>NC_057356.1:60222182-60528099 GCF_016509475.1 Prionailurus bengalensis
TATTTCTGAGAAAACTGGATACCCACATACAAAAAAGGACAGGACCCCTATCTTTCATCATACACAAAGGAAAACTCAAAATGGATTAAAACCTTTAATGTTAAGACCTGAAATCATAAAACTCCTAGAAGAAATATGAAGAAGAAATTCCTTGATATTGGTTTTGGCAATGGTCTCTTGCATTTGACGCCAAAAGAGAAGGCCAAAACAATCAAAATAAACAAGTGGAGCTACATTAAATTTAAAATCTTCACAGAAAAGAAAGCCATAAAGAAAACACAATTGATGTAATGGGAGAAAGTATTTGCAGTCCACATTTCTAACAAGTGCTTAATACCCAAAAGATACAAGGAGCTCCTAATATTCAATAGCCAAAAAAAAAAAAAAAAAAAAAAAAAACCCAGCAAATAACCCAATTAAAACATGAACAAAGGACCTGAATAGACATTTTCCAAAGAAGACATACATATGGGCAACAGGTTCATGAAATGGTGCTCCAAATCACTAAAAATCAGGGAAATGTTGGGGTGTCTGGGTGGCTCAGTCGGTTGAGCGTCTGACTTCGGATCAGGTCATGATCTCACAGCTCGTAAATTCGAGCCCCATGTCGGGCTCTGTGCTGACAGCTAGGAGCCTGGAGCCTACTTTGGATTCTGTGCCTCCCTCTCTCTCTGCCCCAGCCCACTCACATTCTGTCTCTGTCTCTCTCAAAAATAAATAAATATCAAAAAAATTAAAAATCAGGGAAATGCAAATTTAAATCACAATGAAATAGCACTTCACACCTGCTAGGATGCCTATTATCAAAAAGACAAAAAAATAACAAATAATGACAAAGATGTGGAGAAACGGAAACTTCTGTACACTGTTGGTTGGAGTGTCCTAGTACACTCACTAAGGAAAACAGTATGGAGATTCCTCAGGATATTAAAAATAGAACTACTATATGATTCAGCAATCCCACGTGGGTATATAGACAAAGGAAATCACCGTCTCTAAGAGATATGTGCACCCCCATATTCATTGCAGCATTGGTCACAATAGCTAGGGAATGGAAACAACCTATGTGTTCCTTGACAGATAAATGGATTAAAATGTGGTATATATAAACAATTGAATATTATTCAATCTTAAAAAATGAAGTCCTGCCTTTTGCAACAGCATGGATGAACATGGATATGCTAAGTGAAATAAGCCAGATAGAGAAAGACAAATGATGCATGGTAACACTTAAATGTGGAATCCAGAAATTTAAAAAAATCTAACTCATAGAAACAGAGTAGAATGGTGCTTGCCCTAGGGATAAGGGGGTGAGAGAAATAGAAAGAGGCTGGTAAAAAGGGTACAGACTTTGTTATAAGGTGAATAAGTTCTACGATTATAATGTATACCATGCTGACTCTAATAGATAATAGTCTGTTGTATTTTATTTAATTTTTAGTATTTTTTATTGAAGTATAATTAATGTTTTATTAGTAAAACATTAATAAAACTAATGTTTTATTAGTTTCAAATGTACTCAATGATTCAACAATTCTATACATTACTCAGTGCTCATCTAGATACGTGCACTTTTAATTTCTTTTATTCATTTCGCCCATTCCCCCACCCACCTCTCTCTGGCAACCACCACTTTATTGTCTGTATTTGAGTCTGGTTTTTTGTTGGTCTCTTTTTTACTTTGTTCATTGTTTTGTTTCTTAAATTCCACATATGAGTGAAATCATATGGTATTTGTCTTTCTCTGAATAACTTATTTCACTTAGAATTATACCTTCTAGGTTTATCCATGTTGTTGCAAATGGCCAGATCTCATTCTTTTTCATGGCTGAGTGGCTGAGTAATACTCCAGTGTGTGTGTGTGTGTGTGTGTGTGTGTGTGTGTGTGCGCGCGCGCGCGCACGCGTGTACCACATTTTCCTTATCCATTCATCTATTGATGAATATTTGAATTGCTTATATGTCTTGGCTGCTATAAATAATGCTACAATAAACATAGGTGTGCATGTATCTTTTCAAATTAGTGTTTTTGTTTTCTTTGGATAAATACCCAGTAGTGGAATAACTGGATCTTATGGTTGTTCTATTTTTAATTTTTTGAGGAGCCTCCATATTGTTTTCTGCAATGGTTGCACAAACATGCATTCCCATCAACAGTGCAGGTTTCCTTTTCTCCACATCCTTGTCAAGATCTGTTATTTTTTGTGTTTTTTATTTTAGCCACTCTAACAGGTTTTAAGGTGGTATCTCACTGAGGTTTTGATTTGCATTTCCTTTATGATTAATGATGTTGAGCATCTTTTCATGTGTCTGTTGGTCATCTGTATGGCTTCTTTGGAACAATTTCTCTGTCCATTTTTAACTGCATTATTTGTTTCCTTGATGTTGAGTTGTATTAGTTCTTTATATATTTTGGAGATTAACCCCTTATTTGATATATCATTTATAAATATATTCTCCCATTTTTTGTTTTGTTGATGGTTTGTCACTGCAAAAGCCTTTTATTTTCATGTAGTCTCAATAGTTAATTTTGCTATATTTCCCTTGCCTGAGGAGACATATCTAGAAAAACGCTTGTATGATGGACATGAAAGAAATTGCTGCCTATAACCATATGAGTTTTATGGTTTCAGGTCTCACATTTAGATCTTTAATCCATTTGGGTTTATTTTTGTGTATAGTGTAAGAAAGTGGTCCAGTTCCATTCTTTTGCATGCAGCTGTCCAGCTTTCCCAGCACCATTTGTTGAAGAGACTGTTTTTGCTAAGAGAGTTAAGAGAATAAAACCTAAGTGTTCTCACCAAAAGAAAAAAAAAAGGTAAAAATATGAAGTGAAGTGATGGATGTAACTAATTCAATGGTGGAAATTCTTTCACAAAGCATATCAATTCGTCACATGGTATACTTCATATACATTCCAATTTTATTTGTTGATGATACTTCAATGAACATAATAAATATGTTATGTAGGGGCACGTGGGTGTCTCAGTCAGTTGAGCATCTGCCTTTAGCTCAGGTCATGATCTCACCATCCGTGAGTTTGAGCCCCGCATCAGGCTCTGTGCCGACAGCTCAGAGCCTGGAACCTGCCTCAGATTCTGTGTTTCCCTCTCTCTCTGCCCGTCCCTACCCGCACTCTGTCTCTCTCTCTCAAAAATAAAATAAAAACATAAAAAAAATTTTTTTAAATATGTTCTGTAGTATATTAGAAGGAAAAGAATGCTAATGCTCCTAGGAAGTTTATATAGTTTGAATTCACCTAATTACTCTCTCCCCGTTAGCTGTTCTTACCAGCTTTGGTTTCTGAGACACCAAATACCACCAGAGCTTCAAACTCCTTTCCTGGGCAGTCAAAAAACCATTGTGATTGGGTCTAGAGCATACTGGGAGGGCTGTGGGCAGCCCTACAGAATCACTTCACTAATTTGGAGGTCTCATTTGTACAATGTTTCCTTTACCTGCCTCCTTCACTCACTTTTCTAGACCTTTAGAATTTCTCCAAACCCCAAGGACTCTCAGTTTCTACAGTTTGCTTTAGTGGGAGCTCAGTGGTGGCTAATTGAGGAGGAGGAGGAGGAAGAGGAGGAGGAGGAGGAGGAGACAGAGCTGCTTGCTATTATCTACCATCACTGCTGGGTTTTGGAGGAAAGGAAGGCCATATGGCTGACAGAGGTTTAGGAAGACCAAGCACACATGACTCAAACTGGCAGGACCTCAGTGACCTGCCTTTCTATCCAATATCTACTCATGGCTGGAATAATTAAAACCCAGGAGAGAGCCAGCAGGGTGGATAATAGGACTTGGTAATGACTCTCTTTGTTTCAACAAATTCATATAGCAGTTCCTGAATTTTAAAAAGTACTGTGCAAATCGATTTGTTAGCTGATAAAAAGTGAATAGTAATTAGTTTATAATAAAAATGGCCCATTTCCATGCTGGCTGATATGTTGTGGTGGGGGAGGGTTAATAGGATTTCTGAGGCCAAACCCACACAGGTAAATCTTCTGTTGGACCACCTCAACAAAGTTGTTAAGGCCAATCTTACCAGATGGGTCAGAACTCCAGATTTCACTACTAATATTCATTTTAGGGGCCAAAAGGTATTTATTTTCATCCTTTTTTATTTCCTGTCCCATAGACCACTCCAGTAAGTAACTAATACATCAGTATTAATTTGCTTGTCCTATAAAGGTATAGGACTTCATAATCAGAAGGTCCCAGAGAGGTTTTTTTTGACATAGAAAACCTTTTCTAGAATGCTGCAGGGAAATATAGCTAGCAGTAATAGTAGTAATGATAATAAGTTACCAGTTATGTAGTTTTTCCCATTATCCAAGCACTGTAATAATTCCTAAATAGATATTACCTTGCTAAATGCTCACAACGACCTTTTAAGGTACATATTATGCCAGTATTAAAGATTAAAAAAAAAGAGGCCAAAAGAAGTCAAGAGACTTGTTCCAGGTTCTACAGATAATTATTTGCAACAACCAGAATTTGAACCCAGATCAAATTGACTCCAAAATTTGTGCTGTTTCTACAACATTGTACTGTACCTTTGTAACAAAAGTAGTGCTTGAATTCAAAGTGAAGTTATCTAGACTTAAGTAAAGCTTAAGAAAACATTCCTAATAATAACAGAAACTAATAGGGTTGTATCATTTGAACCTTCATAAAGGCGTTGAAAGCATTTGTAAAGGGTGATTAGCCATGCAATCTGAAGGAAGATCCATACATATTTCATTAAACAATTATCTTTAACATAAGTACATATTGTAAATTGTGACTGTAACCCAGTAGGATTGTTCTAATAACCCATTGGGATTGAGGACATTCGCAGTGGCTCCTTGGAAGAAAATGCTATGCTTAGCAAAGACAGTTGTGTCCCAAAGATGTGGCGGTGACCAGTGGAGTTTATGTTACTCAGCAATATCCATAGTGCTCAAAGCTGAGAGTTGGTACCCAGTGCTCACGTGGCATATCCACTGTATAGTGGAAATGGCAGTGGTCCCTTTGGCAACCACATGGTACCGGGAACCAATGGCAGCAGTGGTGGTGTGGTCCTGAAGATATCAAATGACTGCATGACATTAAAGTGGTAGTTGATGAGTACAAGTGAGTACTATAGTAGGCCCCTAAAAGCACCTGACATGATACTTTTCAGGAAGTCAAGCTTCTGACTTGGTATATTTGGTGGGGAACCATTGAAAAACAGATACCACTAATGTTTTATGTTTGTAATCACAGCCTGGTGAAACCAGGAAAAGATAGATTGCACATGATTTACATAGTCAATTATATCAGATTCTTATGTCCTTGTACAAAAGGCAGCACATATCTGGAGAATAGGGCACTAGATTCTTCTCCACACTCTTCACTATCACCTTTTTAATTTTTCATTCTTGTATTATTATTGTATTTTCATTTCTGGCTACCCAGTTCTGCTCTAAGCATTATTTCTTTAGATATATTATCATTTTCAATTGTTTATGATCAATTATTGCTGACTCTGGTGATTTAAATATTTCTGCTCTGATTCCTTTATAATACACTTATAAAAATATAATACACTTGTAAGATACATCAAAGGGCAACATTTTTTCAAGTTTGTAGAAAGGAAAATACTACTGCCCCTAGGTACTTCCATTTCAGTTTCTCCTACATGAAGGACAATTTATCTGACATTACCTGAAGAGCACGAGAAAGTCTTAATGCTCAGTTCCCTAGACCTGCTCATGTGGATTTCTCCCATAGATGAAATTCTAAAACGTGAAAGTATTTCATTCATTTATAAGGCTAGTTGCCACCATGATGGGGAATTATCCTCTCCTGCCCTTCCTCTATGAAATTCCAAAATCTACATCGGGCCATAGAGTTGCTTATTTTCCAAAACAGTACAGCTACCCACACTGTGAAGAGTAGTTTGATTCTGACATGATATTGTTGAGAAAGTGACCCAGACTTCTGAGAGTCCATTTTCTGGATCTCCTATTCCAGATTGGTCAGGTGCAGGGACTGAGCCACAAATCAGCTTACTCATTGTTAGCAAAGACTAAGATTATCTGAACATAGTCAGTATAGTGGTAGGCACATGAATTTTGAAGTAAATACCTATGGATGAGCTGACTTAGGAAAAGGCCTTAAAATAATTCCTGCTGACATACATGATTGACATGATTTCTTAGCATAAGGACAATATAATAATATTTTATGTATATGTAATATTTTGGAACCTTTGGAGCATTTGCAAATAAAACCTTCTTGATTATTCACAACAACTGTGTGTGATGTAATAAGACAGGTATCATTAGTCCAACTTAATAGAAAAAGAAACGAAAGCAGCAATTTTTATCCAAGATGACAGAAATAATAACCCTAGTTTTATGTCCAACACAATGCATTACATGTACATTTTTGGGTAATTTCAGTCTAAAAACTATACCACATTTTCTTTGTATAGACTTTCCTGGTTTGAAAGCAAGTCTGAATCCCTAAAAAATATGGCAAAGTCTGAAAAAAAAATAACAGGAAGATCACCAATGAAGTCTCTATAGAAACAGGTAGAAATATTTAATATAGATAATTATGCAAACAAGGTTTTCATATCCTAAGTTTTAATAAAATTAGGTTTAACAAAATCTCTAGGGACCCAGCCCTAAGGAGTTTATCAAGATGAGCATTCAACTGAGGAAAATTGAGCTTAAGGCTAAATTGATTTAAGGGTGAAAATGCAGTACCTATCAGGGATCTATTGGAAAGAGATAGACTTATTTTTGGGAAAAAAATAGAACATCTGCATACATTTGTAAAGGCTCAAGTTTTTTGGTTTTTTTTTTTCTGTTAAGTCAGGAGATAAACTTCAGCCATGCAAATAAAATGGGCCAGCTAGAAAGAGAAAAATGTTTATCTATTTTCTTCAACCCAGGAATGCTTTACACTGAGGACACAAGAGTAAGAAAGGAATGTTTTTACTGAATCCAGGTGAAATGTGTGGTAATGAGATCAGCAGTTTTTTTCTCTTCTATGTGGACCTCGTTGGAAAAAAAGGATTATTTTTTAATGGCATTTAATGGTAGGAATGAATTAAAATCTACTTTCTAGCAGGTCCTTGAATCCTCGGCAATTTCACGTAAAATTTGGAGCATGTGAATTTTTATATTCAGTTCTCTAGCAAACAAACGGTGGTTTAACCTTGAATGAGGATGTTTGAACAGAAGACCTCTATGAGGCTCTTGTAATCTCTTACGCAAGATATTAGCAAACATATATGGTAAATTTCCTGAATATTATTATCACCATAAAAAATAAATATAAACTAAATAGACAATTTATTATTTTGTTGCAGTGAACTATTAAAATCAAGTCATATCACAGAAAATCCTTCAATATTTTGCCCATTACCTCCAATATGGATAAACAACTTCCATAGGATATTATTGTCATGTCCTCCATGAGCATTACAACAGTAACAAAAAAAGTCACCAAATAATGATCATTACAAAAAGAAGGGGGAGAGAGGAAGGCACCAAATCAAAGGTCAGGGCTTTGGTCCTATTTAATCTAGTATGGTCTCTTTGGATTGGAGAAGTGAATCTCATTTTATTTTAATTAACTAGAATTAGCATTATTTGAAATCAAATACATGTAACCTTAGGAAACAAAAATCTTATCAAAAGCAGAGATAAGACAAGGGCATAGGAAAAGGAATTCAGGTAAGTATGTTCTAACACCAGTGTGTTAGAGATGTCAGTGGAAGGGACAACTTCAGCAACTTTGACATCTATTTTTTGTTGTTTGTATTAATGTCATATATATTGGCTATGATAGCAAAAGGACTTATTAAATATTTATCTGTGTTTTAATAGTTGACTTTTGTCAAATTAAACACAATAGGCTTCCTCTGGCCACGAGATGGAGCTCCAGACTCCTTCCCTCAAAGATTTGTTACATCAAGAACCACAGTTGAGAGAAGGGTGAGAACCTCCCACTGGAGCAGTAAAGCTCATGAGGTTGCCTTCTGCCTGAAAGTAGAGTGATTAGATGTTTTGCTCTGATATTGGGGCAAGTGATCATTCCGATTATTTTTCCCCATTAGTGTGTTCCTTTTGTTGTTTTTCTTTTTCTTTTTTTTTTTAATGTTTATTTATTTATTTTGAAAGAGAAAGCAAATGCTCACATGTGCACGAGCAAGGGAGGGGCATAGAGGAGACAGAGAATGATTGAGAGAGAGAGAGAGAGAGAGAGAGAGAGAGAGAGAGAGAGAGAGAATCCCAAGCAGGCTCCATGCTGTCAGCACAGGCTTGATGTGGGGCTTGATCTCACAAACTGTGAGATGGTGACCTGAGCAGAGATCAAGAGTCAGTCGCTTCACCAACTGAGCCACCAAGGCACCCCTGTTGCTTTTCTTTCTGTACCAGTGTAGTGCTAAAATCTAGAGGGCTATATATAGTCTAATCTACTCTCTACCTAAGAGAACCCTGGGGCACTAGTTAAATTGCATATTCTTGAAACCAATCCTACATCTTTCATATTGGTTTATTTGAGCTTGTATTCCAGGAAAATGTATTTTGCAAGACACTCCCCACTCCTCTGCAGTCAGTATATCCAATTTATAAAAAGTGTGGGAATCACTGACCCTTAAGAGAGACAAATTAGGCAGCTATGCTACCTTTAGGCAAGAGTTTTGTGGCTTAATGTTGTCTAGTCCAATTCCCAAGAGACCAGCTAGGTGTTTGAGGCCAAAGAACCCAGCTAGTTAGGATTTCCTTTTCCTCTGCTTCTAGGCATTTATCTCCCTCAGAGACTTAATGACTATTGCCATAATGAGTGGCTGATTGGCCATTAACGTATTCGGGGGCCCTGCCCCTGAACTAGTCCAATACAGCTAATGATGAAACCCCCCTCTTACTCTCTTTTCTATCTCAGGAGAGATTTGGAGATCAGAGACAATATATTTGGGGTTAGCTCATCTTATTCCAGGTGGCTCAAATAGGTCAGGTTCATTCAGCTAATTTGATGACCTTTGAAATGTAATCTTCCCTGATAAGAGTCAAAATGCTCCGTAGCCCAAGAATGCCAGGTTTAATATTCCTCAAGAAGTAGGATCTAAATCATGTTAATAGGAGATATATGCTTTATGCATAGGATTATTTTATGCTTCTGGTGGGAGAAAAAGAACATTCACTCAGGTGAAGTTTTCTTGATCTAGGAAAACTAGCTTCCAGAGTGGCTGCAGCCATGGCTGGTGAAGGGACCAAAGTCATATTTGAGTGTTTATCTCCTGTTCATTCACAGACTCCACTAACAGTTCAAAAGATGTTTCCAAAATCACTGCAGAACTGGACAAAGGATCAAGAGCTTGTTTCAAGGGAGTAAAGCATGGAGTTTTAAAAGGCTGAGATAAAAATCAATAAGGGAATAGAAAAAAAGAGGTCAGGAACAAGGGAACAACCACACAGGCTGTTTTCCTTCTAACATTTGAAACTGTCAGGCTTCCCTTCTTACCCTTCCTTATGTGGTTTAATAAAACATAAGACAAAGGTGCAATTCTCCAATCCTCAATCCCATGACATCTACCTGACCTACCATTTAGAAAGCAGCAAGAACCTCCACTCTCACTCATTGTATGTGGGGTCTGTACAGGACTGCATTCAAGTTATCTGAAGGCTTCCAGGCCATAAGTGGTTGTGGACAAGATAGGACTCAAAGTTCACAGACCCTTCTTTTTGGGTTTCCAGATTGTCAGAAACCATAAATATTAGAAAACATAAAGAACTATCTTCAAAGCTCTCCCTTCCAATAGAGCAGAATTTGAAAAACTTAGAGGACCTCAGGATCTCCCGGAAGGCTTGTTCAAACACAGATCTTGGGGCCTGTGTCCAGAGTTTCTAATTCACTAGGAGCCTGAGAATTTTCATTTCTAACAAGTCCCCAGCTTCTGCTGTTGCCTGTCTGGGAACCATACTTGGAGAATTTCTGCAATAGGATGACTAGCAAGACAGCTGCAGAGCAAAAAGTAGAGGTTCTGCCACACCTGAGTGCCGCATGAATAAGGAAACTAAATATCAAAGGCATTTTTTTTAATGTTCACAAGTTCACACAACTATCTTTAATAACAATTCACAATAGCAGTTGTGTCCTTTGACCATTGTCCTTACCCTATCAGGTATGTGCTGTGATTACAGGCATTTTACAGATGAGGAAACCGAGAGCCAGAAAGCCTATCTATCTGCCCCAATGTCACACAGCTGTCTCTTTTTCAAAGAGAAAATCAGAGTATAAACTCAGGTCTCTGTAACTATCAGTTATACCTGTTTTGATTCATTATGCCATCCTCACTTTCAGGAAAACCACAGTTCCAACCCTATTTGTTGACAGAGCAGCACACTTTATAACTTGCAAAGGAAACTATAAATAGGATTGCAAAAACCAAGTTCTACCACCTATACCATGTTAAGATCAAGGTATTGCATTTCCCTATGTTTGAGGAAAAACACATTAAATATGTTAAAGTTAAGCATGCTAAACACTTAGAACTAAGTATTCTAAAAAGGAGAGCTGCTCACACTTCCACTAAAGTAGTTCCACACATAATCCGGTGGACCAGTGGTTGGGCCATGCGTTGGGCTGGCATCAGTGGATCCAAGTTCTCATCTTGACCCAACCATTCACTGATTATAAGGACTTTGTGAAAAGAAACATTTAGCTCTCATCTGGGGCAGAGGCACATGCAAGATTTGTATAACTGCTACCATGGGATCATTTTAAAAGTAGATTTCTATGTAATATATGCGTTTGTGCACATTATATGTATTTACATACATGTGTATATACATACATAATATGAAAATTTGCATATGTAAGTGTAAGTTATTTTAAAGTGCCAAACCTCCAAAATGTCAGATATTGCTGTATTATAATACCATATGAAATTTCTGGGGCTCCAGTTATAAATTGGATATTTTAGTTAAATTTCGAAGAGAGAGGCACAGGACAAGAGTGATTTATCAAACGCAGAACCACTGTGCACAAATTGGCACTTTCTCCTGTTTCCTATAAACTCATTCTATGTTGGTGTTAATTTTTTATTAAACTTGCACAAACTTTATTTAATTTCCCTGATTCTAGTCTTCTTTATCCTTTAATCCTTTCTCCAAATCTTTGTCACTAGGTTAGTTTTCCTTGAGCACTCTTTTCAAATTGCAATTCTTCCATTGGAATATAATAATTGTTTCCTATTCCCTCATACATAAAACAAAATTCTTTTATGTGTGTGGCAGTCACAATCCTAAAAGTTCCTCAATTCCCAATTCTTCTTTCTCCTAGCAACACAGTTGCACTATGTTATCCAGCCTCCTTTAGTGTGAGGTTATCTCCCCATGACTGACTTACCGTAATGTGAATGGAGGTGCTGGACACTTCCTCCAAGCCTGGACCTTAGGACATCCTTTGCATTCCTCCATGTTCTCTCTCTTAGCTTATCTGTAACCAAATGCAGAAGATCAAGTGTGGACTTGATCAAGAAGGTAATATAGCCCTAGCATATAGCGAAGCCACTACACGTAAGGAAATGGGATCTTCAGTATTTGAGTGGAACAAAGACTCCCTCCTTCATTGCAGATTCACATTGAACTGTGATATGAGTGAAAAATAAACCTTTATTTCATTTATGAGTGGAGATTAAAGAATTTACCTAGGCTAATTAATAGAGTATATCTTCCATGGCCCTCTCTAACTGTCCCCACCATGACTATGTACTTATTCTCTTGGACAACTCTGTAGCATGGATCGCCTTCTAAAGATAAGGCTAGTTTCCCATGGCCTCCTGCAGCAACTACACTATTATATAGGTCTTTGCTGCCATTGTGCCTTCAAGATTGAATGATCTCTTCCCACTCTGCATTCCACATGCTTTCTATCACTCAGATACTAATTTAATATACATCTATCCTGTGGAAACTTCTCTTATTATTTAAACCCACGTGATCCTGTTATTCATTCAGTCCATTAATTTTTTTCACCAAATGTAAATTATCTGTAATGAGCTAAGTTGTGAGCTCCCAAAAATCACTAAGTAAAAAAATTATGATATGATGTGCAATGTTGTTATGAAACCACATACAGAGTGCTCCTAATCCAATCAGAAAATATTATTTAGGGTGACATGCCACTTGAGCTGAGAAGCTAATTCTAAAATATAAGTAGGTATTAAGCAGAAAACATACAGAGAAGTGAAGTGTATCCCTGACTTAAAGAACAATATATACAAAGGCCGAGAGATGACAGCACAGTCACCAAGAGCAGAGTGTAGTGTAAGATGGATAGGGTGCCAGGACATGAGTCGAGACGGCCATTCAGTCATTCAGTAATGACTATAATTTGCCAGGGACTCTGCCAAACTCCAGGGGTATGAAAATAAATAAAATCCAATCTCTGCTCTTTATGGTCTTATTCATAGTCTAATTAGAGAGAGACAAATAATCACAGCAGAATGTGAAAATGTAATAACCATTTTATCTTATTTTATTATATACAAAGTGCTATGGAGACAAAAAGGAAGCAAGGGTGGGGAAAAAGCAGGGTCAGGAAAGCTGTCAGGGAATACATGATCTTTGAGCTAATTTTTCAAAAGGAGAAGGAATTTGTGAGAGAAAGGAAGAAGTAAAACATTCTGGGCAAAGAGGGCATGATAATACAGGCATGGGGATTACCACACCAAAAACAAAACAAAACAAACAAACAAACAAACCCAAACAAAAACCTCATACGTATATTAGCAAGTGAGTTTCTCTTTTTGAAAAAATGTTTAGGGGCACCTGGGTGGCTCAGTGGGTTAAGCATCCAATTTTGTCTCAGGCCATCATCCCATGGTTCATGAGTTTGAGCCTGGGTCAGGCTGTGTGCTGACAGCTTGGACCCTGGAACTTGCTTCAGATTCTGTGTCTTCCTCTCTCTGCCCCTCCCTTACTTGTGTGTGTGCACGCGCATGCACTCTCTCTCTCTCTCTCTCAAAAATAAACATTAACAAAATTTTTTTATTGATTTGTTTAGAGAGCGAAAGTAGGGGTGGCGGGGCAGAGAAAGAATCTCAAGCAAGCCCCACCCTGTCAGAACAGAGTCCTACTTGGGGCTCCATCTCACAAACCAGGAGATCATTACCTGAATGGAAATCAAGAGTTGGATGCTTAACCCACTGAGCCACCCAGGTGCCCCAGTAAGTGAGTTTTTAAGACCAGGGCTTGCCAGGCAAATGTGGACATGGAAGGAAATAAAACAAACAGGTAGATACTGACCAAGCTCTTGAAGATTAGTAAATACCACCCCAAGAGTTTGAATTTATCCTTCAAGTCATACAAAATTTGGAAGTGCTATAAGCAGAAGAGTGATATAATTGGATTTGCATTCCAGAAAGATCTTTAGGATGAAAGTGCACAGAATGGAAAGCAGAAAGGCAGTCTGGAAAGGGATATTTCACACCTGATTATATTCTTATTTGCATTATTTTCAGTATAATGTTTTAGTGTCTTGTCTATTCAACTTGTTAATCTCTCTAAGGATAGGAGATACTGATGCTTTTTTATTTCTGCGACCAAAGAGCACAAAGTAAGGCACATTGCTTTTCGGTAAAATTATACTGATTAAATGTTTGATTAAACTTAACTTTGAGCCTAGACTCCTGTTGAGTGGAGAAAGATTTCACTGCTGCCCTGCAGGAGAGAAGCAGCTGTATTCTTCTCCTTTGAATAGATATCTTAACCTGTCCAGAAAGGGGAAATAACTACATCCGTACAAAGGAGGTGTTGGGAAGTTTAATTAGCCAGTGTTTATAATCTTCTTTGAAGCTGAAAAGTGCTAATTATGTTTTTCCCACTTTAAGACTCTGAGTCTCATGGACCATATCTTAAGAGCTTCTGAGTTAGGAAAGTTTTTACCTACATAAATTGAGCTGAGTAGCTTTTGCAAACACATATTCCAGCAAGATAGCCTTATGATTGACCAAATAACTCTATGTAAGGTAAGAGGTTTATTAGGTAAGTTTATAAGAAAACATGCTTGCTATTAATATCATCAAACCAACAAAAACCACCAAAGAAATGTTGCTTCATGAAGAGTTTTCCTTTCCTGTAGGTATCCTCTGCTGCTTACCTTTGCCCCTACTTTAATAGACTCAGTGTCATAGCTTTCCATGCAATCCAATCATGGACCTCTTAATCCTTCACATCTAAGCATGGTGGAAAATTAACTTACAATTTATTGAGGAGAGGCAGATCTAGAAGTAATATGCAAATCAACTCAGGGGAATCTTATGGAAGGCCATTGTGCCTATTCATGCCCAGTGTCCATGCAAGACAGTTACCTGGCCCTATCACCGAAGAAATGTCTTCAAGCCTATTTTAGTCCTTCAAATCCAAAACTAAAGACCCTAAAACTGAGATACTAAAGTTTCCCCCCTTATCTATCAAAGTCCCATTTTCTCCATTTTTTTCAGTTACTGCTTTTTCAGATGATTTACACTGGGAATATCCATTTTCTTCAGAGGAAAGCTTATTCCCTACTAATAGGTACATGGTCTTACTGTATGGCTTTAATATACCAACTATTTAAAAATATAACCCCAAAGGATCAATATTCATATAAAAGACACGATGGGTGTCAGATTGCAATGAATATAGTCAGTGAATCAAACATTTTGGGAAGTGCCTAGAGCAACCTTGAGGTTATTTGTGTTCAAATGTGTATCATCTGAAAATGGTCTTTGATGGAAACAGATGCTTACATATTGGAGACCATACCCCAAAGGAGCCAATAACTGTGAATGACATTGATAATATTTACTGATCAAGTGTTAGTTACATGCTAAGCACGGATTTATGTGCTTTGCATGTACCTGCCCAAGACTGTTCATTTCCTAGGTGGAACCTTCTCAAATAGGCTGTTTGAAGCAAGAGTCTCTCCACTTAACCACTGTAGTCATGTTTCTCAGACTAGGGCATCCAACAGTATGCGAGGGGTAAACACACCCCAGATAAACAGTTTATCTTCTTAGAATCAACTTAATCCAAGAGCCAGTAATGGAATTGTATCAAACATTTACCTAAATTTTTCATATAAAATATAATATTCCAGGATATTTGTGGCAGAGTGTTTCTAACTATGAGCCCACCCTCTTGTACACTCATCTCTGTTGTTATCATACTTCGATGAAAAGTTTGCAGAGTCACATACTCTTCTGTAATAATGCATACTGAGGTTTCTCTGAATGTCATTTTGCCAAACCATTCATTTATCACCTTTTGCATTCCAAGTGTATTGCTGGGATACAATTTACCATGGGAGGAGGATTTGGACAGTTGTAATTTCACCCAATCCTGGAATTAAGAGCATTAATTAATAAATGTTATCTCTTCCAATACCAGAAAAACAAGAATAAAGAAGGATTAATACACACATGTGTACGTGCACTCATAGGCCACCTACTTAGTAAAATAGGCAAAGAGAAAGAAACCCCCAGGAAAGCAACACATCTTGATACCTTGTACTCTGTTGTACACTCATAGAAAGGTAAATGACAGAACCATGTATGCTCAAAAACACCATTAGATTGCTTCATTTAGTTATCATGGAATTAAATCCTTGTTCAGCTCTCAAGGTTTTTACTGCTCAGATGATTGTTCTTGAACAAGAGATTGGCAAGAATGCCCTGGTGGAGAATGGCATTTACTTAGCAGTCCATGTCTTAACTTTACTAGAATCCTTAGTGTTTAAATCAAACTGTCCTGTATGAGAGGTTGAGACTCCCTGCCCTATTTATTTTGGTGGCTCTGTTTTCCAGTCTTAACAATTTTCTGGTAATAAACCTTCCATTAAATTTATTAGGCTCCGTGTCAGTTTTATATTTTGGAGACTATATTTGTTGAAAATGAACTCTAGAATTCTCTGCTGGCTGGAATAATTCTTGAACCCTGATTACTAGGCCATGTCAATGGTCTGTTATTTAGTGCCATACCACTTTGTTTCAATTGATTTGCAGTTGTTGCTAGGGTTCTGCTCAATTTCATTTTTGTATGCTTATTTGCATTAGATTCAGGACTTGATTGAGGGAATGAAAACCTGGGATGGAGTTATAATTATCTTCTTGGGAATTTTCTCCCTTATTACATTCCAAGTTTAGTCAAGGGATATACTTTGCAATGGCAAGTGGAGATGGGGGAAGGAGGATACAGCAGGAACTACCCAGGAAAGAGACGGTGGATTTGATTTCCTAATATTTCTTCCTCCTCTCAAATATCCCCATGCTTTTTTGCTAGTTTTCTGCCATTTCTTGAAAAGCCTATCACAGTTATCTGGAGAAAGAGAAGAAATCAAACAATATAATACTTAGATACATTCCTTCTGGCATTTGACAAATATAGTCAAGCAACCTAGATTTTCTACATTTGCTTTTAGTGAAAATTCCAGTTTAGAGCTCATTTCTTTCTTTCTACATCACTGAAGGCACCCAAGAGTAATCAACAGAGTCCGTATTCCTGCCATTTTGATTCTAGTCCTCCAAAATGTCACCAACTGTGCCCATGTGTCTGGAGTCTCCGGAGCTGGCAGGTAGTATCTTAACTGACTACATCACCATCAATAACATGGTTTGAAAGTCTTTCATTCAGTGATGAATGAATCTGCACCATTGACCATACCATCTCAACTCAGTCTACTCTTCATTTACTTTGCTTTATTTCTTATTCCGATATTTGTATTGGGTGGGAATATATTAGAATCAAATTAAAGAAATAGGCTCAAGCTAAGACAAGCCAAAAGAGGGTGAAGGTTGTTATTCAGGATATGCTTTTCCTAGGACAGAAAAAAAGCCAGTTCTCAGGAAGGGACTACAATTATAAAATAGAAAGTTATTAGAATGTTTTCTCTTCTCTCATCTTTGATCCTTTGCCTAAGAACAATTACTGGCTTTCTATCTGCAGATCAGACTACATGATCTCTTAAAATACCATTTAGTTCGCTGAATTTGTAAGCCCTCTAACTTACAGAGAGTCTGAGTCAGATAACTATTTGATCCGGAAGTACTGGTATCATATAGACCATCCCAAATCTTTTTTTTTTTTAACTTATTTGTGTAGTTGAATGCATCACCCACAGCAAACTGTGCTTTAGTGGTGAATCCCATCAAACAACATTGAATCAGTAGTTTTTATGAGGCTGAAGAGAGCCATGAACTTCCATCTCTGCAGATTTCACAACCCAATAATCTTAATATATCTACATGTATTAGGGGACAGATATTAACTTACTCTCCCAAAGAGTGTTATATTGGGATCAATATTTCATTAGCACTCTCCAGAGCTAATGATTAAGCCATGTACCAGCTGGACCCAATTCCCTGCTGTGAGTCATTGACATTTGCACTGTGGCCTGTGAGGTAATCTGCCCTTTTAAAGGAATGAGAAAGGTTAACCCAGACCCTTGTAAACCTTTATCAATGACTTAACATCATTAAAATTTACCCAGTCCATTTTGTGGCAGTCAATCAAACATAAAAGTCCCTAGAGTAGTAGGCCCTTAATTTTTTAACTGAGAAAATCAAGCCAACAATTTCTTGAAAAGTGTTTAAATATCTAATATGTGCCCCCAGACAATACAAGGTGCTATGGAAGATACAGACCAAAAAAAAAAAAGATACCTGCTGCATACCCTCAAGAAACTTACTGACTAAATGGGAAGTCAGATTAAAACTCAAGAATAACCTAAGATTTTAAGTATTAACTAATAACCACAAAGAGGAAATAAATGAAAACTACAGTCAAATGGAAAGTTGTTTTTTTTTAACCTTTCAAAAATTATATCTGATGTGCTTTGCATCAAGAAAGCAAAGAAAATACAAACAAGATAGATGGGACTTGGGCTGCATTTCTAAAGATTTATAAAATTTGTGATAGATTGGAAAGAATGAGGATCACTTTTGCTTTGTCTAGAGAGAGAAGGGAAGGGATGAGGGAACTGGAGCAGAGAGAAAGAAAGGAAAGAAAGAGAGGAAGGAAGGAAGGAAGGAAGGAAGGAAGGAAGGAAGGAAGGAGGGAAGGAAGGGAGGGAGGGAGGAAGGAAGGGAGAAAGGAAAAGAAACCGGAGCTGCACAAAATAATTTTTCATCCATATATTTCTACACACCTGAGTCTGACTGGTAAAATTTGGGGAAAAGAAGTCATTGTGTGAGCCAGAACTGAAAAATGACTAGCAGAACCTGTGGAAGTGAGAACCAAAACAATAATTTGCATAGGTGTGAGAGAAATCCTGTTTCTAGTGTTTAGGGAGAAGCTAGAGCCATCAATGTGAAATCTCACAGGTGCATCTTGCCTCCCTAACAACACTTTTCCTCTCTGTGCACACACTGCAGGTGTGTACAGATCTAGGCTCCAACAGGTCAACTTTTCTTTCTACCACAGCTTTCCCTCCCAAGCATTGCTCCTGCTACTGAGATAACTACCAGGTTGTTCTTGGCAGCTTCCAAAACACTTGCATCTTCTGAATGTTTCATCCACAGGCTTCCACACCTCCCACTGGGCATCAGCTAATTTTTCATTTGCCCAAGCCCTCAGAATGACAGGTCCCACAATTAGCCTTCCCAGAGGCTTCCTTCTTCCTTGGCAGTAGGTGTGGTGAATGTCAAAATCCCATCCTGTTAGCAAACTCAGTTTAGTATTAAAAGCTTTGTCTATGACAGCAAACAAATGTTTGGGGGCGTGGTGGGGCAGAAGTATCTTAAGAAGGAAAATGACTGGGCCATTTGTTTCATCCAAGTGTGAAGTGTTAGAGAAAAAGCTTATCTAGTCCAGCCCCATCATTTTATTGAAAAAGAACATGGAAACCTGAGAGGCAAAGTGTCTAATCCAAGATTTGACAGAAAGTTAGTGACAGAAGTAGTTTTGGCTCCTCACTGGGAAATTGTAAGCCCTTGTAAGACAAAAGCCATGATTTATATATCTTTGAAGCTCCACAGTTCCTAGAATGGGGCTTTGCCCATAATAAATGGTAAGTAAATGTTTTGGAGACAGACAAGATAATCCGAGGATTGATTCTAAACCAAAATTATCAGTGTTGTCAATTCCTAATTTCTTTTTCGTTAATTCAATTTTTCCTCTATTATTTATCATCTAGGGTTTATATTTCATGTACTTTTTACCTATAATGTTCAATTTCTCTTCAAAATCAAGACACTTTCCTCAATTAAGATGAATACTTTATTACCTCCTTTCTTCTGCATATCTCTTTTATCCCTTTCAGATGGTTCCTAACTCATTACCACCCCTTTCCGTATCCTAAACACTGAACTCTCTGTACAGTGTCATTGGGTGTCTTCAGATGAACTGATTATCCAACTATTATTGAATGAAATGTTTGATGCTAAGAAATTAAATTAATCAGTTATGAATTACATACTGTATATTCTTCAGTATTAACCATTTGAGGAATATAGCAAGTCAAAGAAATACTCCTTGCATTCAGAAAGCTTTTTATTCATTTTTATTCATTTGATTGGAGAAAAAATTAATGAAGATTCAAATGACAACATAAAAAAGCACAATAGATGACATAAAACAAAATATGATTGATTTCTATACAGACAACAAATGCTATAGTAGTAAATCCTGTGGAATAAAATGGGACAGTCTCCTGGAATAGAAGAGATATGAGATGAGCTTGTGGATCAGACTTAGCAGAAAGAGGATGAGATTTTTCTGTGTGAAAAGAAAATTGGGACAAAGCTTTGAAGACAGATATCCACCTATAAGTTATAAGTAGGTGTTAGTGAGTAGACAAAAGTGGTTAGAACAAAGGGCATATATCAGGAAGAAAGATGCAGAGGCTGATAGTCCAGGAGTTTGGGGCCTTGAATTTTGAGATATGTGCTTAAGCCAGCTAGCAGTCACTAAGTGATGTTGGTCTCCAAGGGCTCATGTTCTCACTGGGGAGACGGACATGCACATAGAGAATTTCTAAGATTAATTTGATGACGTATGGACTCATGAAGGAAATTAGGTGGTACTGAACCAACCTTAAAAAAATAGTTGCTCATAGGCCAATATGACCAAGAAAGACTTCAAGTAAGCTAAAATTTGAATTGGTATCCAAAGGGCAGTGAGAGTCTGGATTAGCAGTGAGAGAATAGGAGACTTTTTACAGGGAGAAAAAAAAAGAGAGTTTCTGACTTTAAAAATTTGTATTTGTTAAGTTGTTTTTCTCACCCCTGATATTAAGTGGAAATAAATAAAAGGCTTTTGTTGTTCAAAAATTGTATCAAATATATTTTCTACCCTGAGAGAGGAGAATGCACGCATGGTAAATTTTAGAGCTATGCTGTTAGTGTTTATGAAGACCTCACTGCAGAATATATGCTCTACTAAGTTTCATCTCTTTTTTGCAATTAATAATTATTGATTTTTAAAATGTCACCTCAACCAAACACTAAATATTTAAGAAATATAGATGGTGGCTGCTTAATTATAAGATCCCTATATGCTTCTGTTTTCTCTGTATTCAAGAACCAATTAAAGGAACAAGCAGTTTGTACTCTTGAGTCCACCTGAAACAATCACTATAAGAAAAAAGAAAAGTCATATCGAAGGGCATGATTTGAAACTTATTCTTGGCATGAAGCTAATATAATACTGTTCTTGCACAATCTGAGGGGGTTGATGGGACTACTTTCCCTTTACTAATATTTTTTGTAGATTCCAGGGGTTATAATATCCTTGTGTCCCTATTTTGTTTGTTTTTTTTTTTAATAGGGGATTCAGGAAGATTTAAGAAAATGCCATTTTTCCTACTATCATCCCAGAATCCTCCATTATTGCTATTCTATGAAATAGTAGGTAGCTAGTTTTGAGTGGTATGGTTAGAAGGAAATCCCTTTTTTATTTGAGATACGTAGTAAATAATACTTAAAGAAATCTCATACGGTTTTTGCAGTTCTAGATATATGCTCTTTAGATCAGAAAAAAAGTAAATATAAAGTTTAATTATATCAATGAGTCCTTAAAGAAGAAAGCCAAAGAAATGGAATAGTACTAAAAAAAAGATAATACAAGAAGACTTTCCAGAGATACATTTTATTGCCTGAATTAGTCTAAGCATGGCAATGAAATATATAATGTATACTTTTATAGGGAAAAGAAATAACTAGGCAATGTAAAAAAATAGGGATCATTACCAGAAAATATAGCTTGTAAAAATGATTCAGAAAAAATTCAGTTACAATGGGTAAAAAGCTTTAGTAATTTAAGAGTTTGAAATGTATTTGGTTTTATATTTAAATTAATTTCTTTTATTCATAATATATTAATATATTCTTATATGAGGATTAGAAAAATCTCTAGAATAATAAAATTATAAATTTCATATAATTTCCTGGATGTAAGTATACCATAAGGAAAACTGAGTATACAACTGTGTTCCCTTGACTAAAATCATAGGCCAAAATTTAGTTAAAGATACTATATGGATCCTTTCAAAGTTATGATAAGACATAGCCAATGAAGTAAGAATATTTGCTTAAGAAAACAGATAAATTCCCCTCTCCCCATAAAATTGTCATGTTGACTTTGATTTTTACTCCTCCATGTAAACAACTTGGAAATGATCATACCAGTTCTTGAAACAACAACAAAAACAACAAAAATTGAACAAGCTGAAAATTAACTACTCCTGTTGAACTCCTCAAAGAACTGAGGTATCCAGCAGGCCAAAAATCCTAAAAGAGAGATTAAACTGTTACTGAGAGTAACAGGCAAGAAACCCTGGGCCATAAACTAGTGGGAACAATTCAATGGTCATTTTTATAAGTTGGTAGGGCTGAGTATGGACTAGCATGAAAGAAAAAACTCCTGAGGGCTGCATTCCTAGGGGAGGGTAGCACATTTTTGTAGGTTTTAACTCTTTTAAGTGTTTCCATGTGAACCAGCAATTACACTCCTTGGTATTTACCCAATTGATTTCTAAACTTATGTCCACATAAAAGCATCCACACAAATGTATAGAGCAGCTTTATTCATAATCATAAAAACTGGGAGCAACCAGACATTCTCTAGGTGAATGGATAAACAAACTGTGGTATACTGGTGCAGTGGAATATCATATTTAGTGTTAAAAAGAAATGAGCTAGCAAGGCATGAAAAGAAATGGATGGATCCTAAATTTCCAAGTGAAAGAAGCCAAACTGAAAAGACTGTGAATTGTATGAGTCCAATTATGACATTCTGCAAAAGGTAAATCTATAGAGACTATAAACAGATTGATTATTTCAGAGATTCAGAGGAAGGAATTTGAATGGCATGTGACTTTGTTCAGAGTGGCAAAACTGTTCTAGGCAATGTGGATACATGCCACTTTGCATTTGGCAAAATCCATTGAACTTTAAAACATAAGAGTGGATGCTAATGTTTGTATATTTAAAAATTCATTTATGAGGTCAGAGGAATCACAGGATGGAGTGCAGAATGTGACAAAACATATAACTGTATTACAAATGTATGAAATGACTGCACTGAAAGGGATATGGGGGACAATGTGCTGCCTTAAGTCACTTTAGAAATGAAAGGAGTGTATAAAGCTAAAGGCAAAATAAGTAATATAAGAACTGTGCTGGCTGGTAAAGTTGTTTCTCATTGGAATAAAGGTTAACAGTTTTGATACCTCTATATTGTTAATAGCAAGTATCCAATATAGATTTGAACACTTAAATAAGTGGATGGAGAGTGATGGAAGCTGGGTGTCTCACTGTTGGAGTGGAGGTTTATACACAGGTATTAGGAAGAGGCTAGAATGATAATATGGTAATGGATTAAAATTGGAAATATTGTGAACTCATGTTGAGTAGAATATTGATACAGATAATTGCATATAGAAATATTTATAGATATGTGTATTTTTTTTTAATTTTTTAGTGTTTATTTTTGAGAGACAGAGACAGAGAATGAGCATGGGAGGGGCAGAGAGAGAGGGAGACACAGAAACTGAAGCAGGCTCCAGGCTCTGAGCTGTCTGCACAGAGCCTGATACGGGGCTCGAACCCACAAACTGTGAGATCATGACATGAGCCAAAGTCAGATGCTTAACCACCTGAGCCACCCAGGCGCCCCTAGATATGTGTATTTGTATCAGCTAGTATATATATACATGTTTCCTTGTTCTGAGGGAGTCTAAAAACAACAACACCACAACAGAAGTAAGCATACCTATTGCTCACATTGTAGTTTGTAAACTCATCTGCCAATAAAAAGAACCAGGGCTCATTGGAGAAATGGCTGGCACTAGGATGAGGTCAGGAAATTTACAAGATGAGCCCAGAACATCTTAACAGTGTTAGAAAGAAAGGAAGTGCTAAAAAAAAAATGATGGAGGTATGTCCAAGGGATATAAGAGTCATTGAAAGAGCTCCCAGTAGCTAAATCTGGAACAATTTGAGCAACAAAATAAATAGTGTGAGGTTATAGCCCAAAATATAAAACAAACACCCATGAATTCATACTGATATAAATAAATAATTGAATAAAATAAAAACAAATGGAGAGGAAAGGAAATCTTCCACACAGAAGAATTCCAAATAATTTGTGTGGACACTTTCCCCTGAAAAAGGAGGAGCATAATTACTCATTCCTTAAGTGTGGGCCATGCATAGTGACTTCCTTCCTGTGTAAAAAAGGACAAAAAAAGGAGTAATTTCACACTGGAGAAAACTGACAAGCACTACTTCAGCTAGGCTATCAAAGTCAACATCAACACGATAAGTCATGTTGATAGTTTATATTCTTGATTTGATGGCATGAGAATGTCACTTTACCTCTGTAGTTCTCCTCCCCAAAACCCATAATTCCAGTCTAATTGTGAGAAAATTGTCAAACAAATCCAAATTGAGGACACTCTACAAAATATCTGATCAGTACTCTTGAAGCTCGTCAAAACCAAGGATAGTCTAAGAACCAACAGAACCAACCTGTTGGTTCTGTTGGTTTCTGTTCACAACCAACACAAATCTAAAGATGAATGATTACTGAATGTATTGAGGTATCTTAAATAGGATCAGAGAACAGAACAAAAGGACAGTAGGTAAAAACTAAGGCTATATGAATAACAAATGGACTGTAGTTAATAATAACATACCAGTATCAATTCCTTACAACATACACATTCTAATAATGTAATATGTTAAAGATAGGGGAAACCTAGTAAAAGGTTTATTGAATGTTGTATTATCATTATTTTTTCTGTAAATCTTAATTATAAAAAATGAAATCTATTAAGAAAAAAATGTTTGACATGTGTTTTGTCTTAGTATGGGAAGGTTCATCAGTTTGCATGAGTCCCCAGTTACCGCTTCCTGGAATAGAGACACATTAAGCACTCATAACAAAGGTTGTAGTAGGGAGAGACACATACTCATACACACACATGCACACACACACACACACACACACACACACACACGAAATAGGGTTGGTAGTGACAAAAGAAAGCTCAATAAAAACGGGAGAACATGCAAGATGTGTTGCCTTTATTTTCTTCTCCACCCAAGGAACCCACATAGTTCATCTTCCATAGCTCCTGTCTTCTTCAAAAAAGTGGTCTTATAAGCCAAGTATCCTGATTTCCATTTGAGTATATTTCAATACATTCTAACATATACAAACCATTTAAGTTCCAGCTCACAGAATGGTTTATACTTTCACTTCTCTAGAATGTCTAATATTAGAAACTCATTTACTTTATGGGAGTTCTTTAATACTTGGATAAGAAAAGTAAAGCATGTCTTGCCCCGGGCCAGTAAATAAGTGACAATCTGCAAATTTAATATAAAAATGATTAATTTTCATAGATAGTGGTGTAGTCCAGTAAAACCTTGTAAAATGCTCTATTAAATAGGTGAAAGAAATAAAAACTTAATGAAAGATTTATTTATAGAACTTTATTTTTTAGAATAGAGAATGATTTTGTTCTAAAGCTGGGAAGAATATTTGACACTGGTTTTTATATTTTAAAAAAGCAAAGCCATACTTATTTATTTAGAGGAACCATTTTTAATGAATCCATTCATTTTATTTATGCAGCTAAAGTGGTAATCCTACTGACCTTCACTATGAAAAGAGCTAAGTATTTTTCCATTTTAACGTTGCCAATTTCACTTTTTTAAAATAGCCAAATAAAAGCTAACTTTGGTCCAGCAAGAATGAATGACAGTAATTCCAAATAAGTAGAGGATGAAATCATGAGGTTTCATACACTTATGAAGTGTGCAGTAGCATTTCAGTTCATTTCGTCCATTGACAGCTAACCTTCATACTATATTTATTCATTTACTTATTGATTAGTTTCTTCAAGAAAAAAAAAACCCTTTCATTTAAAAAAACATTTGTTACACTCCTACATAGATCATTCTACCAAAGGGGAGAATGACATTATAAACTAGAGATAGAAAAAAATAACATTATGAGAGATATATCATGTATAATATTTCCAGACAGAGAGAAGTGATAAAGATTTTATTGTTGATTTTATTTACTTGTTTATTTACTTACTGTATTCTTGTTTTATTCACTTTGAGGACTAAAAAAGAATTATGAAAGCACCATGGCAGTCCTTTTAATTTACTGAGTGCACTTTGTCCATTAGAAAAATACTGTCTTCTTTATAGCTTGTGTATAATCATATTCACTTTCCTCACCACAGAAAAGCAAATTCCTCACTACCAAGCACATGTCTTGTCTTAAACTTATTAAGAAAAGCAGGTGGGTGAGATACAATAATAAATTAATATTTGGTCTTTGCCCCTGGTTCCTCACACATCCCTGGGAATTTTCTGAGTGATAGCAGTGATAAGAGAATCTTTTTTTCTAATAGGGCAACTTTTAGTGGGCCCCTAGATAGATTGAGAATGGAGGCTGGTTGCCAGAAAGACCAGGTCTTACTTAGAATCCTGAAACTTTTAGCCCCAGTCCCCAAACGCCCAGGAAAAGAGAGGTGCTGAGAGGGTGGCACACCCAGAAAGGGTATGAACACTCCACTCATCTTCCCCTGCATCTTGCCCTATGAATCTCTTCCTTTTGGCTATTCTTTAATTGTATCCTTTATAATAAACTAGCAACAGTAACTAAAGTGCTTTCCTGAGTTCTGTGACCCTTTCCCATAAATTATCAAATATGAGGAGGGATTCCCAGGAACCCCTGATTTACAAGGTCAGTCAGATGTATTGGTGAACTTGCAAGTGACAAATGAAGTGGGGAAAGTGTTGTGGGACTAAACCTTTTAACTTGTAAGATCTGATCCTAATTCCAGGTAGATTATGTCAGATTTGAATTAAATTACTGGACATCCAGTTGGTGTCAGAGAGATGGAGAAGTGGTGTTGGAACATAGTTGGTGACAGGAGGAGAAAAAATGTCTCTGTAGGTCTCCTAAGAACTCAGAACAATTGATCAATTAATCAAAAAAGTTACTTGATAGCTACTATGTCAAAAGATTTGTAGATGGTATAGAGAGTATAAATTAGTTTAGATAAAGGCCCTTAAGGGACATCTAGACAGTTTGTGTCCTTGAAAATACATTTAACAAGGAAGCTAATCTATATGAGTTGCCAAATTAGTGGCAGAGATGATAAACATCATAGAAATTCCAAGCATATGCAGGTCAAAATCATGAGCAGATGAGAATTAGGAAAATGTTTCCTGGGTTACAGGATCAGGGTATGCCTTTGACTCTCCTCCGGGCTGTACAGAACATGGTCTGCAGTGAACCTCACTCTTCCTCTGAGCAGTGACATCATCATGGATGTCTTCTTCCTGCCAGCTAACCCACATCAAACCTTAGTATCCTACCTCTATGCAGATAAGGGAATTTTCATTGTCTCATCTGTGCTCTCTCTCTACACACACACACAAACAGGCCTTGAAAGACATACAGACAGAACTTTGCAGAAAGAGTTATCAATAAGATCCAAAGTATATGGAGTTGGAGGAGAGGAAAAAGAAGTGTTGGGTGCAGTTAGGTATTAACCTCCTAATCCAAATACTTCATTGTCTTTGGGATCAGGTGGGAAGCATATGTGGGTGGAGTTAGTTCCCAAGACTGGAAGATTCTCCCATGTGGGTATTTGATAAATTCTTGAAAAGTCTGCCATATACCTGCGTCCTTTTTAGTTTTGCCATATAAATGGAGCCTGAGTCCTTGAATCCCGTGTAGAAGGCTGCCATCCTAACATCTACATCAATCACTATTGGCTTTCTGAGCAAGGAATAAATTCTTAACAGTGTTAAGCCACTGACATAATGGGTGTAATATAATAATTTATAATAAATATTTGAATAAAATATTTGGCTGACATCCTTGTTCCTGGCACAGAGCTCCTGAAACCCTTGGAATTTCCTGTGATGAGAGTGATAAAAGTATATTTTATTATGTTATGTTAATTTTTGCAAAGCACCTAAGAATGGGGGCTGATTGCCAGTGAGGCCAGCCATGTGTTTAAAGGCTTTGAACCTTCAGTCTTTTTTTTTTTTACCTTCTAAAGTACTTCTTTAATTTTTTTATTTTTTTAAATTTACATCCGAATTAGTTATCATAGAGTGCAACAATGATTTCAGGAGTAGATTCCTTAATGCCCCTCACCCATTTAGCCCGTCCCCCCTCCCACAACCTCTCCAGTAACCCTGTTTGTTCTCCTTATTTAACAGTCTCTTATGTTTTGTCCCCCTCCCTGTTTTTATGTTATTTTTGTTTCCCTTCCCTTATGTTCATCTGTCTTGTCTCTTCAAGTCCTCAGATGAGTGAAGTCATATGATATTCGTCTTCCTCTGACTAATTTCGCTTAGCATAATACCCTCCAGTTCCATCCACATAGTTGCAAATGGCAATATTTCATTATTTTGATTGCTGAGTAATACTCCATTGTATATATATACCACATCTTCTTTATCCATTCATCCATTGATGGGCATTTGGACTCTTTCCATACTTTGGCTATTGTTGAAAGTGCTGCTAGAAACATGGGGATGCATATGTCCCTTCGAAACAGCACCCTGTATCCCTTGGATAAATACCTAGTAGTGCAATTGGTGGGTTGTAGGGTAGTTCTATTTTTAATTTTTTGAGGAACCTCCATACTGCTTTCCAGAGTGGCTGCTCCAGCTTGCATTCCCACCAACAATGCAAAAGAGATCCTCTTTCTCCGCATCCTCGCCAACATCTGTTGTTGCCTGAGTTGTTGATGTTAGCCATTCTGACAGGTGTAAGGTGGTGTCTCATTGTGATTTTGATTTGTATTTCCATGGAGAGGAGTGATGTTGAGCATTTTTTCATGTGTCGGTTGGCCATCCGGATGTCTACTTTGGAGAAGTGTCTATTCATGTCTTTTACCCATTTAGTCACTGGATTATTTGTTTTTTGGGTGTTGAGTTTGATAAGTTCTTTACAGATTTTGGATACTAACCTGTTACCTGATATGTCATTTGCAAATATCTCCTCCCATTCTGTCACTTGCCTTTTAGTTTTGCTGATTGTTTCCTTCACTGTGCCAAAGCTTTTTATTTTTATGAGGTCCCAGTAGTTCATTTTTGCTTTTGTTTCCCTTGCCTCTGGAGACGTGTTGAGTAAGAAGTTGCTGCAGCCAAGATCAAAGAGGTTTTTGCTTGCTTTCTCCTCAAGGATTTTGATGGCTTCCTGTCTTACATTTAGGTCTTTCATCCATTTTGAGTTTATTTTTGTGTATGGTGTAAGAAAGTGGTTGGAACCTTCAGTCTTACCCCCAGACCTCCAGCAGGGAGGAGAGTGGGGCTGGAATCAGCCACCAATGGCAATGACTTAATCAACTATTCCTATGTAATGAAGCCCTCATAAAAACACAAATGGATGGGGGTTCAGAGGGCTTCTGGGTTTTTGAACTTGTGGAGGTGCTAGAAGAGTGATGTACCCTTCACAAGCGTGGAAGGTCTGAACTCCTTCCCCATACCTTGCCTTATGCATCTTTTCCATTGGGATTGCCTGAGTTACACCTTTTTATAATAAACCAATAATACAGTAAGTAAAAGGGTTAAGTTCTGTGAGCCACTCTAGCAAAGTAATTGAAACCAAGGAGGGAATAATAGGAACCTCCTATTTATAGCCTGTTGGTCAGAAGCACAGGTAACCACCTGGACTTATGATTAGCATCTGAAGTGAAGGCAGTCTTATGGGACTAAGCTCTTAGCCTGTTGGATCTAATGTTATTTCCAGGTATATATTATCAGAATTGAGTTCATTGCTTGATGATGTAGAAAACACACACACACACACACACACACACACACACACACATGCACACACACACCAGAATTGGTGTCAGAATTGGAGTTTTGTTTGTACTAGTAGTTAGTGTTACTGAACTAAGTAATAAATAAATGGAAAATAGAAGCTAGGTATTGTCATAATAAAAACCTATAATTTGTGGTATTAGTTTATTGTTAGACAGTAAGCAATAAGAAAACAAACAGTAGTCTGGCAACAGAATATTTGGTAAAACTGCCATGTGCAATAACTTGGAAGGAAGATCTTGCCCACTGAGCTTGTGGCTTTAGGGAAGGTGATTGGAAAGATTCAGTAGGATAGTGAGTTGTCTTCTAATCATGATCTTTAACAAAGTATTATAAGGAAGAGTTCAGGAGAGAATTGGCTGGTTTTCAAAAGGAGGTTGAGGAAGGATCAAAGCCAAAGAAAAGAGCTTTATAGGTTTGAAATAATAAGGAACATCCAGACCATAACAGGAAGAACTGTAGGCATAATTACTGGCATATGAGAAAGTCTTGAAAAAACACATCTAGTGCCTGCTAATATTGCCAATAAACTTATTACCAAAGAATTCAAGCCTGGACTAAAACATGGTTTAGTTTATCAAGTCATTAAACAAGTTGAGTACTCAGTTACATTATCAGAAAGAGGGCTATAAAAACTGCAGCCTCTGAAGAAGAAAGATCCCAAACACCCTGTGTTACTGTGGTCAAGAAGGATAATGAGCAAAGATAACGTTCTCAGACATGTAAGGCAGGACCCTGGACAAGAGAAGTCTCCAAGAAAGGAGGCCTAATCAAGGCATTTCCCCTACTTTTGCAAGGAAGGGCCCTGCATAATTATATCATCGGGACTGAATATATGTTAAGAAAAGTGGATTACTTTTCTTACCTCTTCTTAGTAGGAAATAGAACCTATGGAAAAATCCTATAAAACTGAAAGCAGTCTTAATCTCTAAATAAGTACATGAAAGGTCTCCTGCCAAATGCCTACCTTGGACTTTGGATACGTAAGAATTTTTATTGAGATTTTGTCATTGATTTGTTATAGAAGCAAATATTACCCTAAACAGTAAAAAAGAGATAAAGAGTTAAATAGAAAATAAAAGCATGTAGACAGCAGCATGGAGGTGGACAAGCTCATGAGGTAGTCAATAAGACTGAATTAACCAGTCTTATTTGGAAAAAATGATAAGATATTTAAGTTCTTAGTTTAAATGTGAATGTGATGACAGTTTTTGGGTTCAAGCCCCGCATTGGACTCTGTGCTGACAGCTCGGAGCCCGGAGCCTGGTTCGGAGTCTGTGTCCCCCTCTCTCTCGCTGCCCTTCCCCAACTTGTGCTCTTTCTCTCTCACTCTCTCTCTCTCTCTCTCAAAAATAAATAAACATTAAAAATAAATGTGAATATGATGAGGAAGTCAGGATATGTTACTACTTATAGATATGTTAGGTTGAATTAATGTTATTTTTTAAGGATTTTTTAGGTTTATTTATTTTTGAGAGAGAGAGAGAGCACAAGAGAGGGAGGGGCAGGGAGAGCAAGGAAGAGAGAGAATCCCAAGCAGACTCTGCACTGTCAGCACACAGACCAGTGTAGGGCTCAATCTCAGGAACCCTGAGATCACAACCAGAGCTAAAATCAAGAGTTGGATGCTTAACCAAATGAGCCACCCAGGAGCCCCTGAATTAACATTATTAATAAATTAATGTATCAGATGAGCTTTTCCTACCTAGAAGTTCTCTGAAGTAGATTTTACAAAAATGGCTTCAAATATTCCCTTCTCTGTGTCCATGTAGCCAGGCAATATGATTTTTCAACTCTTGCCATCAAGAATTATAGCCTGTTTTCCCACTCTTCAAATCTAGGTTGGTCTTGGAGATTACTTTGATGCACAGAATTGGCAAAAGTAAAGTTGTGCCAACTCTAAAATGAGGCTGCAATAGTCCTGGCATGTTTCTGCTCTTGATCTTGGAATCCCACAGCATTTATCCAGTGGGACTTCAGAAATGCTCTGCACCAGTGACTATTTTTCTTTTTGAAATGGGAATGTCTATTTTGTTTTCTTATTCCTGTCTCACAATTGTATGTTGGATGTGGTGGGTGACAGAGGAATAAAAAATTTGCTTTTTTCGGTTCATTAATCTTCAAAACAATTTAAGTTAAACAGTAAGAACTGCCTATGAACCTAATGGAGATCACAAGAGCATGATGAAGGAAGGAAGGAAGGAAGGAAGGAAGGAAGGAAGGAAGGAAGGAAGGATTCATTCATGATAAAATGAGATTCTTGGGGGGGAAGGGAGTGTGGGTACTTTCAATGTAGGAGGGATATGAATAATTATGACCAGAGGGCACACCATTGTGGATTGATTACAAAAATAGCTGTAATTATTTTTCTCCCTCTACGTATACCCTTTTGCAATGAAGCTTTGCAGCTTTTCCCATCAAGAAATCGAGGGGTTTTTTTGTGCTTCTTGAGTAAGGATTGGCCCTGTGACTTGTTGTGACTGACTGAATGCAGAAGTAAAAGCAAGACATTTTGAAGCCTAGGCCTTAGGAAGTTGTGTAGACTTCTGCTCTCCTTCTGGAAACCCAGGTGCCCGATGTGGACAAGCCCGGAGTAGCATTCTGGATGATGAAAGAAGAGGCCCAGTTGCAACATTGCTCCAGTTGACAGCCAGTCAATTGCCAGATGTCTGAGGAAAGCCATCTAGACCAGTCAATCCCCATCAACCTACCAACTAACCACACATACAAGAGTTTACTTAAGATCAGCCAAGCCTGGTGAGATCAACAGGCCCAGTCAACTTCCCATAGACTTTTAAGAAATAATAATCGGTTTTTTTAGCCAATAAATTGTAATATGATTTGTTACCCAGCAGTAGATACCGGATGTAATTTCCCAAAAAATGAAACATTGGAAAACTTTGAGTATGACTGTACCAAGCCTCAGAAAGAAGAAAAAAAAATGGAATAAAACAACATGAGGAGCAGGCACTGTGAATACACTTAATTTGTGGGCACTGAGAACTTAAGTGACCATAAAAGAGCACCCATTGCATAGGGAAGGGGGCGCAGAAAAAGGAAGAATGTATATTTGAGCAGAGGAAAATAGGGAAATGCTAAAGATAACATTCTTTCCAACTTTGCTAAGATCAGGTTTGACTCCTTGTGGATGATTATTGGAGAACCCAAGTGAGGGACCAGAGCCAAAAACTATATGAATGGATTCATGATAAAATAATCAGCAGACACCTATTAAAACTATGTTCTCTTTATTAGGCAGGTGAAGCCCTCCAAGACAATTTAAGTCAGGGTCTCTATTCCCAAAAGAAATTTCAATCTACTAAGAAAACAAGAGACAAAACTTAGATCTTACCAAGACAGCATTAGACTGTGGTGCAATGCATTGCTAGGTCTGAGCTACACAAGAGAGAATTGAAGGGGACACTAGATTTGTGCATCCACCATTAATATTTGAATGCTCTATACAGTATCTATGCTGATGATAACTCTGTTGATTCATGATAATCTCAAATGAACAACATACTATGCCTGCTGTGCAGGACATCGTTCTAAAAAAAGGTTGTTCTAAACTGTGCTGTCAAAGGGAAAACTACTGGAAATATTCTAATACAAGACTTACAAGGTGAACAACTTTTTTTCTAAGTAAGCTTTGGACATATTCCTGCAATGAAGTACAGCACTGAAAAATTATAAAACAGCAGAGTTGAATATAATTAATCAGGATGGGGGATTTTACCACATAATAAATGGGACTGGAATAAAATCAGACTTTTCAAAAACAGCACTGGAAACCAGAAGATAGTGGAGAAAAGCCTTCTAAGACCTGTGTGAAAATTATTTTAAGGCTTTTTAAGTGCTCAGCAGTCAGGGACATTTTAAAGCATGTAAAAACTCAAATTTTCATCACTTCCCCCTCTTAGGAATCTGCTTGAGGATGAAGACCAACAAAAAGAGGGCAAACCTAAGAAAAAAAGTGTGATATGTAGGAAACAAAGATTACAAAATGGATAAAAAGCAAACAGAAGTTCCAGAACAACAACCTAAATGTAGCTTAAGCAACAAAAATGCTTTTTCTAAAAATTCTGGGGGGCTGAAAGTATAGCAAAGTATAGAACGGTAATAGAAGGATAGATAGATAGATAGATAGATAGATGCATGATTACATACAGAAAAGGAGGAAGAAGGGAGAGAGAGTGAAGGAGGGAGGAAAAAGATGGGTGTTGATAGACACATGACAGTTTTATGAAAAATATGAACAAATAAAAATTATAAAAATGAAAAAACACATTTACATCATAACTCCAACAACAGCAAAAGTTCTTCAAAAATTTATTATAATAAAATTCTTGGCCAGTCAACAAACAATATTTGTACATTTATAATAATTAAACTATATTTATTGTTATAATTATCTTTTTAAATTTAGTTTACTTATTTTGTGTATTTGGTGTAGTAATTAAAAAATAATTTATATTGGGAGAGTGGATAAGGGTTAGTGGGGAGGTGTTTTAAGAGATCTAAAGCTTCCTGTCCTATAAGTGTAAGTCAATATATGGGGCACCTGGGTAGCTCAGTCGGTTAAGCATCCAACTCTTGATTTTGGCTCAGGTCATGATCTCACAGTTTGTGGGATTGAGCCCTATGTCAGGCTGTATGCTGGCAGCGTGGAGTTTGCTTGGGATTCTTTCTCTTCCTCTTTCTGTGTCCCTCCCTCTCTCTCAAAATAAATACAGATTAAAAAAAGAGTAAGCCAATATATATACTGTCTAAAATGTGTAAATGAAGACATGACAGCACAAATTATTGCATAGGAAATAGAGACAATTATTAAGAGAGACGCATGTGGTGTTGGCAGGGAGGATGTGTGAAGCTTGTGTTTGCTGTACTTCTTTATATGCTTCAATGATCCCTTATTTTTTTTAATCGTTGTTTACAACTTTAAAATATACTTAAAACATAATGTGTCGATCATGAGTTATCTCTGACATATGGTTAAACAAAAAAACAAAAGAGGAAAGAGTATGGATAATATTTTTCTAGTTTAGCAACCACACACACACACACACACACACACACACACACACCACTTGGGTATATGTAAAACATCTCGTAGCAGGAATAGGTAATGGGCTATTTTGGAAAAGATTCCTGGCATCAAGGGTGGGCCAGAGACTTATCTTTCACTGTACGCACTTTTAAAAGGTTTCGATTGTTTTTCATAAAATAGATATTTTTTAATTAAAACATCATTGAGTTAAAAACACAAGCTTTTCTTGCTATTTTTAAAAAAACAATGATGGAGATGAGTGAATGTCTGTGGAAGTGGAGTCAGTATTTACAAAATGTGAAAGCACTGTGTGTATTTATTCTCTAGGGCTGCCAAGACAAAATAGCATGGGCCGGGTGGCTCAAACAACAGAAATATATTTTCTCAAAATTCTAGGGGCTGAAAGTCAAAGATAAAGGAGTTAGCAGATTTGGTTTCTCCTAAAGCCTCTCTTTGGCTTGCAGGTGGCCACCTCCTGGCTGTGTCTTCACACAGCCTCTTCTCTGGGTGCTCATGTCCCTGGTGTTCCTTCCTCTTCTAAGAACACTAGTCATATTGGATTAGGGCACAATCATATGACCTTATTTAATGCTAAATCTCCAAGTACAGTCACATAGAGGGTTAGGAATTCAAAATATACATTTTTGTGGGGAACATAAGTCAGTCCATAACATTTGTGTTATATGGATAAAGTGAACTATTTTCAAGGATGATTGGGTGCAGATTGTTAACATAGAAGGTAGGAGCTTGAGTTCTGCATTCAAATAGACCTAAAAGTAGCAGCCAGCTTTCTACCTACTAACTGTGTGATATAGGGCACTTTTTAAAAACCTCCTGCCTCAGTTTCTTTCTCCATAAAGTGGAGATAATAACAACAATTTCAAAAGGTATGTGGAACTTAAATGTGATCACGCATATGAAGCATATAACTGGGTGCCTAATATTACAAAAAAACCAACAACTTTATAAACTATACTTATTATTTTACCATTCTGCAACAGAATATAATATAGGGTTGTACCCAGTCAATACAAAAAATATGGCACAGAATCACTTCACATATTTTATGAATTTGTTAGCCAGTTAGCCAGTCAAAAATGGTTTGTTTTTGTTAACAATTAGTGTTAGTAGAAAACTGTAATCACCCTGAAGTATATGGTCATTAAAGGGGCAATACAGCAGCATTCTTGCATCCTGGGGTCCGCTGCTGGGCATGGACAAATAGAAGAATGGTGGTGGGAGAGACAGACTGTCACATTAAAGGGGGCATCCACTACTGATAGAATCATCCTATAAGAAGGTCTAGGTGTTTTTTTTATTTTTTTTAATGTTTATTTATTTTTGAGAGAGAGACAGAGACAGAGACAGAGAGACAAAGAGAGAGATAACATGAGCCGAGGAAGGGCAGAGAGACAGAGAAGGAGACAGAGAATCCGAAGCAGGCTCCAGGCTCCGAGCTGTCAGCACAGAGACCCACGCGCAGCTCAAACTCATGAACTGTGAGATCATGACCTGAGCCGAAGTTGGACAATTAACCGACTGAGCCACCCAGGTCCCCCAAATCTATAAAAATATTTTTTCTGACTCTTTTTATCAACAAATGGTGCCTATATGCAAAAATGCTTTAAATTCTATAAAACTGAATGTATCAAAGACACTGCTATTATTGTTGTCTTGCATCTTCCATGCTAGGCAAAATCCTTTGCTCTGGATGTATTACATTTCATGAACTTCTTTTCTGGTGTATTTACAAAAAGTCTCTGACTTACCTGTTTATCTTCCATTTATATTTATATCAAATTTTGTAAGTAATGGTCATTCATTTTTACTTTGTTCTCTCAGTTTATATTCTGCAATTATACTTTTGTACATGTTACTATACAATGTCAATGTGAGACAGAAAAGTACATTAAATATCTATGTAAGTCTAACTAATAGTTACAGAACGAGTACCTAGAAAATGCAACTTAACTGAAGAAATAAAACATTTGCTAACATATCAGAGATTCCCTGCTCTACATTTTTTTTAATCAATACCTCCTCCTTCCTTCCATGGAGAAAACCACTTTCCTGGCTTTTGTGATAATTATATCTTTGTTTCTCTTCATAGTTTCACTATGTCAACATCCTTAAACAATAGAGTTCAGGGGTTTTTTTTGCTTCTGAAATTTATAAAAATAGAAACATACTGTTTCTATGAGAAACAAATATATATTCCTTTTTTCTCCTTTCACTCAAGAATATTTCTGTATGTATATTGTAAAGTGGAATGCTATACAACAATGGAAGTGAATAAACTAAAGTAACACACAACAATAAATTTTTAAGTTTTTATTTAAATTCCAGTATAGTTAACATTCAGTGCAATCTTAGTTTCAGGTGTATAATATAGTGATTCAACACCTCCATACATACCCAGTAATCATCACAACAAGTTCACTCTTTAATCCCCATCACCTATTTAACCCATCCCACCACCCACCCACCTCCTATTTGGTAACCATCAGCTTGTCTCTATAGTTAAGAGTCTGTTTCTTGGTTTGCCTCTCTCTCTTTTTTTCCTCTTTGCTTGTTTGTTTGGTTTATTAAATTCCACATATGAGTGAAATCATATGGCATTTGTCTTTCACTGACTGACTTACTTCACTTAGCATAATACACTAGTTCCAACCATGTCATTGCAAATGGCAAGATTTTTTGCATTTTATGGATTTTTAATTCTTTTTTATGACTAGTAGTATTCCAGTGTGTGTGTGTGTGTGTGTGTGTGTGTGTGTGTGTGTATACCACATCTTCCTTATCCATTCATCAGTTGATGGACACTTTGGCTGTTTCCATAGTTTTGCTACTGTAAATAATGCTGATATAAATATCATGGTGCATGTATCCCTTTGAATTAGTATTTTTGTATTCTTTGGGTAAAAACCAGTGCAACTGCTGGATTATATGATAGTTCTATTTTTTTAAATTTTTTGAGGAAACTGCATACTGTTTTCCAGAGTAGCTGCACCAGTTTGCATTCCCACCAACAGTGCAAGAGGGTTCCCCTTTCGCCACATCTTTGCTTTCTTGCTGGTGTTTCTTGTGTTGTTCATTTTAGCCATTATGAGAGGTGTGAGGTGCTATGTCATTCTAGTTTTGATTTGTATTTTCCTGATGATGAGTGATGTTGAGCATCTTTTCATGTGCCTATTGGCTATCTGTATGTCTTATTTGAAAAAATATCTATTCATGTTTTTTGACCATTTTTAATTGGATTACTCATTTTTGAGGGTGTTGAGTTTTATAATTTCTTCATATATTTTGGATACTAACATTTTTATCAGATATGTCCTTCGCAAATATCTTCTCACATTCCATAGGTTGCCTTTTAGTTTTATCAATTGTTTGCTTTGCTGTGCAGAAACTTTTCGTTTTGATGTAGTCCCAATAGTTTATTTTTGCCTTTGTTTTTCTTGCCTCAGGAGACAGATCTAGAAAGAAGTTGCTATGGCTGAGGTCAAAGAGGTGCTGCCTATGTTCCCTAGGATTTTTATGGTTTCCTGTCTCACATGTAGGTCTTTCATCCATTTTGAATTTATTTTTTTGTATGTTGTAAGAAAGCAGTCCAGTTTTATTTTTCTGCATGTTGCTGTCCAGTTTTACCAACACCATTTGTTGAATAGATTGTCTTTTCCCCATGAAGTATTCTTTCCTGCTTTGTCAAAAATTAATTGACCACATAGCTATGGGTTCATTTCTGGATTTTCTATTCTTTCCATTGATCTATGTGCCAGTACTATATTAATCTTTATATGAGTACCATACTGTTTTGATCACTACAGCTTTGTAATATAACTTGAAATCTGGAATTATGTTGCCACCAGCTTTGCTTTTCTTTTTCAAGGCATAACTAATTTTAAGTGAATGAAAAAAATACACAGGTATACAAATTAAAACACAAAATAGTCCTTTGGCTCATATCCACAGCTGCACTCTTTTTCCTCAGGATAACCACCACAAAATATGTCTCCTAATAGTCTTTCACCTACTCATTTTCATGTATGAACACATATGCATATATCTTTTTTTTTTAAATAATAGGGATAATACACCATATATTATTCTATGACTTCTTGTTTTGCTTAAAAATTTATCTTGGAGGTCTTGCCCATCAAGGATGTTTAAGTCTTACTTACATTTCTTAATAGGTTTTCCATGGTTACTGAGAGTGGAGCTGTACTATAATTATTAGTCCTTTATTGATAAACCCATATGTTGGTTCTATTTTACGTCTGTGACAAAAATACTGCAATGGGCATGTTCGCAGGTACATCTTTGGGCATGTGTATACATATATTTGTAGTCTAAATTACTGGAAATAGAAATTATTAGAAATAGAATTGTTAGACCAATAACTTTAAAAGATTTACTTTAAAAGATTTACTTTAATTCCAAAAATCTCATACCAAATAGCTGTAAAATCACTCTATCAGTGTACTTTCCAAACATAGTGGGTTTGGTCACTCAATTTTTGATAACGTGAAGTAGCACATACTTCTAGAATTCACTACAAATGTTTGCAACTGACAAGCAGAAGAATCAGATGTATATGATACTATTCCTTTGCTATAATCACCTCTCTGCTTCCATCAAATACCAACACAAATACCAACACAAGTATTCATGTTGCTTTACTCAGTTTACTCAGTTTACTCAGTTTACATTTTATATTTATGTACAAATTATGATGCAAGGCTAGATTATAAATCAGAATTACACTTAAGAATTAGCTCTTGGGGCGCCTGGGTGGCGCAGTCGGTTAAGCGTCCGACTTCAGCCAGGTCACGATCTCGCGGTCCGTGAGTTCGAGCCCCGCGTCGGGCTCTGGGCTGATGGCTCAGAGCCTGGAGCCTGCTTCCGATTCTGTGTCTCCCTCTCTCTCTGCCCCTCCCCCGTTCATGCTCTGTCTCTCTCTGTCCCAAAAATAAATAAACGTTGAAAAAAAAAATAAAAAAAAAAAAAAAAAAAAGAATTAGCTCTTAATATGTGTTTGTGAATTACATAAAAAAAACAAAAACAAAAACAAATGGGTGAGCCCCAAACAGTGACAGGTGCTATGGAATCACAAGAAGGTATGCAAAAACTCTTCTCTGCATTTATAAAATGAAAAGTTTGGATAAGAATTGATGTCAAAAGTCTCTTCTAATGGACAAATTCTTTGCCAGGTCATTAAGAGGCGTTATGATTAATTTTATGTGTGCACCTGGGTGGGCCACAATACCCAGATATTAGGTCAAACATTATCTAGATATTTCTGTGAAGGTATTTTTATATGAGAGTAATATTTAAACTAATAGTCTTTGAGTGAAACAGATTACTGTCCATAATGTGGGTTAGCCTCATCCAGTCAGTTGAAGGCTTAGAGAGAAAGTAGACTGCGATCCCTTGAGGAAGAGGAAATTTTGCCTCCAGACTGCCTTTGGATTTGAGTTGCAATATGTACTCGTTTCTGTATCTTTAGCCTATATGCCTCCCCTGCAGATTTTGGACTTCCCAGCCTCCACAGTTGTGTGAACCAGTTCCTTAAAATAAATCTCATTCTCTCTCTCTTTGCATCTACACACAGGCACACATACATCCTATTAGTTATTTCTTTCCAGAGAACTCTAATACAATATGCAAAGTAAGAAGAGCAAAATACTAGGCAGGACTGATGAATGGTATGCACTATAGCAGGTCAGGAAGGTGGGCTATCAGGTTAGGGTTGAGTGGTCAGAGAAATAAGCCCTAGAAATATAGAGTCCATGATATATAGTTGAGTTGTCAAGGCTATAACCCACAGGATCCATTTTGATTCTAACATTAACCTAGTATGTACCAATCAGACTTTTTGTATCATGTGGTCACATAAAGGAGGTAATTTTATTTTCATAAGGCTTAAGACTATCATCATAGTCTGTATGACATAAAAATTATTTTTCCTAGAATATTTCCAAAATGCTTATGATCCCAATTAGATAAACTGAAGCTAAGAACCACACTTCCCCTCTTCTCCTTCTCTCTTTTTTTTCCTCATTTTTTCAACACAGGGCTGGCTGCACACAGTAGGAGCTTAGTAAATACACTCCTTAAATGCTTCTTGAGAAAACATAGGGAGGATGCACAAGATTAGGGGACTAATTTCCAAGTCTTCTGAGGGCACAAGTGTTGAGTTCCAATCTAAGTGATGCTCTGGCATGTTGGCATGAGTGACCCCTTCTCAGCAACCATACAGGGTTATGGAGAATTCAGAAGAAATGTAATCAAAGACCAAAAACATACTCTGTCTTCACAAAAGGGGGAACTTGGTTTACTTTTTCCCAGTAGGAACATGCTCTCTTATGTGGTGAATTGATACATAAGGGCTAATGAAAATTTCTCTATTAGTTTGGCTGTATTTATAAGACATGAGACGTGACAAGAAATGGACTCCAGAAGCAGATGAATGTGGATATATACACATACCTTCACTGAAGTAAAAATCACACCATGACCTAACACAAAACAAAGGAGACCATAGAATTACCATACATAGTCATGTTGAGGATGGGTATTTTAATCTAATAATTAGTTTCACCATGAATCAAATATTTTTTGTAGCTTGAAAAGAAATAGCATTTAGCTTAATTCTGATGAGGATAAAGCTTTGCTTCATTTGACCAAAGGTGTTTAAGATTTGAACAATAATGTGTAATATAGAAAGTCTTTAATGGCAACCTTTTCCATTCTAACTAGTGCATAATATTGGTTTTGCAATCATTTAGTAATTATATAAGGAGGACATATTTATTACGAATTATTGATTTTATAATTACTGCTGCTGGTATTCACATTATTACACAATGAAAATCTTTTAATATACAATGCTCTTCACCCTCAGCTGGTGAACAGATAGTGCAATGCAATTTAGAGAGTAGCCAAGAGTAGATTTTTATCGGTACTTTTTTTTTTTTTTTTTGCCAACCAGCTAAATGGTTTGCTTTCTGAAAAATATTGCTAATGGTGCTTAAGCAGAGAGGAATGTCCAATTTCAAGGTCATTCCTGGCAGTTGATTACAGTCACCCAATGAGCACAAGGTTCCTATTTAACTGTTAAGTTATTTTTGCTGCACTCATTGCTGGGAATTAAAAGTTATGGCTGTAAATTTGCTGCCAGCTAAATAGACATCAAAGGCCACAATCATACACTGGATCATGACACATGAAGATATATCTCTTATGAAATTGATTTTTCTCCATGTGCAAGGCAGCTTTGCATTACTCTCCTCGTGGAGTTTAGCACAGGAAATGTCTAGGCAGGCCAAGTGTAATTGTCAGCATAGTTTATATTCTGGGCTGAGAACTCCTTTTATTATTTTTTTCTCTCCGTGAAGATGTGCAAAAAAGGTTGTCTAAGCATATATTTTGATTTCACTTGCCAACAGATTGTGAATAGCTGATTTAAGGTCACTGTCACCCCCAAATGGGAAAAGATTAGGTTTCTGAGGACCAGAAATATTAAAAAGTCTGCCCAAACAATATTTGCTGCTCACCAGAATTCAAAATTGCTGATTTTCACCCCAGAAACATCCCATAGAGTTTTATAAAGGCTGTGGGTCTATTATGCTGTTTTAATCCATCAGATTTTCACTATCCTGAGGATAAGAGCATCAAATAGAATTACATGGGCTTGATTAGTGTTTTTCTCTCTTCTGGATATCATGTTGCTATTACGGAGGGATCCATATTTTTTACAAAGAATGTAAGTTGTGTCTAAACAAGATACCTAAAAAATAAAGTCATATTTTAAATGTATGCAGATGGAAGTGCTATTTCTGGGCTCCTACATGGGAGAGCAAAGTCCTGAGCACTGTGCATTTCACTAGTGTGATTAGAAACTCATCATTAGAGCCAACCATTGGAGACAGGAGACTAGCTGACCCCAAATCCCTTTTTTTTTCATCTGCAAAGTGAGGTTCATTCCTATATTTCATGTGGAAGTTCAATTCAAAACTCAACAGCCTGACTTTTAAAGCTTTCCAAAATATTACCCTAACTTTACTTTTCCAATTGATCTCTCACTATACTCCTCCTCCATACACTGAGCAAGGCTTAACTGCTCATTTCCCACAATTAGAACATGCTCATCTTGAATATAATTTGCAGTAGATCCTTCACATACCAGTTTGAAACACATGTCCTTCATGGTTTTCTCTTCCTCTTCTTTTAGTCTATACCACTCAAAACTTAACCATGTTCTAATTCTTTTACTGTTTGCCTGCTTTACATGTTGATTTGCAATGGTTTCTCCAACTAGAGGGGTTTGGTTTCTGTTATGTTTTGTTGTGTTGTGTTGTGTTGTGTTGTATTTTTAAGGATGAGGAAGCTATCTGCTCATTTGTAAACAAACACACAGCTTGGACCACAACAGTGTTTACTAAACACTTTTAAAATTAAGTGTAATAGAATTGAATTCTGGGAGATGGTATTCTAGCTGTAAATAACAGTAACAAAGAACAGTGTGTAAGGAGCCCTACCACACCATGAGTGTTCCTTAATTTGATATAGTGAAGACACCTTTATTAGCTACACTTTGGTAACTCACCGAGGATGTACAAAACAACATCTCTCCCAACTTAGGGTAAAGGAGAAACATTTTAGATTTACAAAATATGCCAAGTACTGAGCTAGTTGGTAGGTGTTGTTTATTTTACTTAAATCTTAAGTAATTCTGTGAGGTAGGTATTATAATACCCATTTTATACCTACACACATAAAGTGAGATTCAGAGAAATCAAGGAACATAGCCAAGGTCATAAAACCAGCAAAGAGCCAACAAGGTTTAAATCCTGACCTTGAGGTCTGTATTTGATTCCATGTTACCTTCCTTGATATTCCATCAAGACACACAAGTGTCTTTATAAATGTTAAGTGAATATATATAGCATGATAAAGTTTTTGAAAGGGAATATGGGATCATTTTGTCATTATTAATAGCATCTTCCTCATCCTCACACCTTCAGTTGATATCTTTGCTCACTTTCACCCACACAAATGCTAAGAATTTTTTCAGAAATCAACTCCACTCTCACCTCTAAAGTCAAACATTTAATGTTTACTTCAGGCCATGTTAATCTCATTGTCTATTCACCACAAAATTTTATTTGATATTTCTATTTCTGAAAGATTTGATTCTGAGTGGTGTTCTTGGTCATTTCACAATTAAACTTAGGTTTCTTTTAGATTAGGGATGGGCAAACTGATGCCAAAGGACACAGATGATTTGCCAAAGATCATTTATAATAAATGAGCCCTGGAACTTAATGATTTATGGGTCTGGCCAAATTCAGCCTTCTTTATTTCTATAGATTCACATTTGGAATCTAAACCCTCTTACACCACATACAACTCACATACACGCAAAAATTTTAACCACCTAATATCTTAACTCAGATTCCATCCAGTTCAGAGTCATGATTCTAAAAATAGCCAAGAGGGATGGACTAGGTTTGTACAGCACTCAGTTTGACTTTGCAGCTATTTGATTTGCCCTATAAGCCTACTTCCTCACTTTTTCATTTAGTTACTTGAAGTAGAATCAATGTCATGAAATTTTCTTCTTTGTTTTTTAAACCCTATAGAACTTAACACATTACCAGGAATATTGAGTTATTCAAGAGATATTAATTGTTCAACTGAAGCACCTGTCACCATCCTCATCGTGGTTCCCATCAATGGATGAATATATTTGAAGACTTGAATAAAGGCATCACCTTGTACCACAGTGTCAATGAAGATAGATTGTGTATCATGTCTCCTAAGATAGAAGGAATAGGAATTGCCCTTCTTAGATTTCCAAAATGTTTGGACATCAGAAATAGCAGGGAATATTGTTAAAATCTTGGATTTCTTGACTTCATCTCATACTAATTTAAGCAGAAGCATGTGGACAGAAGCTTTAAATAAGGAATAGGGGTCTACCTTCCAGAGTCCAACAATGGGTTCTCCTTAGCTCCTATAAAAGTTAAGAAAGTCATTAAGGAAGGCAGTTGCATTATCTATCCTAATTTCCCTAAATCTCACAATTCTCTTCCACTGGTAGAGAAAACAGTTTAACACTCACCATCTCTTGCCAACTAGAGAGAAAAACTTAGATTAACTATAATGTTCTAGTTACTCTGGAATATGGATATTTTCTCTCTCTCTCCTCTTCTTACTCCCTATGGCAATGAATCAATCCATTTTTTCCATCTTTATTTGGCACCTACACTAAGTCAGGCACTCTTCCACATACTAGAGGTATGGCAGTGAATAGGACAAATAATAGCCCAAGTTTCAGGGAGTTTAGATTCTGATGGGGAATATGGACACAAAAGTAAAAAAAAAATCATGTGAAGTAAAATTTTTAATTGTTTAAAGAAAAAAATAAGTCTTGTAAAGATAGGAACTCAGGATGATCATATAGGAGAGTGGCTGGAATAAATGGAGTTCTTTTAAATTAGGTGGTCAGAAACGGCCTCTCTGAGTAAGTGGCATGAAGGAGGCAGACATAAATGCTGAGACTCTGAGATTCCAGGAAGAGAGAAGCAGGTGTGAAAAGCCTGAGGTTGAATAAACAAAATCTGCACTGCACATAAAAAAAAAATTAAGAAGTCTAATGGACTAAAGGTGGGGGGGAGAGGAAATAATGGTTTGAAATAAGGTGGACAAGGCCATATGGATTAAGGTCTTGTGATGATTTTTTTGAGAGAGAGAGAGAGAGAGAGAGAGTGCATGAGCCAGAGGAGGGTCAGAGGAAGAGAGAGAGAGAGAGAGAGAGAGAGAGAGAGAGAGAGAATATCTTAAGTAGGCTCAACACTCAGCATGGAACCTGACACAGGGCTCAATCCCATGACCCTGGGATCATGATCTGAGCTGAAACTAAGAGTCAGGCACTCAACCAACTGAGCCACCCAGGCGCCCCAAATCTTGTGATGATTTGAGTAGGGATTTGAGTTGAAGTGTAATTGGAAGCCATTTTATGGTTTTAAAAAAGAAATGATATGATCTCATCTCCCGGTTGAATGCAAACAAAGTTCTAGGTTCTGGTTGATAACTGTGGAGATATAGTGATGGAGCAGTCAGTGCATTTTTATAATCCCCTTCTAATTTAGGATTCTGACACAAAAATGAGAGTGCAGAAGGAATTTCACTAACATATGTTCACCTCATAGAAATATTTTAAGGAATATAGATGTATGTGTATTTACATACATATGTATATATATAATTATATGCACAATATGTGCTTATGTATTTCAGGAAGATATTCACATACTTATAAAGTTACCAGGTAAAATACATAGCCAGTTGGAATCTTGTAAATATTTCTAATGAAGCCATTTTGCTTAGATTCATGACAAAGGAGTACATAGATGGCTTTCTTTCATTTACCCAGTTTCTAGAGCAACTTATTATTACTGTATTTTCCAAAATAGATTTTTATTTTCCCATCTTGTAAAAATGTGATTGTTATTTATGTAACTTTCATTTGTCTCCAGATGTTCAGTTTAGTGACACTCAATCAAACTAATGAATTATGAAATGAAACTAATATTAACTCAACTTTCCCAAATCACTGGGACAGAAAGCAAGACAGAATTCATTTCTGGAATTCCAGGATGGTGGAAGTTTTCTACACATAGCTTCTCCCAGTGTCAATACTTTCAGGTTTGAGAACTAGTTCATCTTCTGAGGCTTCACATCCTTTCTGGGACACAAAGACATGTTAGATATCACCTAATCAGTTTCTTTTCCCTAGATAATTCTGTATATTAAACTAGCCTATTCAGTACATGTCTGTAACTTACAAAGCTTTTCTGAAACAATGCACCCACACTTTTCTTTGAAAATACATCCTACCATGTTAACTACATCTATCAGTGTTCCTTCTTTCTATGATGATGTGGTGCAAGGAATGGTAAGTTAGGAATTAGCCATTTTAGTTTTTGCCATATATGCCAAGTTGACCAGAGGGTGTTATCTTGGGCAAGTCACTTGATCTCCCAAGGGTGGTTTCTTCATCTGCAAAATAAAGGGGTTGGATTAACTGATTTCCACGGTATGGTCTACCTCCAAATATTGTTCTTTTTGCCTTGATTGTTTGATTTTATTTGTCTATTCATTCCCATATATTACATATTAAAAGCCTGAGAATAGGGTCCTTCTACTCCTATTTAGTATAGTGTTTCACATATATGAAGATTAGAATAGATGTGCCACTCTATTTTATTTTCCTTTGAGCCAAAATAACTGTGTTTATTTTCATTAGGCTTCATAATTTCAGCAAACATTTTATCACCAAAGTAAGAATGCCAAGCCAGACAGACAATTACGCAGAATAGTCCTTCCTTCCTGCTATTATGATGAATACTTCCATCTCTTGCCAATCCACACAGCTTCAGAAGGCATCATAAGAGTGGCGATTCTAGTCAGTGCTTTGCTTTTTATTGCTTTTTACATTTTATTTGTTTATGTTTTTTAAAGTATCCCCATGCTCTTAGCTTTCAGACTAAGTCATAGTTTGACAAGCCAAAGAGTCCACATGCAGTGTTAAAGGAGATCAATACTATTTTGGACAAATTTACACTATCATCCTCAAAATGCAGGGGTTAATGCAAGATTAAATGTGGTAGTATAACTTTTGATTATCTGTGTGACACGATTTTGTAAAATAGCAGATCATTCAGAAATCATTCATATATGGCCTTGAGATGTATTAGAGGATGCATCTTTGATCTCCCTTTCTAATTATTTTTTGCTTTGGTCTAATGTTAAAGAAATAATTTGCATTCCCAAAGCACATACCAAATAACAACAGAGGAAGGGGACTTAGAAAAAAGCAAGGGAGAGAGAACCAGGATAAGTTTTTCAAATACCATGGAGAATTCATAAAGTAAATTTGTATGTAAATAATCCAGATTTCATTAAATGTACTCTTTGTTCTGTAGGCCAACTTCTTGTCCTTAAAATTCTTTCCATTCTTCTCCTCCTCAAAACCAAAGTCACTGAAGATCAACAAATAAACATGAATTTGTGAGTACCTTCTATAAATACAGAATTATAGAAAATACATGTTGAGAAAACAAGGCTCTTGCCATTCAGAAGCTCCCAATCAATGTTGACACATGAAACTAAAACATATGCAGTGTATAAAGTAAGAGATGACAGCACATAAAAATATCATATAATAATTGTTCAATTGTTGTGGTGCAGAGCATCCTCACTAGAAGACATTAAAGGAAAAAGATCAGTAAGAGCCACTCTGTTGAGAGAAAGCTTCACAGCGGTATTTAAAATGAGGTTCAATGTCTGAGCAGGATTTGAATAAACAGGAAGAAAGGAGTACATTCCAGATTCCCCTGTCCAGAAAAGAATGATTTGGAAATATATTATGCAATATAAATCCATTACATTCCATTATATCGGGGCAGAATCTGGGCATACTTAATTTATTTTATCCAGAAATTTCAAATAAAGGATCTTGAATCAAGACGTTACCTAGAAAATTTGCAATGAAAGATGGGTAAATCCCCCTAGACAACAGTGTACGTCAGTTGTTGAAATTCACTGTCTTGTTCCAGTTAAGCACAGTATCTGGATTTAAAAGACTTCTAAAGTCAAACAATATTTGAAGTTTTGCACTAAGATAGGGGCGATCAAATCCCATGCTTTAGGGTATCAGTGTTCTGCTGTAGGGCCCTCTTGAGGATTTTTATCCAGTCTTATTGTCACATAACATCAAGAAAAAGCTGTGCTCAAGATCAGGTTACTGATATCCTGTGTGAGCATAGACTTAGACAAAAAATAAATTTCTGTGGACTGTAACATATTCCCACTTTTCTGCACCTCAAGATGTAGATAATCCCTCAAAACCTCTGCTTGCTTAAATTTTCATCATTGGGACCAACTGGAACAGTAATACCAGTAATCAGAACCTCATAGCTTCTCAGAACACATGACTGTAAACTATATTTCTCATATATTTCAACAACTGTAGATGTAAATCCTATGAGATATTTACCTTGGTAGATGCCCAGGAGTAGGGACAAAGAATGAGGACAAGGATGAGATGGGAGAGGGCTGGAGAAGTGAATAAAATTTTTTAATATCATATTTCTCTATCTGTAAAGAACTTATAAAGTATTTGCAGAGACAAAGTAACTACACGCGCACACACACACACACACACACACAAACAGACAAATAAAAAGATGTAATAAAATGACAATAATAAGAGAGAATGAGGTTAAGTCTGAAATGAGACCATGTGGTATAAAAGAAACTAGAGATTATTGCCAAAATACGTGGAAAAGACACGTCACAAGGAAAGAGGAAATTACTGTTTTGAATGTCATTATTTAGTGACAGGTTGGGGAGCAAAGAAAGAAGGCCAGTGTATGCCAAGGTGAAGACCAGAGAAACATGTGTGAGTCCACAATTGTTCTTTGGCTTAAATATTTTTATTCTCACTTTATAAGTGAGGAGGTTGAGATTTAGTGAGGTTAATCACTTTTTCAAGACGAACTACATAATTGGTAAAACCAAGATGAAACTTTGGGTGTGTCTAACCCCAAAGTCTTTGCATTTCCCTACTGATGTGAATGAGCAGATCTTATAACCTTAACACCCAGCCTGACTTCTGTCTTGAAACCTCTACCTGTAGACTGTTTCTTCCTCCCTTTTTTCTTCTTACTCAGGGTGTTCCTTCTGACTTAGTTCTCTCCTATCAGAATATAGCTCATCCTTTAAGGACCAAATGAAAATCTATCTGGTCCACAAACTATTTATTTCATCTGCTTCTTATCCTTCATGGTATAACAAAAAGAACCCCAGTCTTAAAAATTCTCTAAATGTTCACTGGATTAAAACAGAGAAATTTTAACTGAGACTGTTTTGAGGATATCTCAAATAAAAAAGAATGCTTTTCAGAGCTCAAATGGGTCAGTCAGATTGGGGCAGACTGTTACGATTAAGGACACCAAAACATCACAAATTTCATTTCATTTACAAGTATTTCTGTGGTTTATTTCTATATGTGAAATGTAAAATAGCAACCATTTAGATAATTCGAGCCTAGCAAGTGCCTGGCGTTATATCAATTTTCTAGCTATTTTGGAGAAAATGGTTATTTCTTCTTTAATTATTCAGTTGATTATGTCAATTCTACAATTCATGTAGCCAGTGTAGACTCAGTCTCAAAGTTTTAATCCAGAGCCTGTCACTCACTTCCTCAATGACCTTGGGCAAGTCACTTAATTTCTCCACATCTCAATTTCTTTGTCTGTAAAATTGGGATAATAATCTTGACCTCGCAGAGAGGTTGCATGAATTAACTGATTAATGATTATAAAGCAATTTGAAAATACTGAACACTATATAAATGCTAAGTATTGTTATTAAGCAAATCAATTCAGAAAATCAAGATAATGACATTTCTTTTCAATCTATTTCTTAAAGTGCTTAACGCCTTTGCATCTAAGCTCCATGTTGTAAAAAAGCAGTTTAAATATTTATAACTTGAATTTTTCTAGTTTAACTAGTTCCTACTGCATGCTAGAGGAAAAGAAAAACATTCTTTTGAGCTGGGAACTTGAATGTCTCACTCACTTTGACTTTTTGTTTATATCCACTTTAATTCAGGGAAAAATTTTATGGGTCAAGTATGTGTATATGTGTATGTACGTATGTATGTATGTATCCATTTACTAGAATCCTGGAATTTCAGAGTTGAAGTGGACGTAAAGGCTATATTCCAATCTCCTCGTTTTATTGATGTGACGAAAATATTCAAAGAGACATGAAATGATTTGTTCAAATTTACATGGGCAACTTGTACCAGAGCTGATTTCTATCCTGAGTCCTTGGCTGCCCAGCCTTCAGGTGCAGAGCAGATAATAAAACAGGAGAAACATGAGGCCTAGTTTCAGGGATCTTACTTGGCAAGGCTTATGAACTGATAGCCTGAATGATTATGATTAATTAATGTGAACTTTAAAAACAACATTAAAGAATTTGACCAATTCCCGATTTATCAATAGTGGAGTTTGTTCATACAGCTTTGAAGGTACAATTCTATTAGGATTCATCTTTTTGCAGCTTCCAATTTTTATCACCAGTGCATTCACTTAATTGGGTCACTTGCCTTAAAATCAGGTGAACTCAATAATCAGGTTCCAGTTTATGTATAGAAATATGTATTTTACTTAAAGATATAACATTTGGCACATATTTTCAATTATAATATGCCAGTTTTATGTCCAGATCAGCCTATAGCTGAATAACCTTAGCCAGACATCATCTCATTGGGGCATGGTTTCCTAATCTATTATATAAAGGGTCAGGGTAAAAAACTGCTAAAGTCTCCTGCTAATGTTCTGAATACTGCGGTGTCTGAGATGAGCTTTGAGAATTCCTCAGGTAGATATTGGATTCTGAATAGGTCATAGACAATAAATCTGATTGTAAAACCAGTCACACTTTAAACCAAATGCTCATTTGAGGTTTCCTATCTTCAACGAATACATTTGCAGGATGTTAATGCTGGAAGGAATATTAGAAATCATTTAGTCTGATTCCCTCATTTTATGTTGAGAAAACTGAAGTCTTGAAATATTAAGTAAATAGTCCAAGGTCACAAAGTCAATCAGTGAGGAAGCCAGGTATAAAACTCAGGTTTTTGTGAATCCTAGCTGAATGTGCTTTCTTCTAAATCATTAATTAAGATGACATTGGGGTAAATGACACTTTTCCTTTGAAGTTAGGACTTTCATAAACCAAAATAATAGTTAAGTCTTTAAATATTGCTTCTCCTGGTGTTCATTTTTCACTCTTCCCAATAGTTTGTTCTGAAGACACAGCTTTTAAAAGAGAGTAATTCCTTTCAAAATAACAAGACTCGGATGCCATAATGTCTAAAATGCCGTCATTAAATCCTACCTTTCCTTTTGATGGACTGTTGATAATAAATTTCATGTATTTTTGCTGAATGGGTTTGGAGAAATCTGTTATTAGCTTTCCTTAGAATGTTTGGATTGAGCAGCGGAGACCTCACAGCTTCTCTTGGTCAACCTTGGATTTTCAGAGCAATGCTACAGATCCAGACCAGTTTGTGAAGGGGTCTAGTGCCATTCATAGAGTAATATGGGATAGCTGAAATAAATGTTGCCCATGTGACATCCTCTGCTGAGCAATTTAAAGTATATCTTACCATCAAAGGAAAACGTCATATGGCATTTGAGGGCTTTTGTACCAGTTCTCCTTACAATTGATTGGGTTTGTGAATGTCTGAGGATCTGGAGAATCTAACATGTAATGTCTCACACATTGTCCAGAAATATGGAAGGGAGAACCTCAATAAGAACCTCTCCTCTTCACAAAAGCTTGTGAACAAGGCTGTGGAAATTCCATGCAGGTCTAGATTTATAGATTTCCTTTAGCACCAGGTGATGCTTATAGGCTTTGCTGGATATAGCACTTGGTCTTCAAGTGTGGAGCTTCTCAGCCTGCTCAATAACACTATTTTATCACAAGATGATAAAAAAAAATAATAAACTACCACAAATGGCTAGTCCTCAAGAACCTCGTATTTACTTTCCAAAAACTGGATCAGGTAGGATAGGTACCTGGTCACCAATTCCCCAAATCAGAAACTTGTAGCTGGGAATCATATTTTCACCATCCCTGAGGTTTTTCATAAGATAGATCATTCCACTCACAATCTCCATTTCAAACTCTCATGGAGACATCAAACTTGAAATATCTCAACTCACATTCTTCTCTTTCCATCTGTTGTTAATTCATTAAATGATTCCTCAGAACCATTGTTACCCACATATAAATCCCCGTGCAAATGTGATATGTACGTTCTAGGGAAAAGACAAACTCCATATTTTTAGATGCTATAAATTTCATCATGTGAATATCATTCCTGTTAAAAATTAAATGTCTCTGTAAAGGTAGCAGATCAAGTTATCTGCCATTTACAAATTAGAATGAATGAATTTATTTGTACTATCTTAGCACAGGTTTAATGACAGAACCAAGGGGGAAATAGTAGATAGATGACACCATACAGTGTGTGTGTGTGTGTGTGTGTGTGTGTGTGTGTGTCTTTTATGTTTTAGGACATAGTGAGAAATCAAGAGAAGATTCCACCAGCAAAATTTTAATTTTTTTTAATTTATTTTTGAGAAAGAGAGACAGAGAGAGAGCACGATTAGGGGAGGAGCAGAGAAAGAGGAGACGCAGAATCCAAAGACAGGCTCCAGGCTCTGAGCTGTCAGCACAGAGCCCAACGTAGAGCTCGAACTCATGAACAGTGAGATCATGACCTGAGCCAAAGTCAGACGTAACCAACAGAGCTACCCAGGTGCCCCTCCAGCAAAATTTATCTATAATCTTTCTTCCCCCAAAGACCCTATACTTCCTGTCCTGGAAGAGCAATCCACCAGATCATTAATTCTCAATCTACTCTGTGCCAAAAATACAGATACCTGAGCCCAATCCCCAAAATTCTGATGCCGTTGAATTGGAATGGTGCCCTGCCTTTGACATCTTTAAAAAACTCTCCAGATAATTATTGCACATCGAGGGTTGAGAACCTGTGCCTCAGATCCTCTACATCTCTGCTTCCATCATCAGCTTCTGACTTTCTCCAACCCCTCTGTCTAACCACCTTTTCATGTACTGATGTGGTAGTGTTCCTCTAGAAGCACTTGCACTCTCAACATGGTGAAATGAAGCATTGATCACTGTGTTTCTCATCCAAGTTTCACAATTTATATCATGTGATTAGACATGAGTGTTTTCCACCGGCTTCCCAGGACCTCCATCTGAAAAGATACACTTGAGCACTGATCACCCAGGCCTCCAGTGTTCCTCTCCATGTTAACACCCAAGAGCAGTAAAACTAATTTAATGGCCCACAGCCATTTTGGGGTTAGGATCCTTTTGAGAATCTACTGAGTGTCGTCCCACATTTAAACATTCACACACATATTTATCTTTCAATGGACTCACAGCCCCATAAAGATCATCTATATATCCCTAAGCGTCCAAGAAACTTGTGTTCAGAATGTCTAAAATGATTCCTTTTAAGGATTAATGTTTTTAATCAGATAAAACCCTATAGAATAGTGATTAAAACCACAAGCTCTGAATTTGAGCATGGGCTTTAAAATCTAGTCTCTATTCACCACTGGTGTGGCATTGGGCAAATTATGTAATCTTCCTGAGTCTCAAGTTTTTTTATCTTTTAATTAAAAGTAGTAATACCCATCTCTGAAGGTTTTAGTGTAGCTTATATGGAATCATGTATATAAGCCATTTAACACAGCACCTGGCCATAGCAAATACTCAGCAAATAGAAGTTATAGTGATGGTAATTGATAATAAAAATAATTCTTAAGAAGCACTAATAAGTTCTGGGTAGGTATAACTTAGACAGAATGAAGAATTGCTGGTGACATAGTAGGGCACCATTTTTGGCAACATAGTAGGGCAAACAAGACATTTCTTCCCTTCATATTTGTCTGTTTGCATCTATGTAAAAAGTACATAAATATTAGGAAGCTGGTCTGAAAAAATACATACAAACCAACTTCAGTAAATTAAACAGAGAAATGGAGTAGTCATCTGAAAAGTAAAGGCTTGAAAAAAAGACTACTGAAGACCAAGAAAAAAGAGTTGGATTCTGATACAGAGACCCACCTTCTTCTCCCTCTGCTGCTTCTGTTTGACCATGGCTTAGAACCAGTTTTGTTCAAATCTGCCTAGTAGCTCTCTGGAGAAAGTCGTCAACAGCTGATTACTGGGCAGTGCTATGCAGGGTTAGTAAGACCTCTCCCTTCCTGCTGGCATCAGTGAAAGATAGACCATTAGGACTGGGTTTGGAGTTTTGCAATTTTTATTACCAACTAAGATTGTCTTCTGAGCCTTGACTGATTTTCACACAAGAGAGTTGAAAAGATCTACCCCTGGTCACCATGCCATCCTGATAGAGAAGCTCCCTCTTCCTGTGCTTGAATACCAGAATAGGACTACAGAATCCTGGGTGCTCACAGATCCACAGCGGGAAGCACATAACAGCTTGCATTTGTCACCTATACCCTGTTTTTCATAGACAAGTCATAACATTGGCTCCAGAATGGAACACACATACTCTAAGCTTGGTTTTGGCAGGCAAATGAGAATGAAAAAGGCATCCACCCTTTCCTTATGGAATGTAAACACCTCACTGCTGGGCAGAAATTTACATCCAATTTTCATATTTGTAAGGAAATTTATATATGTTACTCAGCAGAAATATATGTTTTTATATATAAATATAAATGTATATATTTTCAATTTTTGCATGGAAATTTTCAACCAGCTCATCAAATTGTCTCTGATTTCTTGAGATACGCATTTTTTCCCAGTCTCATAAGATAGAAACTGGGAATATAATGTATAATGTTTTTTTCTTAAATTCTTGGATTATTAATTTGAATTATGTCATTCTGAGCTGATTGCAGACTGCCACAATGAAGTCTGAGCACAAGGCTGAACAGCTACATTACATGAGGGTCTAATGGCAGGAAAGACTATGAGGAGGAATGTGAAGGAACAGGGCCCAGGTTTTAATGGAGACACTTGCCTAGTATGCACTACTTGACCTACTTTCTGCTTCATGCAGTCCAGTTTAGGCAGCTAGGTAAAAAGCAGGCTGTAGATGAAAACCAGATACTACTTCTCAGCTGAGATTTCTATGGCAAAATAATTATGAAATTAAAAGTTGCACATGGATTGCACAACTCATTTTTAAGGAACCCGATTCACAGACTCTAAGATTTTCATGAACGACTATTTACATTCAATTATTCAGTCAATCTCATAGAGACAGGGTTGTAAGATTGAAGGATGCACATTTTCTGTTACTTTTCTGAAAAAAAATTTAATGTAGAAAGAAACAGTTACCTAGATATCAAGATGCAATCACCTTGCAGTTAATATAAAAGATTTTTTATGAAGAAAAACAAACATTGATTCATCATAGCTATCCAAGTAGAACATCAGTAACTCTCTGAACAAGCAGCCAGCCTAAATTAAATCAAAAGGCAATCACAAGAGAAAGTATGTGGGAGCCATAGATCATTGCACAGGGAGGTCAGTGAGCTCTCAAAACCTGACGAGACGACTGGCCCTGAAAAACCTACATAGATCTCCCCTGACTCTTGCCTGGCTCAGAAGCATGAGAAACCTAAAAAAGTTCAGGCTCTTTTAATCATTAAGAACCAGCTAGTAGCCCAGCTGAAAACCAGTTATGAATGACATCAAGGAGCCAGGAGGCCATGTATCTGTATACATCTTCCTACAGATACCTGTACCTGGAAAACCCAAGGTTAGACCCCGGGCCCTACTAAAAGGCAAAACCCCTTCATAAACCATTATCTCCTCAGCAGGAACCTGGTAGACACCAAAGATGACTTCACATGAGGGACACAGAGGAAGTCTCCATCTTCGCCTACCAATTGTTTTCCATGTCTGGTTGAATCTATTAATGAGCAAACACAGAATGACAATACAAATAATAACCCTAAAATTTGCCCTAAGGATTGCTCAGACTGAAGGGTATGAGAAATCAATTCAAATTCCTCCCATTGCTGTGCCTTTTTCCTTTTGGAGTTCCAAGGTCTAAATAACTGCATAAAACAAATCAAGGGAAAATAGGGCCCAGATGCCTGTGGCCTTTGTTGATGAATAGGGCTCTAAGTCAGTCACTCAGCTGTTTTATTACTTGTCTTTAAGGCTGATGAGTCCCCAGCAGACCTGCATCACTGAATTCTCAATAAAGGGTTAGTGCTTGTCCTGCAGAATAATAAGAACCGCTAATGACACCAATTAAGAGCTGTAAATGTCATTTATACTTGTTTGTTATTTTTCAAATCAATAAGGCTGGAAAGACACAGCAGCCTGAGATAATTTAGATTGGAACAGTTTGTGGGGACATTTTAATGGATATATTGCAATCGGTATTCTTGTTCTCTTTTTGGATAAATTGTGTTCCTCATTGGGTCAGTTCTGATATTTACTTAAAAAAAGAACTTACCCTCCCACATGATTACACATAAGGGAAAATACTTAGGGCAATAAAAAAAAATACAAGTATATACCTTTCTTAATTCTGCTCATTAAATCCCTTGTTTCAAAATGTTCTCATTTTATCTGAGCAGGTATCTTTAATGGAATAGTAAATAACTTAATAAAAAATAAATTCAGAAGGAATATAAAATTATCAGTGAAAATTAGAACTCTATGCTTTGATGCTATAGGAATTGCAGGGACACATGTTTTTTTAAAGGTTCTTACTCTTCTGCCAAATGTCAATAGTAGGCTTGTAATTGGTACATTCAAAAGATTGTGCATAAGGTATTTGTTTTGCTGGAATATGAGGCAGTTGGTCAGAAATCCAGAGATATGTGCTTTTTTAATTACAAAAGTTGCACAGAAGTCTCATTTCTCACTGGGGTCCTATTCAAGCAAGAGAAAACTATTAAACATTTCACTGATGAGGCAGCAACCAGGGACAGACAGCCCATTCCCCATAAAACAACTGAATTGTACAAATTATCATAGCTAAAAGGACAACTCACCAGAAAGTTTGAGAAAACTAACCAAAATAACTTTTGGGTGTTCTTGTGAATGCGTTCCAAAGTTTTTCTGTTGTGATTTGGGATGTTGACAAAGATTATAAGAAGAGGCATGTGAAATTTAAAATTGCCTTATCCTAGTTGTCTACGTCTATACCCATTCTCTGAGTAGGTTCTCTGCTTTGTTTGAAAAGTCAGATTTAAGTGGTTAATCTTTTGAAGGCTTGTCTTTAATTACTGCCTATAGGACAGTGAAATCACTAAACAAGAAAAAGTACTTAAAAAATAACATTGGGAAAATTATTGTTTTAAAGGAACAATTGGTGATCATTTTATGTAAATGTCTACCTGACAATAAAATAGTTAAGGGGCACCCGGGTGGCTCAATCAGTTAAGTACCCTACTTCAGCTCAGGTCGTGATCTCACAGTTTGAGTCTGAGCCCTACATCAGGCTGTCTGCTGCCAGCACAGAGCCCCACTTCGGATACTCTGCCCCCCATCTCTCTACCCCTTCCCCCTGTCTCTCGATCTCTCTCTCAAAAATAAACATTCAAAAAAGTAATTAGCTAAAACCTTAAAATTTTAGATACTCAGTTTATTGTGACTACATAGCATTCATTATCCAGTTTGATTATTTATGTTGAAGTTATGCATGTGTATATGAGCTGTTAGTTAAAACAATTTTAAAAATTGAGTTTACCAGTTTTTGAAATCAAACATACAGTGATGCAATAGGGAAAATTAAAGGATATAGGAAATATAGTCTGGCCATATATCTTCTCTGACTGATTTATTACTCTATATACTATTGGCCTTTTGTGAGTTTCAATAGTATGATATCATGGATAAGAGAAATAAAGAAAACAATGAGCCAAAAATAGATTTAAGTATTTGTCTTGGTGTGCTGCTGCCCAAATTCTTTAATCCAAAGATTTATCTCCAGCATTCTCAAGCTGGTTTTTGTTTTGAATAATGTAACTCTGATATCCATAGGTTGTCTCTAACTTACCTCCTCACTCACAGTTTTACTATTTTATTATACTTACCCAATATTCTCCATTACTCAATTTTGTCTACTCATTGTTCCTCAAATATTTCTCACACTCTCTTCCATGTCATTGCTTCAATCTGGGGTAAGTAAGAAATATATACCCTATCTCCAGCTATGAAATTTCTACTGTCTTCCACAGACCAGTGCATAGTTTATCCCCTCCATAAGGCATTACCTGATCAACCCAGCTGGAAATAGTATGTCTCATTCATTTGTTCTTTCATTCATTCATTTATTCAACACAAATTTATTAAAGGTCTGCTATGTACTAAGCATTGTGGTAGACTCTGCACTCCCTTACAAAACACTAATTTTTATTTGGACCATTTGCATAACACTTGCTGTATGTTGAATGATGTTACAGCAATTTGTGCAAGAGATTTATTTCAATACAGTTTTGTAAATTTCTTGAGGGCTGAGACCTTGCTTCAATCATCTCGGAATTTGCTGCACTGCTGATGGTGGCACTTTTCACAAAATAAGTGAATGATCACCAAGCTCTGTGTATATGACTCTAAGACAAATAAACTTCTTAGTTTGGGGGAAAAACTAATTAAAATAGGTAGCCCCATGTTGCTTACATAAGACATTATGCTGATTGGCTTAATTTCGTCTCTTCCATTGGTTATCCAGATATTATTAAAAAGCGTGATGTTAGATGTATTTTCTTACTTCGTGAATTTGGTTCCTTTTGCCACAAATGAATCAGGATGTTTCAATAAATGGACTGAATCCAGAAGACCTAGTATTGAAATGTGGTTTAGTACTTTTTTTCACACAGATGTGTACTCTACAAGTCACCTGCGTTCATCACTGACATCCACAGAGCTAGATGCAAAGGTATATAGGATCTGTCTACCTCATTTGGCCTGTGAAAAAAGGAACTGTAAAAGTCTTCCATAAGTCTTTTCACTAACTGGTGAGTTCTGCACCAACCTAAAAACAGTCTTCAGTGTTTAGGGGATATTGCGGTTTCTGAAACTAACAAAAATGCTCAAGGCCATGCAGAACGAGGTGGATGGACAGGACCAGGTTTGGTTCACTGTACTTAGTACCACACAATTTCCTCTTGATGTCTGTTTTTTCCCCTCATTAATTCCCACTTTTTCCCTGTCTGAAAGGGGAAATGCTACCTGAAACTCATTCTTTCTCTTTCCAAAAGAGATCCACCAGAGAATATCAGATTTTACTCCCTTGCTTTTGAAAGAGAATTTATTTTAAGCACGGGGAAATTATCCCAAGGGATTCATCATTATCTGTGGAATGTCCGACACCAGGAAGTTGGGTGAGAGTGGATATTTAGAGGCAAACAGCCCTAAATTTAAAATTAAACTAATTAGGTAACAATTTAGCATCTAACATTTTAATCACCTTGTGGAAAGTTCAGTATGGCCCAGGGACTTGGGCTCCATAGACATCTATTTGACAATTGCATTTATTCATTAGTTTTCTAAAGTTTAGGTATCCATCTCTGTTACTGATAAAGAATCCAATAAGGCCTGAGACCTCAATGGCAGAATGGACATCCACTGTTCCTTTTTTTTTTCTTTTTGGAAAGAAATGTCCGACTACTTCCCCATATATGGGAGTCAGAAGGTCACTAGTAAACAATACTGTCTGTTCAGAGAGAATTTATGAGTGTTACCTCTCAGCTATCAAATGTAGGTCAGAGAGTCTCTCATTTCCTGAAGGGTAGGCCCCTCCAGGTCAGGTAGCTCATATAACCATGTATCAACACTGGAGATGATAGAGAGGGGCAAGATGGCAGCGGGCTGGAGTGCAGAGGACCTACTTCTAGGGGGCAGCTGCTCTTGCCATACAGGAATGCAGGCTTTGTGGCCAGATTTTCACAAGAGCCAGAAATGGGTTTTTTATGTGGTCTCCCAATTTTCAAATTTTGCCTTAAAAATATTAATATACTGTCAAAGATAAAATGTATCTGTGGGCCATATCCAGGCCATAGACCACTGGTTTGCCACCCCTAGTTTTTTAAAAGCAAATTTGTGGTATGAAAGAGACTGTCTTGCAAGCAATCTTCATCCCTACCCCTACTCCCAAATCCCCCCCCGCCGATGATTTGACCCCCACCTGGTCAGGTTCCTTGCCTATCAACAAAGGGAAAAGATATTTTTTAATGAAGTGCCTTTTTAAATGGTGCATGAGAATATCTGCAATAAATGCCTTTGAACCTTTGACAGTGCTTTCTTGAATGAAAATGTAGTTTCTACCACAAAAGAAGCAGTGGCCTTTACCTGGTTCCCATGTTTATACTTGTTTTATGTATGTTAATTCTGTATTAAGTATTAAAAAAGGATTTTTCCATTGCCATTTGTAACTGCAACAAAGAATTTCCTTCCTTCTGCATAAGGCTTGCCTGTCTTAACTAAATACTCAGTGATTTTTTTCTTATTCAAATGCCCTTAATTAGATTTATAGACTCTTTACAGTGTTTTATGTTGATGAGGGACTTAGAATACAACGCACACTAATAAAATATCCCCACTACCCAACTTGTGCTTTTGCATGTTTTATTTCAGTGAATAATGAGTCTTAAATAATGTTCTGAATATGTTGTCGAGGATGTTCTAAAGAAATATGGACTGATGATCCATCAGGAAACATTAATAAACATACAACCACATGGAATTGGTGACCGAGAGAAAGTGATTCATTGGGCTGTAAACCATTAAAGAATTTGGGTCATGAATGCCTGCTACAAATAAAAATGTATTTAGGAAACAACAGTTATACATTCTCATTTTTTAATTTCCTTTCTGTGACTTTTAGCTTGCCTAAATGTTTTAAAATTGAAGGTAATCATTGTATAACATTCTCAATCCTGGGGTAAAGAAATTTACTCTACATAGTTTCCTTTTCACATGACACAGCCATTTTCACGGTTATAGCTAATTAGCTTCCTTTCGACATTAGATACGGAGGATGTTTAAGCAACGTAAACTAGCTGTCATCCAGCAGCATCATAATCAAAATGGCATAAAATTTGCTATAAAACCTGCAGCTAATAACATTTATAAGGCACCTTATTACATAAGGATATTGAAGAAGCTCAGATACTGTATATCACAATGCTTCCCCGGGGACCTGGTTCATTTTCCTAATGACTGTGTATGGGTTTACTTTAGGAGCTTTTATGCACATGCCTGAGCACAGAGCTTACCCAGTCAGACTGATAAGAACTGAAGAAGAGTGACATCCAAATCCAGCAACAAAGTACTAGATCTGTCTGGAAATGAATCAGCAATGTGGTCATCTTTGTCATTCACCAGCTAAGCTGTCTCACCATTTCATGGCCATGCTGGTTTTAATATTCTTCCGTATTTTATTTGAAAGTACTTATACCTGCTCACTACTTAAGAGACTTCAATATTGTCTTCTCCATGCCCTCTACCTGTAACCTTTGTGCTTCTCCTCATCCTTCAAGGTTAGCCTCAAACCATGTTTCTTACATGGGGCTTTCCTTGATGCCTATAACCCTCACTGATCTTCTTTTTACCTTTCAGTTTTTCTTGCTTTCATTATCTGCTCTGCAAAAGCAATGCCCATTCCTGCCTATCCTTTTCTTTTTGAACAAATTAACAAACCAAACAGGTCAGTCTTATCCCATCACCAAACAATAGACGGTCAACTCTGGAAGCACATTAGGGCCTCATGTTCCAATGTTAAAAATTTGACCAAAATTTTTTGGAACTTCTTTTTTTTCCGTGTTAGTTTGCTGCCCAGGTTCCTGTCCAGAGTTCAGTATGTTCACATGGGTCCTAACTTGAGGACCTAGCTCCTGCCATTCTCCAATGCCAGACCTTGCCTCTGGTGTCGTTGCATTGCCTTGAAGAGAACTTCTGAACTATGACTCAGTCATTGATTACCAAGAACAACTGCCACCTACAAGACTCACTACCAGTCCCACCCAGTAATTTCTCATCTGGCAACTTGAATATTATACATAATCTGCATGGTCAAGGTTTTTCTATTCTTCTTTTTTGTTGATGATCCCTCTCTGGGGAGTAAGACAAACTTTATTATCTGAACCATCTCCCCTATCTCTCAGGACAGTTCCTAAATGCCATATATAACTTAGATCCTATCAATGATGATAATTAGTTTAGCTTATTTCCTATCATGTGATTTAAATTTTATTTTACACCCTAGCTAGTTTGCTGATTATGCCATGCATAAAACTTGCCTTTTTTTTCTAAATAGATTCTTATCTTCATATGAAGAAAGACTGTGATTACACTTCTTTACCAAAGATTTAATGTGCTCTTTAGTCTCAGGCATATGGTAGTACTCATACATTAATCAATAATTATCTTCCCCAAAGAACTTATACACAGCACGATTCCAATGCAATAAAGACATCATTCTATCACCTGATAGGTTCTGGCTACCTCAGTGAAATGAGCATCATAATCAACTATAAGACATGCCTCAAATCCATCCTAAACCTTCCTTTTCTTATTGTAGTCTTTCCTTTTTAACTCTCAGTTTGATTCTCTACATCATTCAGTCCTCACTTTATAATTTCTGGCTTAATTCCCAAGTCTTCTAGTTCTCTTTTGCTTCTTAATGATTGATGTATGGACGTTTCTGGTGGTAAATTTTCTATGCTTGATTCTGAAGTAACTTCCTGTGAGCTGCCCAGCATATATCCTGGTTAAGTGTGGCCTTCCATCTTGGAGTCTCTCCCTCTCTCATTCCTGGATGACTGCCTTGCAGAAACTATATGCTTTCCCTTTCCTTTAGTACTGCTCATACCATTATCTTTGCCCATCCCATGAGGTTCTTTATGCCTGTCTTGAAAGATGCTTTATTTTCCCCATCTGATATATACATATAAGTAGAGATAGAGACATATAATGTAACATAAAATATAATATTAAGTGGCTTAGCATCTTAAATTCAAATGGTGATGCAAGATATTATAATGTGACATTTGGAAAGATTTTAAAAATTGGAATCCATGCAAATTAATCAGCAATGTTAGAGATCACAGAAAAGCATCATCAAATTGTCCTTTCTATCTGTTAAGTGAATTTGTGCATTATAGGCTATCGATTATTATAGTAAAAGGATGAAAATAATTGAGAGGAGATGCATTACAATATGGCATGCCGATATCTATAACATCTTTATTAAAGGCTTGAAACTTCTTATAGAGTCCTTGGGCATCAATTGGCCAATATGTTTCCTGAGATTAAGACAGCCACAGAATACTTGTGATGACTTGAAAAAGGAAACTGATCTCTTCATCTCAGAAAGCTAGGGCAGTCATATAAATAAAAGTATAGGTACTATGAACTGTTCTAGGAAAATTCTTTGCCCTCCTGAAACTTACTCCTTAAATGTGATTGAAGAGGTCACAATACATAAGTAAGTGGCATATATAGTCAGTCAGTGGATGGTAGTAAGGTTAGGGGAAAGCTAAACTAGAATTAGGGGGTGCCTGATAAGGCTGGGCACACTAATTTAAGTAAAATGGTCAAGATGGATTTTACAGATGTTATGACATTGAGCTCTCAGAGAAAGACGTGAAGAAGTGAGCCATTAGGATATCTGGAGAAACTATCCTCCAGCCACAAGAAACAATCAGTGAAAGGGAAATATTTTAGCCTTACCAGGTAATACTAAAGATCCCCATGTGGTTGGTGGCCATAAATTTAAGGTGGTATCAGTAGCATGCGTATGTATTTTGTGTTTGCTTTGTTTTGGACTCTAGGGCTCAGAGTAAGTGGGAGCTGGATTTAACTAAGTTTAGCCTTTTTTTTCCCCAAGTGAGTATAATAAAGAGAAAGAAGATCAAGACAGTTGAAAGAGTAAACAAGGAACTGATAATGAAGATGGAATCTAAATTAAATAAGGAAGGAAATGAGAACATGAGGAAGGAGTGAGGAATACTGGAAAGGTGGCAGAATCAATTATAGGTCCTTATGAGGTCAAAGATTTATTAAATCTGATGGTTAGAGTATAAGCTGGAAAGGTGGATGATAATCATCAGAGAATAGGATTCTTAAAATGGGGGATGTACAGGGTCAGTTATGTTCATAAGGCTAAGGTGTAACTATGCTGACAGCAGAGGTACAGTGAAATCCAAGATCCTTGCAGAAGAGAGATTACAAAGAACCTAGAGGACAGGGTATTGGAGATATCATCCAGGTAGAAATGGAAGAAACTCCAGTGCAGGATGAAATGAAAGTGTTGGGTAGAACGAGAAGGAACGGAGAGCTAAAATATCCCAGGAATGAAATACAATGGCAACAACAGCAGGTGCAGATTCTTCCATCTGATGGCTTGAGTTTAGGGAGAAGAGAAAGAGAAAAACATCCACCCTCATCACCCACCTAGTGATAAGTGGATGTGAGGGAAAAGCGATTCATGCTTTGAAAGGACTATAGGAGAATCAGTATCCTTGGCAAAGCCAGGTTTCCTTTTGAGCAGTGAGTCTCATGGCTATCAGACCTAATGATCTGTTTTTATAACAAATATTTTATATTGCTCCTCTAAATCTTGTTACAAAGTCAGAGATAATTTAATTTAAGAAGATCATAACTTAAAAATATATAAGGAATAAAATAATAGTAAAGTGATTTTTTTTTTTAAAGAGAAAGTTTTCTTTTTTTTTTTTTTTTTTCAACGTTTATTTATTTTTGGGACAGAGAGACACAGAGCATGAACGGGGGAGGGGCAGAGAGAGAGGGAGACACAGAATCGGAAACAGGCTCCAGGCTCCGAGCCATCAGCCCAGAGCCTGACGCGGGGCTCGAACTCACGGACCGCGAGATCGTGACCTGGCTGAAGTCAGACGCTTAACCGACTGCGCCACCCAGGCGCCCCAGTAAAGTGATTTTTAAAAAGAAAGATCTCTGGGCGCCTGGGTGGCGCAGTCGTTAAGTGTCCAACTTCAGCCAGGTCATGATCTCACGGTCTGTGAGTTCGAGCCCCGCGTCAGGCTCTGGGCTGATGGCTCGGAGCCTGGAGCCTGTTTCCGATTCTGTGTCTCCCTCTCTCTCTGCCCCTCCCCCGTTCATGCTCTGTCTCTCTCTGTCCCAAAAATAAATAAACGTTGAAAAAAAAATTTAAAAAAAAAAGAAAGATCTTTGAGGGCGGCTCAATTGGTTAAGCACCCGACTTTGGCTCAGGTCATGATCTTGTGGTTTGTGAGTTCACACCTTGTATCGGGTTCTGTGCTGATAACTCGGAGCCTGGAACCTGCTTCAGATTCTGTGTCTCCCTCTCTTTCATCCCCTCCTCCACTCATGCACTGTCTCTGTCTCTCTCTCTCTCTCTCTCTCTCTCCCTGTCTCAAAAATAAACAAAAAAAAAATTTAAAGAAAAATAAAGGTCAATTATTTCAAATTATAAATGCTCAGGGACACTGACCCTAGAAGTCACAATGCTGAGATTACATGTACTATATTGATGACAGCTGAAGTGAGGAAAGAGGTATATTTTTTGGACAGCTCAAACACCATCAGTGGTAGCACCAGCAGTAAATGATTAACTGAAAAGGTGAAAACTCTGGCAAAAGTTCTAAATAAACAAAATAACATCTATTCTTGATTTTCAGACTCATTTCATCTCTAGACATTACCATGACTATTATCACTGGAAAATAATGTTTTGCGTTTATAACCTAAAATTGAGCTGTGTTCTGGCCTTGACTATTACTAACCTACTTTTTCACTTACATGAATACCCACCGGACACCAGAAAATAACGTGGAGTGCAGACCACTTCTTTGTTGTGCGGTACCACCACTCTCGCTGCAGGGTCATTAGCCCACCTCAGATACTTTGAGCCTCTTCTCCATTCCAGTCATTGTGACAACCAAATGTAGCCACCCATATTTTTGAAATGTACCCATGCTGTCCTTGATCAGAACAAGATTAATATTCATCTGAGTTTATAGCAAAAGGAGCTTAAAGACAAGTCTGAGACATAAATGAAACTTTGAAATTGTGATCAAGCCAGTTCTCAAAGTGATTAAAACATAGGACACTTTGGACAAAAGCTAAACTTAAATATACACATATGCTTTGAAGAGTGAAAATTGTCCATAATATTTCACGATTCAAATATTAGAGGTGTCCTCTCTTCCATCCACTGCCAGACTTAAAATGCACAAGATTAAAGAAGAGGAAAGCAGAAAGTATCAAAGGATCCTGCGTATTGCTAGTTCCAAAAAATGCTAAGAATTCAGAAATTCTGTGGAGAATCCTATGCACCTGAACTTTAGCTGGGTTTGTCATCTAACTTATGCCGTCTGTATGTTTCCTTAATGTGTGTGGGCCATGAGGGTATGTGCATTTGCACACCTGCATGCTTACATTAAGGTTCATGTGGAGAAAAACTGCCCTTTTGTGGTAGGAGAGCTTAAAGTGAGTGTTTGCATTTGTGTGTCCAACTTGCTAATCAGCTACAGCCTCCTGTGAAGCAGGAGGACAGCAAGAGTCCTCGGGGATGGAGGGTGACAGTGGTGATAGCACAGTGGTGAGAAAAACCAAACCTGAGACCAAGGGACTGTAGTTCCCAATGTTATTTTCAATAAGAAAACACTGCAGTAAAACCTGGCTATTCAGATGTGAGATGGAACAACAGAACAAATCACTCCCCATTCAATCAACATTTATCACAAAATTTTCACCATCAAAGCCTTTTCAGGCTGTAAAATAAATACAACCTAGTTCTCTCTTTACACATATACCCAAATGTGTCTATAATGCACTTGGACTTTGTATGCATAGATAAGCATAGCTTGGTTTTTGTCATCAAATATTTCAGAACATTTATCAGATATTTAGCTCACTCCTCTCTTAGCTTTTTAAAAATATTTAATGTGAAAGGGAAAAAATCCAGTTTTTTTTTATTCATTTACACTTCAATCATCCATGTTGTTTAATATCAGCGATTTGATATTCAAGAGCCCTTGGGCCTTTTCAAACATGCTTTGGAAAATCTTTTTTTTTTTTTTGGTTGTGCCCCTAATATAAGAAGGAGAAGTAGCATTTTGCCAAAGGCAACTCAAAGTGAATGCCAGGGGAGCAGGGTGGTATTTCACTCTGAACTGGTGAATTTTGAGTAATATCTAAATTGGAGGAAAAGAGAAGTATTGGTAACTTACTATACGTGCATACCTGGGCACCTTTGTTTTGTACAGTCATATATGCAATCTGTATTATCTTATGGAATGAGAATTTTAATTTCATTCTAGAAAGATTCCCTATGCAGAAATACAATTAGTTTCTCTCTTTGTCTTCATGCTTCTCCTCCTCTTATTTTTCTTCTCTTTTTTTCTTCCTTTCCCTGCCCCTCTTCTTCCTCCCCCTTCTACTTTTTCTTCTTCCCTTTTATCTTGTGAAAAGAGTCACTGGGTGTAATTAATCATTTCTCTTAAGATAATCTTTCTTATGTTGAGAAATGAAGATATAGAGCAGCTTCAAAGAATCATGGAATTTTGATCATTCGACTGGTTCATAAATGTTTTCTATTAAATTTCATGCTGATAATGATCCAGCGTCTAGTTTATTCCAGATATGTGAGGCTCACTGACTCCTAAGGGAGGTGACCCATATTCTTAAATATTATCAAACTTTACTTCTCCAGGATAATATTCAGGATTTATAGAGCTAGAGGCCTCATTCATGTGTCCAACTTGATAATTTGACAGAGGGTTTTGGTGACCCTCTGTAAGGGAAAGATTTAGAAATATAAATACAAAATCAAGTTAATATTTATTTTAAGTGATAAGTGAAACCACAATGTATATTATACACTTTTGAAATTATTGAAATCCAGAAAAAAATTACACTTATTAAATTTATCTCACTTCCCAGCACACTTATGTACTATTTTCTTGAAACTTTTTGACTGACGGCCCTTTGATCACCTCTCCATGTGACGATAATTTTGTAGCACCATTTTTATGGAGTGAATAGGAAGGTAATGCAGTCTTTCCTCTAGCGAGATTTGATGTAAATGGGTTTTCAATCATTGATAGTTTGTCTTCTTTCAACATCTTAACTAGTTGTCTGTAATGTCACATAAATTAAGACTGTTGTCTTAAGAGGGTGAACATCTCTCAAATGTTTTCCCTATACAAGCTATAAGATGTCAGGGCTGAAATTTCAGTGCGTGTATGCGTCAGTGCAGCAACAAACCCAAAATCATGTGTGAGTCGATGACACACATTGACCAGTTCATGATAAATGTCCTTTTTGTAGTGGCCTAGTTTACCTTCATCAATGTTTGCACATTGTGTCATATCATCAAGAAATTAATAAGAACCTGTATAGATGCAAAGGGAAAGGCTATGTTAGATGGGAAGAGTATGTGCAAAGGAATGGCTTGGTACAGACAAAGGAGAATAGTTTGAGTGGAGTAGGGTACAGAGCACCAAGGACGATGGAACAACATTTGTGTGTTGGAGCCAGGTAGGGAGGTAAGAGAGCCAAATGCTGAGTTTCTGCCTATCTAGATTTAATGCTAAGGAAGTGACAGCCTATTAATGGATGATTATGCATATGAGGTATAGCCTTATGATCATTTCCATTCGGGTTCCACAAATCCAATTTTTACATTTGCTAGCCTATAGAACCCCGCTAGGAGTAATTTACCCATGCACAGAAGTGACTGTGTACCATGTAAGTATAACCTACTAAATTCACATTAGACCTATCTGTAGACGAACTTCCTCTTACCCACATTTTTAAAAAGCCTGAAGCTACCCTAAAGTCACCTGACATAAGGGCTAATTTGACAGAAGGGAAGCTAAAGTCGAAAGAGAAAATGGAAATATAAAGAAGTAAAAATGTCTTACTTTGCGAATTTGTCTAAAGGACATGATCATGTGAATTATTTGCATGGGTTGTTCCCCTGTCTGGCCTGTGCTAGTGAAGGGTCCTGATGCATGAAGTTTGATGTACTTCTGTCCTTCCCTTCTCTGTACTTTGGTCCTGGTTCTGCACTCTGGGAGCTCCACTGCAAGAGGCTTTCAAATATCTGAGAAGAGCCACATGTTTGTGTTCATTAGGTCTCTTCACCCAGGTAAACATCCTCAGCTTGGCTCATGCCCCAGGGTATTGAAAGTGTCTCTTCCCTGCTCTGCCCATCCAGGCCTTCAGTTTGCTGTTGTACTGCAAATGCAGTCTTAGTAATCAAACATGATGGTATGCTTTTCATGCTTATGCCTTGTACATTTGTTATTTCAACTATTATTAAGTTTTCAGATCAAAAGTTCTGTTACAATCACATATTAGCAACTATGTGGGGGTATAACATACACTAATCTACAGCCGGTGAAAATGTAAATAGGCACAATACTTGTAGATGTATCATTGATTTATAGATTGACAAGATATATTTTTGACTGAAAATCAAACAAAACAATCGCGTAACAAAAGCGTAACGTATTTATTGTAAAACAAAGATACACAGAATGCACATAAACATATATGTAGAAAGATATAGCAGTAATTATACTTCTGTGAAGGACGAGAACTGGGGTGATTGGCTAAAGGAAGATTTCTCCAGGGCCCTGGGTGGCTCAGTCAGTTGAGCGTCTGACCTAGGCTCAGGTCATGATCTCACAGCTCATGAGTTTGAGTCCCGCATCGGGCTCTGTGCTGACAGCTCGGAGCCTGGAGCCCGCTTCGGATTCTGTGTCTCCCTCTCTCTCTGCCCCTAACCCACTCACATTCTGTCTCTGTCTCTCTCAAAAATAAATAAATATTTTTTTAAAAATTTTAAAAGAAGATTTTTCCTTAGATGTAGCTTTTTTCACTTATTGTTTTAAATGAGAACATATCCACATAATACTTGAGTACCTAAAATTATCTAAAACGAAATGATATTAATTACAGAACAGATAATGTGGTGTTAACTCTATTTCCCTGCTTAGTCACATACACACAAACACACATACACATGCACATGCAATGTGCACATACAGATATATACAAACTCAGGAGAGATTCTGTATGATTGGTGAAGAATCTGAATTTAAAGGTCTATATTCAGGGATGTCTGGGTGGCTCAATTGGTTAAGCAGCCCACTCTTGGTTTCAGCTCAGGTCATGATCTTGTGGTTTGTGGGTTTGAGCCTTGCATCGGGCTCCATGCTGTTGGGATTCTCTCTCTCTCTCCCTCTCTCTCTGCCCCTCCTCTGCTTGTGAGATCTCTCTCTCTCTCTCTCTCTCTCCCTCTCTCTCTCTCTCTCTCTCAAAATAAATAAATAAACTTAAGAATATAAGATAAAAGTCTAGATTCAAAGTGCTCACACACAGACAACTCACACACAAACTCTCCTTGAGTGATCGAGAGTCATGTAGTGATGTTGTCAGAAATAACCAGTTGTCTTTGGGATAATCATAATCTGGCAGAACCAATGAAATTCTCTGGTGAAGTTTTAGATTAAAAAAAAGAAGAAGAAAGATTTGTTTAGGTTATCTGACCAAGAATAGACTCTTGAATGAGTATTTACCAAACTGAGAGAGAACAGGGGTAAGGAAATGAGAGGCAGTAGATGCAAATAATCATGGAATAGCCTGAAATAGACACTCCATTCTCTCTGCTCCATGTTTTCATCGAGACCCAGGACTAAAATCAATTACACCCACCTCATGGAAGAACTGTGAAGGACATCTGGATAGCATAAATGAAATCTCTTTGGAAAGTATAGAATGCTTTCCAAATGCCAGGCATTGTTACCTTCGACTTGGAGACTGACCAATAAACCCAAGATTGACACACCTTTCCTAAGCATAAAAAGTAAGAATAAAAACTGGCAGGGAAGTCCACTTCTGCTTGGGAATTGGTGGCTGAGCTCCATAATGTCCAAAGCCCATCATTATGCCCATGGCACTGAGAAGTCAACAGAATGAAAATAATCACCCTTTAGGTTGACTGTGGGAAACTTTTGTTTCTGTAAACAAGATCTGTTGAATGGCCAATATTAGGCAACATGAACTAAAATACATCATGGTGTCTTTGATTATTGGAACCAATGTTCCAATTGGTAATTGCAACATTCTTGCTCACACGATACTTGTTTCTCTCAATTGCAAAAGTCTAAAGCTGGTCAGACAGAGAGAAGTATTCATCAGGGGACCCTTTTAACTGGATGTATATTGGACCAAGATGTGAAGAAGATTTACTCTTTTTCTCTCTCCAACAAAATAATAGTTTCTCTGTTCTCCCCTTTTGCTCTCAAGCCTGAAGATGATTTGTGCCTGGCAGAGAAGATCTGAATCTATTGCTTTAATGTTGTTTTAACATAGTTTTCATTTTTAATCTGTAGATAATCCTAATATAATAGACTGTGAATCAATATTTATAAATGAATTTTAATCTTTTATAGCAGATCCATTAACAAACCCCAAATTTATTGAGCCATAAAAGTTAGGCCAAAGCTATGGCATGTAGTAGAGTCTTATAGTTCCCAATTGAATCACTAGGCGCCGTAGATATGTTGCTTCACACTGCACAAGTGCTCTCAAAAAAAAATGTAGTGTTTGTCTCCTCTTTTACTTTTCCTTGGGATAAACATTCAAACAGTAAAAGGGGACTGAGACACCACAGGGGATGTGAAGCAGGCAGCCTGCACAGCCTACAAGGAAGGCTTTGCCAGAGTTACAGTGACTGTTGCAGGGCTACCAGCTGTGCATCTGGAATGAGCTGGTATAAAGGAGGCACTTTCAACAGGACCAGCGTTTTCCTTGGATGTTTCTCTGTTTGCCTTCTGTTTATATTAGGGCATTTTCAAAATTACCCTCCCACCACAATGAGTGTAACAGAAATTTTGCTCTCTTGACATTTTTTTAATGTTTATTTATTTTTTAGGCAGAGAGACAGAAAGAGAGAGAGAGACAGAGTGCAAGCAGGGGAAGGGAAGAGAGAGAGGGAAACCCAGAATCCGAAGCAGGCTCCAGGCTCCAAGCTGTCAGGACAGAGCCCGATACAGGACTCAAACTCACAAACTGTGAGATCGTGACCTGAGCCGAAGTCGGATGCCCAACTGACTGAGCCACCCAGGCGGCCCTGCCCTCTTGACATTCTTTTAGGTTGAGTTGAATAAAGGCAGGTATAGTCAGAACTGCCAGGTTAAGTGCTTGTTCGAGGGCCCGTACTCCAACCACAAAAGGTTATGAGAATGTGTGTGGTCCTTTCCCCACTCCTTTTAACAAGGTGTGTTGCTCATCACTGAAGATTCCTGAGCGGGTTTCCTCCCAACCTTTCCTCAGCCACCTCATCAGCAAAGCACAAACACTCACACGGACCCTATGTATATATACACAGAGACATAAAAGCAAGAAAGACCCTTTCAGAAGCTGGGTTTGGTATGTTGTCTGTAATACGAACCTAGGGTTTCCTATGGAAAAATGCCGACGCTTGAAATCGCTGTAATCTTTTGTAAAACTGACCAAACCACTAGAGCACTTGGAATAATTCAGCAAGACCTTGGCAAAGTACTATCACTTTGTAGTATCCTTGGAATTTATTTTAAAGGTTAAGAGCTTTTGAGAATTATCCTAACTCTAATTGTTTGGAGATTGATGAAATTGTTATCCAATGGAAACCCTCTGGTCTGCAGAATTATTTAATTAGTTCTCTTGGTTTTCCTAGAGACTCTGAGTTAGATCTCAGTTGTCAAAGGTCGTAGGGCCTGGGTAAAGCAGAACAAGAACCAATATTTGTAATTACATGTTGTTTTGAAAAATAAAATAACTTGCATTTTCTAACTGTTTCTCTATGGGCATGCATACTTTAGTTCCAGACTGGAAAGCAGTTTTCCAATGTAGTAGCAAGACACAGCGTTCCAGTCTGAATGTACTTGATCTTTCCTGGCTTGGAATATCATATTCAAAAACTTCAGTTCCCAAAGAACCAGGTGATTGCTCTTACTGGTCCCAATGCTCATCGCTGCCTTACATGCTAGCTTCCTGAAGGACACTGTCCACCCCCAGTTTGCTTAATGAACCCACAGACTTTCATGTGTCTTTGCTCCAGCTGACAAATGCTTTTATATAAACGTATTGCATTGCCTCTTCTCTCAAAGATATGTGATGCTTGTGATGCTGTTTCTCTCAAAGATATGTTAAACATGCTGGCCATACTTCTCATTTGAGAAGGGAGTTTTTAATGTCTAAACTAACTGGCAGAAGCCTGGTGCTTAATGATGAAAATAAAATCTGGTTGTGAAAAAAAAATGTAAATGCTAATTCTTAAAACCATAGTCCCCCAAAAGTTGCTGAGGACAGAAAAGTAGAAAAAAAAAGAGGTGGAGAAAGGAAGAGTGTGGGAGCAAGGGCCATTTGTGACCAAGTCTGAACTGTTTTCAATAATGCCTTTCTAGGGCCCCTTAAGGTCTAAAACCCTTTACTAGCCCTAAGAGTCTAAAATACCACAGCATTATCCTGCAGTTACCTGCTTTCTTCTGCATTGATCTAGTTCCAAGAATGAGCTGATCCATGTATAATGAAGGCCAATTCTCTGTCTAGAATGTTAACAATTCCCTGTGCCCCTATGGTAGATCAAACTTCTATATCTCAGCTTCTCAGTGTCCCACTCTTTAATTAGAAATTGATAGAATAGGGGCACCTGGGTGGCTCAGTTGGTCACGCATCCAACTCTTGATTTTGACTTAGGTCATTTCCCAGGATTGTGGGATCCAGCCCTGCATTGGGCTCTGTGCTGAGTGTGGAGTCTGCTTAGGATTATTTTGCTCTCTCCCTCTGCTCCTCTCTCCAGCTCACTATCTCTCTTTCTTTCAAAAACAAACTGATAGACAACATGCACTGAGAAAAGTCTATGTTATTCTAAGTGCTTGCTAAGCCCACAGAACCTTTCAAAAGAGCCTGTTATCATAGTTGGAAGGGTTTGTGACCTGTGACCCTGTCACTCTATATTTAATTGATAAGTATAGGAATGAGGAGTCATTGGCCCACAGGAAACTCCCATGGCTTGCCCAACAGCTCATGAGGTAACTAGATACGAGAGCACTGCCCAAAAGGACATCTTCTGGTGGCTGGTTATGCAATCAATTTTTGCTAAATTCTTGTTGGAATGTGTGATTGTAAGATGCAAAGAGAGGGGACAATATGGTAGCATGAGATGCAAAGGCAATGAGATGCAAAGAGAAAAAGGTAGTATGCAGAATCATGAGAAGGAGAGAAAATAAAAGTGATTAAATGCTAACAGCTAGGGAAGTGGTAGTAGTAAAAAGAAAGAAAGAGGAGAATCTGATGACCATAGTGGAGAACATCAGAGGGGGAACAGCTGACAAATTTCTACCAAGAGGCCACCCTAAGTCTTGTAGTAGAGTCATGAGAGATTCTGCCTGATCTCTAGAGCTAAAAAAAGGAAGTGCCAACAATTCCTTCCATCTAAAAGATGGTAAATGGGTTTCCACATCCCACATAGCCTTGTAGAGCACTTGCAGGAATATTTTACTCTTCTTCCTTTCTTCCTCAAGTCTTCCTGTAGTAAATCTTTATTGTCAGAGGTAAAATTTACACACTAGTGAGGACCAGCGTGTTCTGCTGTACACTTGCCATACCTATTTGTAATTTAACTCTTTTTTTAAGTTTTATTTATTTATTTTGAGAAAGAGAAAGCACACCAGCAAGTGGGGGAGGGCAGAGAGAGACTCCCAAGCAGGTTCTGCACTGTCAGCTTAGAGCCTGACACAGAGCTTGATCCCATGAACTAGGTGATCATGACCTGAGCCAAAATCAAGAGTTGGATGCTTAATTGACTGATCCATCCAGGCACCCCGTAATTTAACTCTTTTATTCTGGAAAAAGATCTTCAGAAATTATCTATAGATTTTTCTTGTTACCAAACCTAGTTTAATTATATCACTTATTTATTGAAATTCTTATCAAAGGTCAAAATGAAACACAGGATAATTATATTCTGATAATGAGAAAAAGGAGTTGGAAGCAGTATAAGGAAAGTACTACATGTTTAGAATTGTATTTAATGAATACTGACATAGTGCTTGCTATTTGCTAAACACCGTTCTAAGCATAAATATCCTATATTGCAAATATTAACTCACAAATTTTAACTCACGTAATCCTCATAACAACCCTGTGAGATAGGTACTGTTGTCCCTATTATAGATGAGGAAACTGAGGCACAGAATGTTGAAGTAACCTGCCGAAGCACTCACAGTAAGTGAGGAGAAGTGCTGGGATTTTAACTCAGGAATCTTGCTCCAGCATAAAGCCTCTTATCCGCAGCATTATGCTGCTAGTTGAAAATTTGAATTTTAACTGAATATCAAATATTTATTAAGGCACCTCTGGCAGGGAATGTGAAGTCCCCTTATTATTTATTCCTTATATCTATATTTATTCCTTAAATCTAGGCAATGTATAACATTGCTCATGTGTCAAAAAATTGGTGAGTCAGTTTGGCGTTGCTATTGTTCTACTTTTTTTTTTTGAAGTGATTTATTTATTTAATGCTAATTGGCCAAACCCATCCTGAGTCCTTTAAATATATTATCTCTAGCTATCACAGTACTTCTTCAAGTTTTTCCAATTTTATACTTCAGGCAACTGGGCTTAGAGACATTAGAGATTATAGTTCACAAGTACCAAGTTCAGAGGTCACATAATAAGTGAAAAGCCCAAGATCCAAAACTAAATATCTAAAGGCTATAGACATTATATTGGTACAGTTATTCAAACAAATGAAAGATCAATATGGCCTGCTCCATCAATAAATAGTTTCAAGAAGGAAATCAGATTTGACCTTTTGTTGTTGCTGTTGTTGTTGTTTTGTATTTATGCATTGAATTATGGGTAATATTCTAATATTCAAAGAGCTGAAAGGTAAGGTGAGATGGGGGCCAGACTTCCTACAGTCAGGCTAGGAAAGACATCACAACCAAAGGTTTGGAGACATTCTGGCCCAGTGGGGAAAGAGCAGGACATAAATTTGGATAAACCAGGTGAAGCCAGATTAAGAAGGTCCTGAAAAACAGCAGAGGAGTTTGGACTTAATGTGATAAGAAATAAGGCTGTGAAGACTGTTGAGAGGCAGAGGACATGATAAAAGCAGTGCTTGGGGAAGATTAATCTGTCAACAGTTTGCAGGATGGATGCTATTTTAAAGATTGTATATTGTTATAGTACTTTATGTTTCCTCGGGGGTGTTTTGTATATATTTTTCTCTCCTCCGTTAGATTATAAACTCTGGTAAGGCAGAGACCAAGCTTTCAGCTGACTCTTTCAATTTCCCACAGCATTTAGCCCAGTGCTGGTCTGTTACTCTTGATGGCTAAGTATGTAGAAAAGCCACCGAATGATCAGGAATATTCAAAATTTCAGGCTATTCAGGACAGAGCAACAGTGTCTTTCCCAGAATAACTTAAAAGGACATTGTTTTTTGTTTTTTGTTTTTGTTTTCCTGAGTCAGAGATTCTGGAACCCTGTGTCCAGTGACGGGAGAAGTTACTGAAAAGGAGAGGAAAAGAAGAGAAAATAGGAGACAATGCTGACATAAACTGGGTCAATACACAGCTTGTTAGGGCTTGGAGGTTTGGATAATGTTGAGAATTGCCCTTTAATTCCATGTGGTTAGTAGATTGAGTAACTTTGCTACAGGACTGGCAGTCCTGAAACTGTATTATATCCCGGGAGTTTTCTCCCATATCCCGTGTGTGCTCTCACGTGGCGGGAAGTAGCCCCACTGAGCATTGCAAAAAGGACGGTGATGCCATGTCTAGATTCAAAAGGCTTAAAAGAAAAAATTAATAATATCTACCTTGGTACCCAATAAGGCAACAAGAGCACCCAAGGCCCGTCTGTGTTAATTCCAACTCCCATCAACTAAGAAGAAACTGAGATCCAAAGTGAAATGGTGAGTCTCTCTAACACCTAGGTAGTCTGAAGGTAGAACTAAGATTGAGGCCATATCTCTGGGGTCACAGTCTAGCCTTTGTTCACTATTCCTGTATTCCATATGCCGTTTTGTTTAGGACATCAGGGCTCTTCATGTTTCTCCATTCCCCCAAAATATAAAACTAAGTGAAAACTTTTGACACAAATGTTTGTAATGTCAGAAGCTTTTCTGGGTGTATTTATAGGTGGAAGAGCAAGCTTCCTTTGCTTTCTGAATCTGATGTTCAGTCCTCTGTGATGCTAGATTTGCCAAAGGGAAAATAACTGAATACCCTCTGGGACAAACCAGCATCACTAGAAGCCGCTGCATTCCACACCCGTTTAAATGCCTGTGGTGTGAAAGTAATTTATCCTTCAAATTTTATAATACAACATATCAAAATTTTCCTTCATACCTACCTTTCAGGCTTGATGCCTTATGCAAACACACTCTCACTGGTAAAGGGAACATCTTTGTTTCTGAGGTTTCTTTATGATCATGGCTAGTCCCTACATAGATAATCTCCTCCACCTCCACAGTGGTACTCTTGGTAATGGGAAGTGCAGCCAGCAGTATAGTTTACATCACCATATACAGTCGGTTAATGGCCGCTTTATTAGGTATCTCCAGTGAGATGATGGGCCATGCGAGAGTATTAACACCTGGATTTACAGTCATCATGATGGAACACATTGAAGTTCTTTACTAAGCTGAATTACTCAATAACATCTTAGAAACATAAATAATCAAGAAGCCTCATTTTCAAGCCTAAAAGCCAGGAGTCTGTCTTGCTAATTGACCATGATGGAGTTATAATAGTGAAATACAACACAGAAAAACTCTCCAGAAGGCTGCCTCGGGCATATAACATCAATAAAGCACTGGTGATCCCATTTCCAGACCCAAGTTCTTATGAAGGGCTCCTTCAAGGCAGGCCCATGTTTTGAGATACAGATCTTTGGGGAGGTGTTTTAAATGTCTAGTTATTTTACAGAACAGATAGAGAAGAACTATTTCTATGTAATTAAATGTGAGCTCCAGGATATTTCCAAAAGGCTTGTAGATTCCTCAGCATTAATTTATAGACTTCAAGTACCCAATGAGATTAGTTAATACATCAAGGAAATAACAAGAAGTAGAATAGAACAGATTTGAACAGAATTGAATTGAATTATAGTGGAATCAAGCAATATAGGCCTGGAATCAAACAATTTGCACATATACTTCCAAAATAAAGGGGAAAATGAAATACAGATAGGATTGATCTGCAAATAGGGAGTGGCCAACTTGACCAATATGAATGATAATGATAATTATTACCCATTTCCCTGGTATTAAAGCATTATGTTCATCAAACAACTGATACTTAAAATATTGGTAAGACAAATAATATTCACATTTTACTGATTATAAAATTGAAGTTTGGAGGGAGTAAGTTAAATCAGGATAGACCCACGTGTTCTGATCGCTACGTAGTGCCTTTACATATCCTTCGTTCTCAAATGTATTTTCCTTGAAGCTTGAGTTTATCTTGTGTTTGTACTTTTCTGTCCATGTGCAGTAATTGTCTGTGATACTTTTATATGGCTCTGAAGCCGATGGAAATAGTAAATATGGTTTATTCTTCATGCTAATCTGGCTAGATTACCCTGCGGATCATTGGTCTCATGCTGACTAACCAGCATTAATTGTTCCAAGAAACTCTATTTATAGCTCAGCCTGCATTACTAGGAAATAAAACGGCAAGCACTTCTTTAGGATAGTGGTCTTCCAAATGTTTCAGAGATTCCAAATGTCAAAAAAGATGTCACATTTACAAACCACCTGGACAAATCAGAGAAATGCAGATTTGCCTCTCAGTCTTTCAAAATTATTTATATGCAGTCAAGGTAAACATCCAGTTTGGGTCATTAGAAAGTCTCTATATACTTTTGACATGAGTCAAATAACATGTATTTCCTCTGAAGAGCAAAGGAAGTGACTAATTGCAAGAAGCTGATTATCTTTTGATTCTCTGTTGCTACAGCTGAGCCCTTTCCATTTTGCATATGGTGATATCAATTTTCACCAAGAACAAGGAATATATGGTGTAGTGTGACCACTCCAAGGAGTTTATTTCTTGCCTTTGAAGAGTAAAACATATGGGGCATTACTAGTCAGGAAGAGTTCCTCTTTTTTCTCATCTGTCTTCCTTTTTTCCTCATGTTCCCTTCCCCCTTTATTGCCTTAACTTCCCCACTCTTTCGTTACTACTGGAGCCCACATGTTGGCTTATGTTGACCCAACATTCTGGTCTCAGTTACTCACATCCACAAGCATCCAAAGACCTAGAGAAGCTGTATCCATCAAAAAATGTGCAGCAGATTTCACGGCTTGCTGAAGTAGAGGAATATATGCAAGGAGGTGGACTCACTTTTGGCAATATTTGTTGGAAATCCCTCATACCAATATAAAGGTAGAGCAGTAAGAAAAGCAACTAGAATAAGTTATCATCAAATAAAGGAAAGAAAGGACATGGTTTTAAGAAGCAATAAGAGACAGACACCAGAGGAATTTATGTTAGAGCCTTTGCAGAGAGAGTAATTAATACATTGCATATGGAATCAACCCATTGAGGGATGCAATGGAAGTAATTAGTATGAAGTTTTAATAAAGGAGTTAGACATGTATTTAGAGGAAAGAGAATGCTGTGATGTACAATTAATAACTCTGAGGCTGGGACGAAGCATATAGGACATGGGCTTTCTGGCTGCTTTTCCCTATTCCCCCATCAGCCAGTCAGCTAAGAATGTGCCTTAGTGAACACTTTCTCCAGCAGGCTCCCAGGAGTCTCTTGTCTGTGGAAATCAGGGAAATCTAAAAACAGCTCTGTTCTGTTTCAGAAAGGTAAATGAACCTTTTATGGAAAGCAGAGGTGTGAAAGGCTTTAGACAAACTCATTACAAGCTCCAGCACACACTTAGTGAACGGAATTGTGACTTAGAACCTCATACTGCCCAGTGTCCCTAGGGGCCAGGAATAACAGATAAAGTACAAAGACAGTGCATTCAATTAAGTACTGTAAATGAATGGCAGCATGGCTCTTCCTGCACTGTCTTCTGTGTCTAAGGAATACAGGAAACCAAGAGCAAAACCTGGGGCCCTCATCCAAAAACATTTGTATACATGGTCTCCTGCTTTGGGGCAAAGAATCTCTGTCATCCCAGCAAAAATTTCCAACGAATGAATGAGACAAATACAGTCTGTGATTGGCAGTCAACTCTAGTTCATCCATGTACCCAAACATGTGACTTAAGTAAAAATGTAGCCCGTTAACTACATTTTATCTATGAATTACCCATTGGGTAAAACAAACTCTTTGGGGGCCTAATTGCTTGTTGAAGTCATGTATAGAGAAGAAACAAAGAATGTCTTAAAAGGGCTAGAGGAAAAAAGAACCATGCAAACAGTCTCATCCCTCACTCCAACAATATTCCATGGCAGTACTTGATATCCCAAGATTAGTCATCAGTTATTTTGGTAATTAAAGGCTCTTCTGGTGGTTGAATCCCACACTGAAATGTGTTTATCAATAAACGTAGGTAAACATTAATTGACGTTTACCACATTTATGCCTCTATGCTATTACTGTTCTTTCAACATCTTATTTAATTGCCATGACAATGCCAGAAGATATTGATAAGAGCATTGTATAAATGACCAAATGGTCTAAAACTGCTCATCTTGAAAGTGGCACAGCTAATGTTCTAACTCAGCTCTTCCTGATGCCCAGGTCATGGCAATTTACCTCAGTGCTTTGTGAGAGCATGACCCCATGGAATCAAATTATAACATGAGTAGCTAGGGGAAGTAAAGATGGAAGAAGGAGCTTCTGTGGCTGAATGGTGAAAAGGAAGACAAGACTTAATTTCATTCTTTTGTTTCTCCATTTTTTATTTTCACAATTGGAGTAAGTGGCCCTATCTGTGTCTGCTTTGTTATTGACACTGGAAAACAATACAAATTGTGATTTGGCCAAATACGTTATATACCACTTCTTTTCCTTTTGGATGAAGGGTTATAATACTGGTTGCATCCCTTATGAAACAAACAAAAAGTCCAGTGCTCTTTTTTCTCTTTAACTTGAGAGAGATAGAGAGAGAGAGTGTGTGTGTCAGTGGGGGAGATGGGCAGATGGGGGCAGGAGAGAGAGAGAGTGGGAGAACCTTAAGCAGGCTCCATGCTCAGTGTGGAACCCGACACGGGGTTCAATTTCACAACCCTGGAATATGACCTGAGCCAATATTAAGAGTTGGATTCTCAACTGACTGAGCCACCCAGACACTCTGAAAGTCCAGTGTTCTTATGTGGCAGAAAAATTATCAGAGTGTAATTTTCTCTATGAGTGTAATTTTAAGCAGTGTGTCATCTGAGAGAAAGAGGGGAGTGCCCTTAACTAATTATATACAGGCAAAAGGATAGCCATTCGCAAGCCAAATATGCAGGTATTCAAAAATGAAAAAAATGTAAAAAGAGTTGAAAACCATTAGATTTTGTAAGAAAGATGTTTTGCTTGGATTAATAGAGGAGTATGTGGATTCTTCCAGAACCAGGTTATATATGAGGTACTTAGTTTTGGGAGACTGAAGATTGATTAGTGCAGAATGAAGGAAACCTTCACAACATCCACCAAAGAAGGCTACAATTTAATTTTATTCATATTTGCATTCATTTCTTCATTCAACAAATGTTTATTGGACACCAGCTGTGCTGGTTGCAATGTTTTATGTTGGTGGTATAAGTGTTGAACAACTGAACATTGTTTTGGCTGCATTGAGCACACATTTCAGTGAGGAAAACAGATAATAGGTGAGTAAAAATAAGTATAAGTAGTGATAAATGCTATGATTTAAGTGATAGAAAAAAAATAAAGGGGGTAGAGGAGTACATGTGGAAATAGGAAAAGTTTGGGAAGGTAAAATAATAGCCTGAGAACTGAAAGAAGAAAGGTATCGGATAAAGAGATAGGAACCTACTGTCCCTATTTTTTAAAAAAAATTTTAATGTTTATTTATTATTGAGAGACAGAAAGACACAGAGCGTGAACAGGGGAGGGGTAGAGAGAGGGAGACACAGAATCTGAAGTAGGCTCCAGGCTCTGAGCTGTCAGCACCGAGCCTGACGCTGGGCTTGAACTCACAAACTGTGAGATCATGACCTGAGCCAAAGTCAGTCGCTTAACCAACTGAGCCACCCAGGCGCCCCCTTCTGTCCCTATTTTATAGATGAGCATGTACCAAGGAATTAGGATGGGAAAGAGCTGATTTGCTCCGTGAAATATTGCAAGCCAGGGTGGCTGGGGAAGTGGGAAAACGGAAGGGGAAGCAGGATGCTGGAGACAGAGGCTGCACTGGCATAGCTGGGTAGGAGACCAGTGACCAGGTGGGATTTGTGTTGTACACATCTCTTGGCTGGAGACCACTAATAGACCAAGAATTAGAGAAAATGAAGAGAAGGCAGTGAAGATTTACTACAGAATTCATCCACGCTAGGTTGGTGGCTTGGCCTACAGGAATGGAATGAGATGAGAGAAATGAAGAGATTCAAAATAGATTGCAGTTTCAGAATTAAGAGATTACTCTGATGAACTGGATATTATTTGAGAAATGGGTAGACTGCAGTGTTTGGAGATTTTTATTATTATTTTTGCTGTTTGTTTTTGTTTTTGTTTTTGTTTTTGTTTTTGTTTTGTCCAGAAGCACCATCCTCAGGATTTAGGAATTTCAGAGGCAAGTAAAGGGGTAGCTTCGGTTAAAGAATAGAGTGGTTTGTAAGAGATCAGTGATTTTCCCTAGGACATCTGGTTATGCTTTATTGCAGAAAAGTCAGAGGAATAATCAGCACTAAGCCATCATCTTCTCAGTTTTTAACGATTTTAATATATTTCCGGACTCTGGCAAGATTGCTTTGACCTGCCAAAGTATAGTGCTTACAGGCCAGTAATATCTGAGACCAAGCTGTACAAAGATGGAAAGACACAGAGAAATAACCACGTGGAAGAAACAAAGTGACTTCCATTCCCAGTAGGTGTCTGAGACTGATCTTAGAGCTTTGTAAGTGAACAGACTTTGATAATAGATGAGAAGAAACAGGTAAAGCCGTTAAATACCTGAAAGAAGTCTGACAGCAATTAGGCAGAGGGGCATCAGAAACAGGATGAATCTGGGCAACAATCTTCCCAAAGTCAAGGAACTCATAAAGTTGCTGAGGACCAGCCTCTCTGTTGACTGGGTGAGAAGGGCTTAGTTCAGTGATTGTTTATCCTGCCTTCTATAAAAAGTACCATTTTTACTCATGTATCTGTTCATTCAATAAATATGAATTTACAGAACCCCTTCTATGCTTTAGGCTCTCTCCATAAAAAGCAGTAAATTAGACTGTATTCTTTTCTGTTTGGGAGGAAGCAAGCAAGGCAGACAATTCCTCACAAGGCAACTCCATGGACCCGAGATAGCCGAATTGCCCACCTGCCCCCCACCTGGTCCAGCCTAACGCTCTCCTCTTTTCTGGGTGCTGTCTCATTTGGTTCCAGATCATATGAAGTGAACAAAGCAGACACTGTCCAGTCATTGAGGCTGGTCCCTATGGAACATTTATTCTGAAGGGGTAAGGAGAGCATGAATGAGGAATCACACGGATATCAGTCAACTGAACATAAACCAAATGTAGAATTTCAAATCCCATGGGTGTTGTTTTTAAAATCGGAGACTGAATTTAAATGACTTAGTTTTTTTCCCCCTAGAATTTTGATAATACTTCATTTTCTTGCCTGGAACATTATAAAGTTAAGGTTAGCAATTGCAGATATAGGAACTCAAACATTTCAGAATGTTCTTCCTATTCCTAATTAACCAATTATTGGAGAATACACTTCAACAAAACTTTGGCTCTTCTGCTGTTTTTACTTTACCACAACATTCTAGTCTCTCATTAATGTAATGCCAATGTCTGCATAGGCTGAAAACTTCAAACGTGTGGTATTGATTCCCTGGGCCATGAAGGCTCGGCTCCTTGCTAACACCTCCAACTACATGGCTGGTGTCATCTCAGGGTTCTGTAATCTTCCCAGGGACCTGCAGAGTGCATAGCTCACCCTAGGACCTCCATGAAAGTCTGGTCTCCAGTTCAAAAGTCAGGAGGCAGCAGGTTTGCACCGCTGCTGAGCTGCAGGGAAACATGCTGATTGCTGCCAAGAAATAAAGGCAAATCAGTCACAGAGCTCTGCCGAGTGAGAGAAAACCTCATGAAAGGCAGGTTACAAAGGCGCATGATGAGCTAACACATTCACTTCCTGCTGCACTCTTGAGGAAGTAAGAAGTTGGTTTGAATTCTTTGGAAGGATAGAAGGAAGCTGTGGATGGGTAAAGCTTACAGTAATCTTCTCAGGGCAATGCCAGGGCCATCAGGAAGTCTCCATGCCCATCACCCCCTCACGTGTCCCACCTAGGCCCCTCCTCTTACCGGATCCGTGCCTCAGAGCTTTGAACTTGAGCTGCAGACTAACTGGTTCAAGAAAGAGAGGCTCAGGGGCTGTAGTCTGATTTTAATGTTTTCCCTGCCAGCTCTAAGTTCCAGCTCCCAACCTTCCTCAGGTTGTAGATCAGCATATTGCCTGTAGCCCTTCAAAGGTATTTCATTATCCAGTCGTGGCTTATTGGCTCCTGGAAAGACAGCCGGGCTCTTTTGTCTGAAGTGGGGAAAGGATGCCACAAAGCTGAAGGAGCATGTTCTCCTATCAAGCAGGGGATATACTCGAAGTGGGGTTAGTGGTTTGAAGTTGTATTGAAGTAGAATCCCTCTGTCGAGCTTAAAGAGCACTTGATTGCCGTTAGTCTACGAATGCTTGAGGAGACCTCTATGATGATGAAGAAAGAGGATCAATAGAATCGATTCCGTATATTTCAAGAAATATCTAGCCCCACCACAACTAAATCTCCTCTCTGTATTATTCTCAACAGTTTAAAAGCTTATTCAAATTCAAAATGACTTAGTTATCACAAAAGAGTAATGGTAGTTAGGCATGAAATGCCATACTTTTTTTTTTTCAAATGTCAGAAAGTAATAGATCTGATAATAATAGTCTTGAGAACTTTTTAAATTGCTCTCTCCAGATTTGTTGATAATTTCTGTCTCCCAAGATACTTTATCCTTAAGGAGTTGCTATACATAGATTTGCATGAAAAGGGCCCCTTGGCATATTCTTGGGACAGCAAAAAAGACTAGAGGTTGGAAGAGAGCATTATCCTTTCCAGTTGGAATGGGTAGAAAGGAGCGTGTATGCAATGAATGAAAGGTAGTAGCTATGTGGAATAATGAAATAACGCCATTGCAAGAATCTGCCTTTTGCCCCTCATCAGGCTCTTTTGTGCTAAGCACATTTAATCTTTAGAGTGATTCTGTTTTAAAGTATCTATGCATCTTCCCTGGCTAGTAAGTAGCAGGAATAGGAATGAATTCTGTCTTTGGGCCTTTGGGAAGGAGTAAGGCCCCTGTTGAGGAGTGTGGGCTTTGCATCAGAAAGCTGCCCCCAGGATCTTGAACAGATGATAGCATGCAGATTTCCTGATGGGGATTCTCCACAACCAAAGTTCAGCTTGTAAAGGAACTTGAACTTTATTTAATATGGGGGTTACAATTCTGCAGTCTACAGGGTTGAGTTACCCTCTTCCTTCTGCACACAGAGCAGAGGTACTATGTGATTTGTTTGAACATAGAAGGTAGAGATTTGAAATTACTCTGCAAAGGTGCTTAAAGCAGCCAGAGTTGGGCTCTTGTAGAAATTTTCCTTCTGATTTTCCTGCCAGATGCGCATCCACAGCTTGAATTAAGTTAAACTAGAATCACTGCTTCACACCATGCAGTATTTATTCATTTTTACTTGAGATTTTTGCATCAAAGGTTGTGTCCTTTGTTTACTTTGCTATTTATTCCACTCAAGCATTCCTTACATGGTCTTTGGAGACTCTGATCAGGCTGGAAAAAGGTAAATTAATTTACTTTTTAGCCAGAAATATCCTGATTGGGATGGAAGCAGAGTACCTCGAAGAAAAACCCAACAGGATAGGTTAAAGGATTGAAACTTAGACAGTTGGATACAGGTCTGTCCCAAACCAGCAGACTGATTTTTTCACATCTAGTTAGTTGGAATTGGTATAAGGCAACAATTAAGAAACCTGTCCTAGAAGGAACATTAAAGGCTAATAGATTTCTGTAATATGCATATAAATAAAAGAATTAAGTATAGTGCCTTGCTCTTCTGTGTTGGTCAGAAAATACACACATGCATACAAATTAACACACAAGAGATGTGTGCCATATTGAAAATAGGATTTCACTAATCAGTTTGTTCACCTTACATCTAGAATGGAAGCAAAAATAAGTATCCCTCCTTCCTTCTAGAATCCTTCTTATCCAGATGTCTATTCTACATCCTTTTCCCTCAGGAACTTGTTTGTTAGTCAGTTGCCATAATTGAAAACATCTGCAAACTTATTTTACATTAAAATTTTAAAGAATAACAATGTAAAGTGTTCATTTTTAAGTGGGCACCTGAGGTCTTAAGACTTCTAGAGTCAAAAGTAGAAATCTCTATTAGGTACAAGAAAAAGAATGCTGGACTGGGAACCAAGAGAGGTACTCCATCTCAAATTCTGTCTGGAGCCAGATCCGTGAACTCTGGCAGGCAACCTAGTTTTCCCTGGGTGAAGAAAGAGGAAACCGAAGGCAATGATCTCTCAGTTCTCTTCCAGGAGTGGAATTCTATCAATCTGTCTTTCTAAATCATAAACATTCTAAACATCGTGATAAGACAGTAGAGATGATCATTCTCACTAGTATTCCTCAAAAATAACCCTACATGGAAAGTTACAAAGCTTTTAGCATGTTTCTTTCCTCTTCTGTATGTGCCTCTCTCTCTCCCGGTGTTTTCAATACATAAATGTATGACTTTCAGTATTCAAATCGCAAACACGTAGCTGCCAAATAAAGCTAGGTGTCCAGTAAATGCAGATTAATCTCTGTGTTATATGGAGATACGTGTGCCTTCTCCCTCTGAATGAGCTTAGTCTGAGAAATTCATTTAACCTTTAACTTCAAGTTTGATGAACCTGTAGTGACACTGTACTTTTCCTTTCCGCAGAATGGTTTATAATAACAATACAATAAGGGGAAACATTGAAATTGACAAAGATTAATTTATTTTTACTCTCCCTGGTGAGAATCTAAAATGACAGTTGTCACTTTATAAAGCTGTAACTTCACAGCAATATAGAGACAGCCCAAGTCATCAATTGTGTCTTTTCTGGTAAGCAACTGAGTTGCAATGGAAGTTGAACATATACTGAGGAACATAAACTGAGAATTAGTTATTGTATTTCACGAAGCAGAGCTCAGACTAAAAAATTTCAAAACCAAATCCAGATCCCTATTTTATAAACAAAACACTCCACATCTTATCTCGATTCTGATATATACAGTAGTTTCTCTGATTTGCCTCACATCATCTCATCTTTCTGATGAGAATAGGAAAAGACGCTTTTACTTTAATTCTCCAGATCTATGCTGTTTCTTAGCATTAGAAATAGAAGCAAACTGCTTAATTGTTTTTGAATACCTGAACTTATTCCAGATACTTCTATAGTAAATACATATGAACGTTTTATTATTTTTTTAAGTTTATTATTTTGAGAGAAAGGGCATGCATGCGTGAGTGTGGGAGGGGCAGAGAGAGAGAGGGGGAGAGAGAGAAACTCAAGCAGGCCCCACACCCAGCTCAAAGCCCAACTCAAGGCTCAATCTCACAAAACATGAGATCATGACCTGAGCCAAAATCAAGAGTCAGATGCCTAACCACTTAACCAACTGAGCCACCCAGGCACCCCTGAAGATTTTAAGAATACTACTAACTTAGCAAAAAGAAAAAAAAGAAAAAGAAAAAGAAAAAAGAATGAAAACAACCATTTAGTTGTCTTATCAATACCATACATACATTGATATTTCAGAATAAATTGATAATTCAGAATAATGGGCTTTTTTTTCTCTTCCCAAAACCGATCACTTGGTGATGTTTAAATACCTCCAAACTGGTTCCCAGATAGTCTGAAGTTTTAAAGAGAGTAGTTTTGGGCTTATTTTCCAGCTAGGGACTTCAGGATATTTATATACAAACACCATGTTTGACTGAAATCATTATTTCAATTCAGTAAAATAGTGTAAGTGGTAGCTTTGGCCTAGTTGATATCAAATCAGCCTTCACAGGCCTTCTCCTTGCAAACCAATTGTTTGACTTCATAAATGTTTAGAGATATGCTAAGAACGTGTTATGATTTATCATTTCTGTGGCAGTTTAGAAAACTGATAGCCATTACTCATAGAGAAAAAAATACAAAGCAATTATTCTACAGAATATTTTTTACTCTCAGAGATACAAGAAAACTCTCTTCCTTGTGGTAATTTTCAATCTAATTCAAATAATCAGATTATTTGGAGGCGTTATAGGGGTTTCAAAGGCATATAAACCACTTTCTAAACTTCAGAAACTTTTTCAGTATTCATGTTAATGTGCACGTATAAGCATATGACATGGAAAATAATGAATTTGAGAATTCAACTTGGGGAACAGGAAGACTCCCTTGTAAAACAGAGAATAAATCCCACCAATCAGTTAAGGTAAGAAATAAGCATCCAGCAAACCATCCAGATAATACATACATTACATAATAAAGAGACAGGAGAGACGATTCTACCTGGGAGTTTTGAACCGCATGTCTCAAATGTAAAATATGCCAGCCATCTTTAGTGGTTTTTTTTTAAATTATTATTATTACAAATGCAAAGGTGTTTAAATAAGAAGATGCAAACTGAATTGGATGTCCAAAATGTTATAAATGAACATGAGATCTGCCATCCCAGAAGAGAGGAATGATCTACATTGTTATTATCCTGAAGAAGAAGGCAATTTATACAGCGGTGACTGTGCACTCAGGTCTGTACGGCAGACGGGTGATACCTGTCTCGGTTCAGTGGGCTTCCTGTCTAAATAAGACTGAAAGCAAAAGACGACAAAGACAAAAACTAAATTCATCATCAGAGATACAGAACTGATCTCATTCATTCCACTAGTCCAGCTCTATCTGTCTATACCCAAAGGTATTACCAAGAAATCCTTATAGAAAGAAGGGATATTTTCTGTCCTCCTTCTTACAATCCAAAAAAATCCTGGATTGAGTACTTCTTTCTATATTCCCTGGGATCTCATCCCAATAACTGTGGCTCTTCAATTCCTTCCCTCTTCTCCACCTCATCTGTCACCTACCTCTGAAGATTGTTCCCAAATGCCCACAACTTGCATGTTCATCCAGCATCTTTTCTAATTGGCAGATGTTCCTTCTGGACTCATAGTGATTGGGGAATAGAATGAGCAGCCATCCTTGATGGGGGGAGGATGACACAGCCAACCAAGCCAGGTGAAACCACTTGTGTGATTAATGAGTGACAGATGTTCTGGCCACATCAATATCACATTCAGGAACCATTCTTCTTTACTCTCCTCCATGAGGTTTCTCTGCAGACTGTGAAATCTTTAAGTATGTAGAGAAGGGAAATGAGAGATCATCTCAGAGGAGATCATTGTTATTCATTCAACAAATCCTTTCAATAAATATTTACTGATCTCTGAGCTGGGCCTCTGAGGACAGTGAGGCATTTTATCAATGGAGTTAAGTATGTAAGAGGGCAGTGTAGAATAAAGGATCAAAACGAACACAGGCATGACGACAAGGAAGTGCATATTTGAAGAAAAACTGGTGAACCAATTTAATTGGAGCAAAGATTTGCTATCTGGCTTCTATCTTAAACTCCTATTTAAGACCCTTTAAATGTTATAGATGTGTGCCTGCATGTGTATTCATATTATTATCAGTAAACGTGCTCTCATTAGGAAAACTGATCAGCCCTGGTAATCTTTTTCTGTTAAGCTTACTCCTTTTTTCCTGTTGGGCAATTCAGTCTATGAAGGTTGGTAAATGAAAAAGGATAGTTAGAGTAAGGGGAGCAATAGAAATAAAATGTTAAAATAAAGAGAGAAACGTTTCTGGGAAAGCACAGAAAGAGAACGGGGGAGTACAGAAACAGAAAGGGAGACATAATCCTCCAAATAACACTTATTGGAGAATCTTCTTTTGTCGATTTTGCCTGGCCTTCCCTTCTCTCAGTTACTCAAGCAGCGGTCGGTAGTAATTCCTCCAAGGCCAAAGGTCTTCTGTTTCCTTTCTCATAAAAAGCAGTTATGATGTCGCTAACTGAGGCACACATGCATGAAGAAATACAACCACAAGACAGGAAACAAAGCACCCTGCTTCTGCCTTTCTTTTGAAAATTGTTTACCTACCAGTTGAGACAGAGTTCATCTTTCAGTGGCACTGTCCCAAAAAGAGGTTTAGGAAGCCAAGTCTTTATCATTTCCACTTTTCTTCCTTTATTCTGTGTACTCCTATATTAATCCTGAGCCTACAACTTCAATGCTTACTCAGATTCTAAAGCTGCCTGAGCATTAATCTAATAGGAAGTCTCCTGCAGGTGTCAGTGTGCATCATTCCCGGCACATATTAAAACAATCAAGAAGTATTTGTTGAGTATATGAGTGGGTTGGAGAAGAGATAACTCACCAACTACAGTTTGAGGGTGATCCAAAGGAATGAGAAGAAGCCATTTTATCCTAATTGACTCTGGTCAAAATCAAGGAGCCAGCAAAATTTATCTATAAGCCCCGTACTTTCCTAGTGACCCTTATCCCCTCCTACTAAAACTCCCAAATGTCAAGTGCCCTCAGGCTACCAGCAAGACTGAATAAGTTGCAAAACCAGCGTAAAGGAATAAATTTCAATTGCCTTGTGCAAAGAAGATGTACGTTGTTGTCTGTTTATTTGTTTGACATGAGAGGTTTCCTATTGCACGGTAGGTAGTCTGAAGATAACGCACTTTTAACTGAGAAGCCAGGATTAAAATCCTTACTGTCATCTTCTAGTCACGTAACCTCTGTGGCATTCAGTTTTATCTTCTAATTATAGTGCTAATAATACCTGTGTAATGGAGTTTAATGGAGTTATTTATTTGTTTATTTATTATTTATTTATTATTTATTTATTCATTTATTTTGAAAAAGAGAGAGAGTATGTGTATGCATCTGCACTAGCAGGTGAGGGGCAGAGGGAGAGAGAGAGAGAGAGAGAGCGAATTTTAAACGTGGGGCTTGATCCCATGACCCTGGGATCATGACCTTAGCCAAAATCAAAAATCAGTCACTCAACTGATTGAGCCATCCAAGTGCCCCTGTAGTTATTTTTATTAAATGACCTAATGATTTAAAAGCATAAAGAATCATGTGTGGTACAAATTAGCTTATTAAAAATATTAACAAAAGCAGTAATGTAGATTCACTAAATAGACGTTAATTCTCATCCTATATTTCTCCTTTTCTCTTTCTTCTGCTTTTCTTATATTCTTCTCTTTCTTCCTCCTTGAAAATTGGGAATCCTCATAGTACTTGGTAAAATGTCTTCTGCTGTGAATTCTCAGAATATATTTAAACAAAACTGAATGTGTAAGGGAGAGAATGAGTGAGTGAGGAAGTGAATTAGTGCCTGATGGTAATGTCCTGTCTTCTTTTCCCCATCTATGTGGGAATCTGTAATCATCTTTTGAAGTATCACCGGTCTGACACATCCATCCAGGGCCAAAAACTTTCCTGACTGTCATTTTTTAAATGAATTATTCTATTGTGAAAGTAATGCATTACTCTTAATTCTGTATTTTATTACATCACAGATAACACATTGCTCAATCCTCTACGGTCTTTTAAAAAAATGAACAGGTGATCCTGGTTCTGCTTTTGGGGGATATAAACTTTCACCATTGAAGAACAGTTAGGTTTTTAATCAAATAGCTTCTTTGGTCACACAGATAGAAGGCCACGGAAAACCAAAAGACAATGTGGGCAATAAGCATTTAAACAAAGCTTACCACACAATGACTACTGTCAATGGAATTCAGCAAACTTTGATGGTTAATATTAATTCCAATAGCATAGCTTTGTGAACAGGTAAGAGGCCCAAAGACCTTGAATGTTGAAAGAAGTATAGATCTTCAAAGTCACACACACAAACCAAAAAGAAAAAAAATTTAAATGAAAAAGAGTGGTATGCAATAGAAACTGAATAATGCAAAACCCTTGGTCTGGAGGAGGTTGGGGAAACAATTTACAATTTTCTGTTTGTAAAACTCCCACGGAGAGCTTATTTTAGATTTACTTAATGAGCAATGGATTGCCTGCTCCATCTTCTTTGTTTTGCTTTGTTTTGTTTTGTTTTCTTTTGTTTATCCTAAAATGTCATCATAGTGTCCAATGTTAAGGACAAAGACAAAGTGGGATAGTGGAAAGTTGAGATTTTGAGAGACAAAACCCAATCAGTCCTGCAGAAGTCCTTTAGGGCAGGATTTCTGAAGAAGGCAAAGGCTGAGTGCAGAGTTAAAAATTCAAACTGGAAGGAATAATTATGTGGATGTTTTATCTTGAAGGGAAGGGTCAGTGATGCAAAACACTTGGCAATGGAAGTCTCTGCTTAATGTTTTGCTTGTTAGTCTTCCTAAAAAGTGAGGGACTCCAGCATTGGAGCAACTCCAGCATTGGAAACAGCATCAAGGCAATAATTAGAAACCAATGCAAATTTCTTATTTTATTCATCGTGACCATCCCAGGAGAGTAAAAGGACTGTACAGCAGGAGGTGGAATGGATTCATAAATGCTTTCTGATGAGTATAATTTTTTACTAAGATGTGTTTTTTTAAGTAACATGTCATATATTTTTCTTTATGAATCAAACTGCAATTGGCTTCACATGAACTCTTGAGAGAATTTCTGTTTTAACCGAGGAGGGAGAGAAATATACACTCATAAACAAACATACCCGCAGCTAAATGCGTACCCTTCTCTAACTCATTGACCTTTACACACCCAGGGAAAACTCTGTTGTCCTCATAAGGAATCCCTGGGACAACCCTTTCTGAAATATAGACCCTTGTGAGAAAATATTATTTTGTGATGTGACTTTTTTTCATAACCACACTCTTACCTAGATTAAAGCTTATAAAATTTAGATATCAATCTGTCTAAACAATTCTACATGAGCTTAGATCCCAATTCTACATGTGAAAAATGAGTGCTATGGGATTGCTGAGCACTGACCACATCTGATTTGCTTACGCAGTTCACTACTAAATACCTGCTCACCCTTGATGAAAGGTGTCAGGTTGGACATGGGAAACCTAGATTAACACACTAACTGCCTCAGGACCTCTGGGGATTCACAGTGGTCAAACAGAGACACTGGGTTCTGGGGAAGAGACTTCAAATCAGGATTCTACATACTGTGATGAAGACCCACAGGAATATAAGAACTATTAATAAGTGGGATATTTAAAAATAGGGTTAAGAATATTACTCACCTATAAATCTGAACCTGGGAAACACTTTTAAAAAAATCACCAAGAGTTAAACAACTTGCTTGTTCACGTGTACATTGATAAATAGATGGTAAATAATACCAGTGTATGCTAGTTACTATAGAAAGTTGTTCAAAACTAAAAGATGTGCAGTTCCTGCTTTCGAGATGCAGTTATCAGTCCCAGCTCAAGGATAACAGAGCCGCAAGGGAGGTCCATATGCCATAGTGCAAAAAGAAGACAGTCTTCTTCCAGTAGATAAAGCAGAGGACTTCAGAAAGGAAATACATAGTGCTGGCGTATTCCAGATTAAAAAATACATATATGGAAAAAGCTTTATAGTGAATAAAGATCTCTTTTTGGGTGCTCAGTCTCCCAATATGCATGGGGGAATCTTGGGGAAAACACTTGCTATCATGCAACTCCTCTGCATACTCCATCAGACACATGGTCTAGATGCTGGCTGGCTGCTGACCTGGCAAGGGGGCTTCTGGGTGATTCTGGCCCCGCTTCAGTTTTAGGAAGACCCTATGCATCAACTTTGGGGTAGGACTTTTACAGCCTACCTGCCACACCTCCCTGGCAGCCAAACTGCTTTGAACCTGGTGAGTCTTGCGGGCTGGGGCTGCTGCCCCTCTCCTCCCCACCCCTCCACCAGCAGTGGCACACCTGCTGCAAGAGCAAACGCAGATTTGGTCCAAGAGAGCATCTTACGTGTGCCTGTGGGATGGAGAGTTTTCTATTATCTATCTACCAGTGACTCTTTTGTTCTCTGTGCTCCCTGAACAAGAGGCTCTTCTGTCCCTTATTTGTGGGCCTGAAGCTTTCACTTCCTGGGAGACAAAGGTCAGAGGGCCCGCAAATATTTCATGCATGCCTCTCCTTGCAGTCATCACTGGTTTCTGCACCACCAGTGGGATTTACTCACTGTTGGGCTCCGCTCCAGACTTGCTCCTGAGCATATGGTAGGGGTCCTGGGAAATATCTTGCAAGTGGGTATGGATTTTTGTTTGTTCCGGCACCCCCAGCAATGCTTAACAATGACTTGCTAAGCCATACTTGGCCACTGTAAGTTCTTTAGCTTGTAGCTGATTCCTATCTGCTTGGTTTGAAGTCTGCAAGGAGCCCTTCCTCGTATTATGCCATAGGTGGGACAGATCACATACCCATCTATATTTGGAGAGACTTCTTTCTCTTAATATTTTGTATTATTGGGTTATTGTGCCACCTTATTACTCTGATGAGTTTCAGAAAAATATAATTTTGTAGTTTATCTGGATTTTATTTTTGGGATGAGAATGGTTTTATTTGAAGATTTCCATATCTTAAGAAGAAGCAAAAGCCCACTTCTGAATATAAAAAGCAGAAAATTTACAGAACTAAAAGGAGGAATAGATAAATGCAACACAGACCCAGGGATTTAACCACACCTAACCAGTACCTGAGAAGATAAGCAGGTATCTATCTATCTATCCGTCCTACAGAAAAACTATTACATGTAATAAGTAAATTGAGCAAACAATTAGGAAACAACATATTTTTAAAATAGCATTTACAATAAACCAAAATCATCAAGTCCCCAGGAATAAAATTAAATCATTACTAAGAAAATGAAAGAAGAACTGAATGAAAGGAAGGATATACCATATTCTTAGACTGGAAGAGTCAATATTGTAAATATTGTGTCTCATAATTGAGCTTTAATCAAAGCCATGCTATTCATGTTTCCAGCAGGTTATTTTTGTGAAAATCAACAAACAATTTCTAAATTTCATCTGAAAATGAAGAAAATCAAGAATACAAAAGATAATCTTGAGGAAGAACAAAACTGGAGAATGTTCACTTACCAGATATCAAGAATTATTAAGGTAGTGTCGTATTAGTTCAAAGAGAGTCACATAGCCTGATGGAACACAGCAAAGATTCCAGAAGCATGTACATACAATTTGTTTTATTAGGTGCTACTGGAATGCAAAGAACTGGATGACATTTTCAATAATATAAGAGATTGGCTATGCAAACTGAACAACGATTAAACTATATATAAAGATAGAATTCTTAAAAAAAAATTGAACTCTAACTCACAACCTGAAGCAACCAGCCTGGAAATTAAAACACCCTCTGTAGTAAAATGTTCAGGAAGTCAAACCATAATCCCTACAGTAATGGGCCCCAAATGACCAGGACTTGATCAATAACTATAGCTTCCCAAAGTTGGCTCCTGCTTCCAACTTAAGAACAACTGGAAAAAGCCAAATTTCCTCCTTCTAACCAATCACCATTTCTAGTTTGCTTGCCTTCATATTCTCCATACTGACAGCTTCCAATCAGGACAGACCTCAGTCCTTCCCCTTCGTCTGCTATAAATAAAGCATTCCTTCTCCCCTGTCTGCCTTTGAGTCCCTGCCAAATGAATGTGAGGTGGCTAACTCACTAGCTATAGCTACCTCTGAATTGTCTTTGCTTGTTTATTTCTAGAGATATTACAGGATCAACTGGATATCTGCATATAAAAACAATAAACCTGGATCCTCTTCTTCACAGCATTTATAAAACTAAATTCCAAATGCATCATTGATAGAAGGTAAAAGATAATAAAAACAATGCAGTAATAATGGGTAATATCTTCCTGACTTTGTGGTAAGCAAATCCATTATTTTAATCTTTACACCAAGAAAACCTAAAGCAAGAATAAAATTGATAAATTGAACCACACTAAATTTAAAAATCTCTAGGAATTCAAAACATTCTTAAGAGATTAAAAAGGCAGAATGGGAGAAGTTGCTCATACCTGTCAAAAGACTAATATACAAAATATATATTGAAACTCCCAGGCATCAGAAAAGACAATATGGTAAAATTGGGCAATAGACACAAATAAAAATTTTACAAAAGGGACATTAAAATGTAATAAGTATATGAAAAAGTGTTGGACATCATAACCCATCAGAGAAATGCAAATTGAAACTAAAATAAGATACTAGTACACACTTACCACAATGGTTACAATTAAAAAAAGAAGAAGATATGACAATATCAAGGCTTGGAAAAGATCTGGAGCACCCAGAACACTCATACGATACTGATAGGAATCCAAATTGGTATAATCATTTTTGAAAACTATTGGTAGTTATCAATAGTACTAAACATCTGTATACCCTGTGATTCAGAAAGGTACTTCAAGATATACACCCAACAGACATAAGTGTAAATGCATACAAAAAGACATGTAAATACATTCCATAGCAGTTTCATTCAGAATAATCAAAACATAAACTGGGATGGTGGGCCAAGGTGGGGCATCAATAGAAGAATGAATTTAGTGTGATAATGAGATAACACAAAGTAATGAAAAAATGACGAACAAATGATATATACAACATGTTCAAATCTCAAAAATACTAATAAAAACAAGCCAGACACTGAAGACTGCATACATATGATTTCATTTATATGAAATTCAAGAACAGGAAAAACAAAAGCTAATCTAGGACAATAAAGATGGAAAGTAAAATAACAATGAAGAAGGAGTATTGAAGGAGGTTTCTAGTGTGCTGACAATCTTCGACACATTGATATGGGTCCTAGTTACAAGGCAAATATATTTGGAAAAATTCATTGAGCTACACCTTTAGGATTTATTCTCTTTGTGCATGTAATATACCTATACATTATACACCTATTTATGTGCATTATGTGAATTATACACCTATAATACACCTTCTCAAGAGAAGAGGGCTTTGACAATTGGAAAAAAAATTACAGGATGATGTCTTCAGGAATCTGGTGACAATACCAGAGTTGAGAGTTTTGCAGAAGTCCCATTATTAGTGGGCTTGTCACTGTACTGGTGGCATGGGGAGTCCAGCAAGATCAAGATCAAGACCCTGCCTGTGCCATTATGTGCCTGCAAGTTTATTATCTGGATTACTTTAGTTTTTGCCCTCTTTCATGAACATAGTTATCTGTTCTGTAAATTGCTTTGATTCTGTAAATTGCTCAATAACTCATATCCTTTCTACATAAATTTACTAGTTGATTTCTGTTCCTTGCAACCAAGAATATCATTTTTAAAGCAGTTTGAAGTATTGCAAATTACTAGCCCCCCAAAATGTAATGGGCTAACCAGAGAATATATGTTATAGGAGAGAGAAGGCTTCAATATTCCAGGCTGGGGTATTTGAAACACTTATTATTTGATAGTAAAATGGTATTTGAACCTCAAATTTTGCATATTGGAAACTAGACCATGTATATACTGAACACAACCATAGGAAGAAGAAGCAGTATATTGGAATACTTGCTAGCTTCAGGAAGAAACAAAGGTATGAGCTTTGCCTGATACTGGCTCTTTTGAAAGCAGTAAAAAAGAAAATATATCATTATTAACAGAGAACCTCTTATATTGTGAAATCTAAAATTTCAAAAGCTGCCTTGACATCTTTGATATCCTCACAGGGTCCCAAAGACCTAAATATGAGTTCTGCCCTGATCACATATGCCCCCCACTCAGTGGGGAAGGTCTTCCCACTAAGCTACTCCCACTATCAGTTGGACCAGCTACACCACACACAGTCCTCAATTTAATGGGTTTTACCTCCCTGCCAGGCCTCAAAATTATTCAGTGAAGCCAATCACATCCTCCCAGGGCCAGGGTACCAGGGGGACGCTCACCCTCTTGTTATTATAAAGTCTTCCTCCCACCAACCCTTATGATTCTCTCTGCTCTCAATTGCAACCCCTGTGTGGCCTTGCATGGTAGTCAGTGTCCTCCTCTCCCGGCTGTGAGTATACGGAACTAGTAAACTGCTGTCAGTTTCATCTGTCCAGGTTCAGGTGTCATGTGTTCTGCCATCTTATACTATTTAGGGAGGGGGACCCTTCCGTCTTCAATGTGGTGAGTAGGAGGTGATCAGCAAACTTCTCTGCCTGAAGACTGAACCAAATGGCTCAAAGTCTAGACATCTAAGGTCCAGAAGGACTAGAAAAACCCAATTCTCTTCCTCCAGATAAGATTTGCATAAGGAAAGTTAGGCGGTAAAGGACATAACATAATATGGCACCAGGCAAGCTTAATACAGAGGACTTTCCAAGCATTTCCTATTGCTATCTGTTGACAAAGATGACAGCTGAGCTCCTCAGAAGATGCAGACTGAGGGCAAGAACAACTCACCAGCATCCTTCCATTGAATCTGTCATTGTGAGTCACCTAATGGTAAAGGGCCATGATACAGATGCTCTCAAAGTAAGGACCTCAGAGATGGGCAGGGCTTTGAAACCTTTGCTTTGGAGACAAAGATCTCTGCACTCAAGGACTCTGATGAGACAAGATCTATGGCTCTAGGAAAAAGGCCAATTGTGTTTTAAAGCCAGGCCTTCCTTCTATTAGACTTTTTGGTGTAGAGATAGGAAGTTTGAAACTACTATCACCATTCCGTCATTATGAAAATAAACATAATGTTACAGAAGACAGAGCACCAGGACTAGAAGAAACTAACTCTGTGGCATCTTAGCTACTGAATCAAACAAATTCTGAACCCAGCCTTATCTCCTGCCTTCCTATGTATGAAGGGCCATAAATCCCCTTAATTGTTTAAGTCAATTTGAGTTGTTTTTTTTGTAACTTGTTCTTACTGTTATAAGCATTCCAGTCAGGGAATCATAAAGCAATACTTTTTTAAACCACTAAAAAAAGATGAGTTTATAATTACAAGGATATTTCCAGACACCTTAGGATTTAAATTAGATGCCTGTACCTCTGAAATGATTAACTCTTGATGGTTTTTAGGGCAAGAAGGAGTCACATTATAGGGTAGATAAAAACTACAGAGACTCAGAGGTGGAAGTAAACAATAATGGCAGAACATCAGGAAAGATATGGAGGAAGTCCAGATGAATGGTAGTTATGAGTGACAAAAGTAAGATAAAAGTGTTCAGGGGCACATGGGTGGCTCAGTCAGTTAAGCATCTGACTCTTGATCTCAGCTCAGGTCTTGATCTCAGGGTTGTGAGGTCAAGCCCCACACTAGGCTCCACACTTGGTGTGAAAACTACTGAAAACAAAAAGAAAAACAAAAACACACATTCAGTGATGAGTTCATGTAGACAGGAAAGACAGACAAGCCAAGAAATAGACAAGAAATCTTTTCAAGAGCACCATATGGATTCAGAATAGCATAGCTCTAAGTTATCCTTTAAGAATTTTGGTCAATGTTTCTAAAACTTTGTAAAATTTTATTAAAATACGTTAAATAAAAGAGGGACTCTGATTCAGGAAGAACTCCAACAAAGGAAAAGTTATCTATAATTATGTTTTTCAAAACTATCAAATAACCAGGCTTATTATTTGTACATTTCTATTCTCTTTTGTCACTTTTTCCTACTTAATATTTTTGCTCTATTTCTTATATATCAGTAAGAACTTTTTTTTAATTTATTATTTTGAGAAAGAGAGAGAGAGAGAGAGAGGCAGAGAAAGAGGGAGAGAGAGAATGCCAAGCAGGTTCCACACCCAGCATGGAGCCCAACGCAGGGCTCAATCTCACAACCGTGATGAGCTCATGACCTGACCTGAAATCGAGAGTTGTATGCTTACCCAACTGAGCCACCCAGGTGCCCCAGAACTTTTTTTTTAATCTATACGGTTCTATCATGGGCTTAAGGAATCCTATGTGTTCCATCCCATCCTATTGGTGGGCTTATCCAAATACAAAATGAATGAATTTGTATACATCCGATACACAGGGCTTCCTTCAAAAAATTTGAGATGAGCCCAGAAAGGACACAGAAATGCTAAAGGAAGGAAAAACCTATAAGTACTCATGTATAGAGTGAGAAGGATGAGGTGGGCCTGGCCACATTTCTTCTCATAGTTCCCATGGCTTCCCATCACCTACAAACTAAAATGCAATTATGTGCATAGCATAATCATTATATATACTCCACGTACCTGACTAACCCAGTTTATGTCTTTTTTTTTTTTAATCTGGCATGTCTACAAAGATGAAGCATGTGTACCTTCTATAATATATTCCTTCTCATTGTCTTTAAAACATGTTATTTTTGTTTGGAATGTATTTCTACCTACCTATTACTTATACAAACTTATATGTAACATCTTTAGTAAAGCTTTTCTTGGCGTCTCTAGCCTGGTCTAAATATCCCAGTATTCCTCAATTATTTTTGTACACCACCATATTACAGCACCATATTTTTGAATTTCAATGCCTTGCTTATCACCCTGGCCTATGGGCAGGAAACATGTTGCATTTGTCTCTATTCTCATGGTGCTTGGCACAAACTGGGCTCAGAATACCTTTGTGCGAATGAATGAATGATCACTATAAAATCCTTCTGAAGCAAATGATATTCCTATTTAAAGCAGAAATTTAAATATCAGAATTCTCTTCCTAGTTTAATTTATGACTTTAATGCCTGTTAAATATAAATGTTTTTCTGAAAAGATAACTATTATCAGTTTCTAGGCTATTCTAGATTTATTGCAATAGCAACTAAAGTCACTCCCCTGAATGTACCTACTCTTCCCTGATTCCCTTTGGTCCAAATATGTTGCTTGGGGAAGTTGCTCAAACTCTCTACTCAGGATGAATGTTTTGATTAGTTATAGTTTTTAATTTTCTCATAAATTACCCAAAGTTTCTTAGTGATGATGGGTACAAGGGCACATATACTCCCAAAAGAGAAAGGAGGGACTCCTATGAAAAGAGACTGAAGACATTTGGAAACCAAAATTTCAAAATTTCATGTACACTGATGGTCAAAGTACCTGTATGAAAAGGCTCATTGATGGTAGCTTTCCCTGTCCACAATAAATTATGGTATTTTAACTGACTCACTAAATGATGGAAATAAGGAAATTCCATACAGAGAGACTTGCATTTGAGATATAATAAATATTTCAAATGAAATAATATCAGACTTTAAAAACGACTCAAGTAACTCTAATTGAACCTTTGCACTCTGACTTCTGTTAGTTTCTTTTGTTTGCTTCCTAAGTGGAATAGACATAAAGTAAAACCCTTTGATAGGTTTCCATGCAGAGAATGGGTGGTGATAGCATCAGAAAGCCCTTACCAATAAGGCCACATTGCTTATCACAGCCAGATGAATTATTCACCATTTCAGCCTCTTTCAACATTGGGATATGGAAAGAAGGTGAACTTTACGGTCAGCTTTGCACTTCTGGGGTCAGCCAAGCACTTATCTTCAGAGCAGCAGAGGAACGTTAATTTTACAAGGTCCTCTACTCGATTCTCCTGGAATGGAAATCCAACCTAGACCTTATCAGCCAAAGAGATCAGCCCTGGAGCTATAGGAGAATAAACTCACCTTGAAAAGAATAAACTCAGGCAGGGAAAGGGATGGATTTTACTGCAGTGAATTTGCAGTTTCAGATATGAAGCTGCCTTCAATTTGTGCATAAGTATCATTTTTTTACCTTTTCTTTGGGGCTTCCTATCTTTCTGCCGCACCTCAGAAATGCTGAATTCAAGGTTTTCTGTTTCTCTGATTCCATTACCCTAGCATGCTAATAATCCCTCAGCCATGATACTTCCCCCAACTACAGGGTGTATTTAAGGCCCAAGTATAATAGTTGCCATATTTGTCTTTCATCTTCTTCTCTCACTCTGTTTTCCCCTTACAGATCCTATCGTATTCCTTCTCTTTGTTTTAAGCTCACCAGCTGCTCTTAGCAAGTGAAGTAATAACTAATTTATAATGAAGTTAGGTAAATCATAAGTGTTTTGTCTTGTTTTGTTTTGTCTAGAAGGAATTTATATTTAAGGAAGACTCAAAGCAGGAAGTAACCCAAACAGGATAGCTTCTTGGTAATGTTTTTTATCCACTCTTTCATTACATTCACTCTAAAAACATTAATTAAACACTTCCTATGTGCCATAGTCTGCAAATTGGAGCAAGAAATACAGGCCCTGGCCTTAAGGAATGTAACTTTTAGTGAAGACAGAAACATGACGTTAACTATAATAAATAATTGTTTATCTTAATAGAGTGAGAAAGGGAACTATGGAGGCAGACTAGGGTATATGGGCAGCAGTCTTTCTATTCCTCCCTTTTTACTGGGAGTAATACTCCCTTTCTACTCCCTATTCTCTGGGAGGATGTTCTTCCTAAGGGTATAATGGTTCGGAGAGCGAGCATTTGAGATAACAACTTCCAGACCCTCAGCAGTTTATATGTCATCTGCTCTGAAACTGATCTTCCTCCCAGGTTTTCCTTTTCTGCTTACCTTCTTACAGTGGTCAGTCTTTAACTTTAAAAAAGAAAGGCTTACTAGGGCATATCATCCTCAGGCATCGGAACCTACATCCAGGACATCAAACAAAGAAACAATTCAAAATGATGGTTTCTGGGCCAAGAAAATGAAAGATTCTGTTGACTAAGAAATCCTTTTACAAACCTGGTGTTTCCAATGTGTTGCTTTCAACAAAATTTAAGGAAGAATAGTTGAATTCGTTACATACAGAATATTAAAAAATAATTTTAGGGGGCATCTAGGTGGCTCAGTTGGTGAAGCGTCCAACTGGTGATTTTGGCTCAGGTCATATTATCACAGTTCATGAGATCGAGTCCTGCGTTGGGCTCTGAGCTGACAGTGTGGAGCCTTCTTGAGATCTCTCTTTCCCCCTCTCTCTCTCCCTCCCCCTTCTCAAAATTAATAAGTAAACGTTAAATATAATAACAAATTAAATAAAAAATAATTTTGTATAAAACTATATCTTCCTTATTTTGATTATTTTAACTTCAGAACAAAATAAGCAAAACAAGCAAAGGCAAAAACCCACAATACACATCCAAACCTTTTGTCAAATATGGGAAGGGATAGGATTTGAGGCCCTTGTATCCTGCTTCAGACATGCTAGGTCACTGTGTGTGTGTGTGTGTGTGTGTGCGCGCGCATTTCATTTGTTTGCTTATAATTCATCAGGAAGCCAAAGAGCTGAAAGACACTTTTTTTAACAAATATGTTTTCCATCTCTGTACATGAACAAGATTTATCATGCTTAGTCTTTACAAACTAAAACCAGAGGTGGGTGACTGGGTGTCTCAGTTGAGCGTCTGACTGTTGGTTTTAGTTCAGGTCATGATCTCCCAGTTTCATGGGCTCGGCCCTGCGCTGGGCTCTGTGCTAGCAGCGTGCTGACCCTGTTTGGGATCCCTGTCTCTCTGCCTGCTGCTGCTTCCCCACTCACGCTGTCTCTCTCTCTCTCAAAACAAATAAATAAATAAACTTAAAAACCAATACCTAAAACCAGAGAGAGAATTTTTCATTAATTCTGCCTTATTCTAGCGATGATTAATATTGATAACTAGTTACATGAATTTAAAGTTAAAAGAGCCCTTTTAAGTCATTAAGAAATTAGTTTCAATAAACTTTACTTTTTCTATGTGAAATATTTATCAAAATGTAACACAGTATTTATATCATTTTCATAAACTGTATACTACAACAGATAATCGTAATGATAACTTAATCCAGAAAAACATTTTAACACCTAGACCTGTGGTCACATGAAATTATTTTTCAAGGTACATTAAAATAGTGCTTATTTATTTATTTACTAATTTACTTACTGTTTGCAAAGAAGTATGAGTGATCAATAAAAGGTTTTTGAAGATAAAACATTAAATTTAGGTAAGTTACAGGTGGATATGAAATGGCAATGGGAACTCAGGGAAAGAAGACCTTGTTAATATACATAAAAATGGGATTAATCAAGAAAAAAGGCTCAACGGAGAGGAAATGAAGGTAGAAGAAAAGAGCACTTTAAACGGAGGAAAGAGCAAGTACCAAATTATGAATTCAAGAAAAATCTTTGCAAATTGAGGGGACTGCAGGTGATTATCAGCAAGGAATTGCCCAGAAAAGGAATGGGGAAATCAACATACCAACTCAGTGTTGCTTGAAGGTGGCAACACATTAGCATTTCTGGAGTGACTTTTGCCTCTATCAGTGAGAGAGATTGAGTTCTCTTAAGACTTCAGCCTCTTCCCAAAGTGCTCAGCCGGAAAAGTTCATGTTTAATTCAAGTCTAGTGATTTTGAAGCCTTGGCAAAAACCCAGATGAGTTAAGCCTGGAATTTCTCAGATTCTCCTGGACTTGGAAGTAAATTCCATGGTTCAGCTAAGAGAGCTAACTGTCCCAGCAACGAAGAAAAGTGACCAGTGTCCCAGCAACCACTCTCGGTAGTGGTCAGAGAGATGTTGTAATCCTGTTTCCATTACTCACCTAAAATCCTTCCAAAAAATCCAAATCCAGCTAGTACATGAACTGGAGAAGAGTTAAATGGAAAGCATGCTGTCACTATTGTTCAAGGAAGAATTCTACCTAATATGTAAAAGACATAAAAAGAAAACAGAAAAAAAAAAGTGTTCCAGGATGCAATCCTTCAAGACTTGTGTCTTCCCAGGAAACTATCAAAATCCTAGAGGGGCGCACAGGCAGCAACCTCTTTGACTTTGGCCACAACAACTTCTTACTAGATACTTTGCTGAAGGCAAGGAAAACAAAAGCAAACATGAACTATTGGGACTTCATCCTGATGAAAAGCTTCTGCACAGCAGAGGAAACAATGAACAAACTAAAAGGCAGTTGATAGAATAGAAGATATTTGCAAACAACATATGTGATAAAAGGTTAATATCCAAAAATCTATAAATAGCTTATCAAACTCAACACCCAAAAAACAAATAATCCAGTTAAGAAATAGGCAGAAGACATGAATTGGCACTTTTCCAAAGAAGACATCTAGATGACTAACAGACACGTGAAAAGATGCTCAACATCACTCATCATCAGGGAAATACAAATCAAAACCATGATGAGATATCACCTCACATCTGCCAGAATGGCTAAAATTAACAACACAAGAAACAACGGATGTTGGCAAAGATGTGGAGAAAGGAGAACCCTCTTGTACTGTTGGTGGGAATGTAAACTTGAGCAGCCACTCTGGAGAACAGTAGAGAGGTTCCTCAAGAAACTAAAAATAGAACTACCCTGTGATCCAGTAATTGAACTACTAGGTACTTACCCAAAGGATACAAAAATACTGATTAGAAGGGGTATATGCACCCCAATGTTTATAGCAGTATTATCAGCAATAGCCAAACTATGGAGAGAGTCCAAATGTCCATTGACTAACAAATGGATAAAGAATATGTGATATATATATTTATGCATGTATATATATACACACATACATATACATATATATATAATGGAATATTACTTAGCCATCAAAAAATGAAATCTTGCCATTTGCAACAATGTGGATAAAACTAGAATGCATTACGCTAAGCAAAATGAGTCAATCAGAGAAAGACAAATGCCATATAATTTCACTCATATGTAGGATTTAAGAAACAAAATAGATGAACATATCAGGGAGGGGAAGAGGAGAGAGAAACAAACCATGAGAGACTCTTAATGATAGAGAACAAACTGAGGGTTGATGGAGGGAGGTGGGTGGGGGAAGGGGCTAGATGGGTGATGGGTATTAAGGAGGACACTGGTTGAGCACTGGGTGTTCTATGTAACTGATGAATCACTGAAATCTACTCCTGAAACCAATATTGCACTGTATGTTTACTAAAATTTAAATTTTAAAAAAAATTGGATCTTCCAAGTAAAATTGTGGGTAAGAGAATGTGTGTGAATCTGTATAGCACCTGGATCCTAAAGATACATTTGGATAAAGCACAACAGAACAATGTGGAAATGAAGGCCAAAACTTTTTTTCTGGTTATATGTAAAAGCTCACAGGCAAGTTTGTTAATTGTTAACTCTTTACAGTTTCAGTTGTAAACATAGATATCTACATAAAATCCATATTTAAAAAAAAAGGAGGAGGAAGAGAAAGCACAGAAACCACCTGAAGAGATTCTAAATATCTGAAACATAGGGGGTTCTAGCTTAGGTTACAGATACTGAATTTATAGTGGCATCACAGATATGTCGTTTTTTCTAGGATTTCTAAAGTCCTGTCAATGACTGGGGAAGGATTGCATTAGGCAGCATTGAAGTTTTACAGCATTGGCAGGATGGAAAGTTGAGAGGAGAAGGACATGGAGGTGACTGGGAAGAGAATGACCAAAATAATGGATTTGGGGACCCAGGCTGCCATGAGACGTGACTAGAGGCAGAAGTTGTGGCTACAGTTGGGAGTCCACAGACTCATGGGCCCTTGGGGGATGGAGTACAGGCAGGTCTGCAGGTTGAGAGTGACTATAAGCCAAGGAGCAGGGGTGGTGGGGAGAGAGCTGGATGGAGTAAGAGGAGTGCAGTCAGACAGTGATGTTTGGGAACTTGGACACTAGAGGGGGACTTAAGGCATTAGATAAAAGCCAAGGGGAGAAATATTTTGGAAGTTTGTTGGGATAGTGAGTCTGTTAATTTCTACTGTAAAGAAAGCACCGCTCTCTGCCTTGCCCTGACCACTCCCATAGAAAGCTGGCATGTTGTCTTGGGGTTTTATAAATGCATCTAGATCTTCCTATATATGTGAAGTCAAGAGCAAGAGTCCAAGATTTGAGTGGTAACCACACAATAAAAAATAAGAAAAGGAAAAGAGTGAGAGCTAGGGAGAGAGAGAAGGAGGGAGAGCAGGACAAGAAGAGAGGCTGGAAGGAGAACAACAGGAGGAAGAGGGGGAGAAGGGAAAATGAATAATGAATCTAATTCTATGGATTCCTTTATAGAAACTAAACTAGAATTAAATAATTCTTTTTCAAGTCACCTTGACCTTATTATGGTCTTAAAATGAAAGAGAGAGGAGTAATTTCAGTTCCTCCTTTTAAAATGGGAGGCAATCCATTTTGAGTTTATTTTTGTGAATGGTGTAAGAAAGTGGTCTAGTTTCATTCTTCTGCATGTTGCTGTCCAGTTCCCCCAGCACCATTTGTTAAAGAGACTGTCTGTTTTCCATTGGATATTCTTTCCTGCTTTGTTAAAGATTAGTTGGCCATACTTTTGTGGGTCCAATTCTGGAGTCTCTATTCTATTCCATTGATCTATGTGTCTGTTTTTGTGCCAATACCATGCTGTCTTGATGATTACAGCTTTGTAGTAGAGGCTAAAGTCTGGGATTGTGATGCCTCCAGCTTTGGTCTTCTTCTTCAATATCACTTTGGCTATTCAGGGTCTTTCATGGTTCCCTGAAGAGCAATTTTATTATTGCTTGTTCTAGCTTCAAGAAGAATGCTGGTGCAATTTTGATTGGGATTGCATTGAATGTGTAGATAACTTGGGTAATATTGACGTTTTAACAATATTTATTCTTCCAATCCATGAGCATGAAGTGTTTTTCCATTTTTTTGTATCTTCAGTTTCCTTCATAAGCTTTCTATAGTTTTCAGCATACATTTCTTTTACATCTTTGGTTAGGTTTATTCCTAGGTATTTTATGATCCTTGGTACAATTGTGAATGGGATCAGTTTCTTCATTTGTCTTTATGTTGCTTCATTATTAGTGTATAAGAATGCAACTGATTTCTGTCCATTAACTGATGAATGGATAAAGAAAGTGTGGTTTATATACACAATGGAATACTACTTGGCAATGAGAAAGAATGAAATATGGCCTTTTGTAGCAACGTGGATGGAAGTGGAGAGTGTTATGCTAAGTGAAATAAATCATACAGAGAAAGACAGATACCATATGTTTTCACTCTTATGTGGATCCTGAGAAACTTAACAGAAGACCATGGGGGAGGGGAAGGGAAAAAAAGCTAGAGAGGGAGAGAGCCAAATCATAAGAGACTCTTAAAAACAGAATAAACTGAGGGTTGATAGGAGGTGGGAGGGTGGGGAGGGAGGGTGATGGGTATTGAGGAGGGCACCTGTTGGGATGAGCACTGGGTGTTGTATGGAAACCAATTTGACAATAGATTTCATATAAATAAATAAATAAATAAATAAATAAATAAATAAATAAAATGGGAGGCAATCACTTTGACAAAAGGGCTGTCACCGAACCTTCTCAGGTCCTTCTCTGGCTTCCTGTCCCCTGCACTACACGCATACAAACAACAATGTGATGTTTTTTTAAGCATCTATTGCATGCCAAGCTCCAACAATACCTAAGTACTTGGAGTTCTGAGGGTGTCTGTCTATCATGCCTATATGATCTTTGTACTTGCATTTTCCTCTCCCAGGAATACGCTTTCCCTGCTTTTCGTGCTGAGATATTCCTAGCCTTTTATTAAAACCTAAACATCACATACTTTATGAGGCTTACCTTTTTAGTCAGATGAAGATGCATTTTCCTCTATTAAGTTCATTATCTACTGCTATTGTAATATAGCTGTTAAGATCATTTTTCTAGCCACAATATCATGTTTGTCCCCAAAACCAAACACACTATAAGGTGAATGGAAGATACTAAATGAATATTTGTTGAATTAATGGTCTGATAAATAAATCCATTAATGAATACATCTGTACCAATATATTCTGAACTCTTCTGTACCAAATTAAACACAAAGGGAAAACTTTGGGTTCCAGTCATAATTTCTGAGCAAGTAATATCCTTTTTGTTTTAAGAAGACCTTCCAAAGACATCCTGCATTATTTGCATTATTATCTAATATTGATAGTGACAATGGTAGTATTTTTACTGAGAATTTTAGGAACCTTGATACCAGTGACACTGAGTATCAAATATAAGAAAGAAACTGGATGAAGAGGTAGCTGGAATAAGCATATTGAATTGAGGACACATGTGTCTGCTACATGCTGCATGAGCTCTTATTCTTCCTCCTTTCCTGCTGACTCCCACCTCTCCTGCTTGTTAGGGAATTGTCTTCACAATGTTCATAGAACCAACCAGATATTGTTGGAAATGACACAGTAAGTAAATTAAGAACAGGATAGTATAAGCTGATGAAGTACTGTAATTTAATTTTATTGCATCAGTGGCAACAGTAAATAAATGCACAGCATAACATGCTGAGATAGTCTATTGATCTTTTCAGTCAATATTGGATGAAAATTCCTAACAAAACATAAAATTACAATATTGTTAGAAAAGATATTATTTTCAGCTCTTAATACTACAAGGTAATTGTTTCATTTTACACACATCTACTATGTATGTGGATGACCAAGAACTGAATTCACAGTTGATTCTATGGCATATAGTAATAACACATTTGTCCCAGTGTTACTTATTATGCTATCTCCTGGAAGTAGTCAGCCTAAGGGTAGGATAGGCTTTAATGTTTATATCCAACCAAAAAGACGTCACAAAATCCAGGTACCCAAGGAAACCTCAAACATTTCCTTCAGAGATCAATATTTCCTTCTAGGAGCCCACTTCCAAATTATCTTGATTATGTATTCAACACATTACATATATATAATAAATATATATATATGAACGAGTTGGATATTAAAGAGGATTTCAAGAGAGAGAAAGAATTTCCATAATGATAAATGATGGTTACTTTCTTGAAGTACAAAGCATGCTTCAGAAAACATGGTTAAAAACAAGCCGAAAACAAGCAGAGAACTATGGAGTCTTTCAAAACAGGAAAGGTTGTTTCATGTACCTCAGTAGCCGTTTTGGATATTTTGAGTTGTAATCTGCCTGGGAATTAACTGGTAATAATCCTTTCTTTATTGGGAATCAAATATGTTTCTAAATGGATACAAATTTCACCTGAAAAATGTGTCATATCTAGAAATTGATTTCAGTGTTCCTGTCTTGGTGAGTCTTTGACTGTATTGAGACCATCTTTGTAATTAGAAAACTTTTCAATTAAATTCAACCAATATATTTTAAATGCCTACTATGTGCCAAGTGGTATGATAGACATTTAAAGAAATGGAGAGATGACTAGCATTCAGTTCCTATTATTATGGACTGAAGATTTTAGTGGACCACTTCAGTTGAGTTGGGAGGGGCTGCCATGCCCCTTTGGTGGTCATATGGAGAATTTAAGTTATTACAAGTTTTAAAAAGAGGGAGTCAGAAATGCATCACAAGAGTAGGTTGTGTCATTTTTGAAGTATTAGAATTCTTTTTTTACTATCTCAAGCAGAAGTTTTTGTTTTCTTTTTAATTGTAATTCCCTCTAAATGCTAATATTTCCCCCTAAGGATGTTATACATGGTACATCATTTAAAAATCTAAAGCTTTTTTTCCAGAAAGAAATTTTATTTAAATAAGGCATTTAGCGAGGTAATTTTGAAAAGAATTATTGTTGCGGTTAAAAATTAAATGATCTCCTCGAGACATTTTTCCTCCTCATTCTCCAATATTTCTTCTTCCTTTTTGACATCGTAGCTTTAATGCTTCAGATGTTAGACAAAAAGAACTAGTCCTTCTATATATGAGGTGGGATTCTAAATCAGAGTGAATTCTGAGCCAAGGTACATCGGAAGCCTACACACTTTGTGTGATAGAATAAAATTTCCATGTGGAATACCATATATACTCATTCTGGACTTTTAGGTTCCTTAAATTCTACTGTTGCAATAGAATTAAGCTTACTTTGGTAACTCTCACTGTAGACGATGATAAAACAAATGGACTAATCTTGGAGGAAGCGGGTCCATCAAATAGTAGCTAACTTTTTATTAGGAAAAAAATGACTATGAATACGAACAGTAAAACAAAGCAGATATTTTTCTGTTTATTTTTCACCCAAGTTTGTTAGATACATAGAGGGTCAGAGACTTTAGAAGTGTACTCCATGATAAGAAAATGAGTACAAAATCAGGGAAAAGGCAAACCCTCTGAAAACGAAGTGCATCAAAATCAACATAATACATCAAAAAATGAATGAATGCCGCCATATGTAGAAACAACCTCTGCATCTACCTTAAGGAAATTTTTTAAATAAAACTTTGAGGAAATGAAAATAAGTTCTCTCCCCAAACTAATCAACCTAACTTGGGTCAGACTAATGAAAACTACAATCTGTGTTTCTATGTCTTAACTAATCTTGAAAAGGCAAATAGGTTTTGATGATTGAAAATGCATTTAATTTAAAAATAGAAATTTGTCAGAGCTTATTTAGCACCACCCAAGAAGAGAAATAGTTCTGAAATTCATCCAATTCTGTCTCTTCTATTTTTATGCCCATCAAACAACATTCCGGTTATCAGTTTAGATTCCAACATACCTTGAAAAGGTGTTCTGGTTAAATGACACATATTTATGGAACAGAGCAGCTGTCTAGTTGGTGATTACACCAGAGTGACTATAAATACAATATTTGTGACTGGGACGAGGTCAGTATCTCTCCAGGAGCTCTTGGGGACAGGACCTCATGCTTATTTGTGTTTTCTTCCCTCTTAAACATGTGCCAGAGTTGTTATGAGAATAAAGTGTCTCGGGAAGAAAATCTCATTTCTGGCTATCTAATTATTGCTTCTGACACTCAGATAAAAGCTTCCAGATAGCCTGAACTTGAGTCAGAATTCAGAACTCCAAGGCCTACCCCTGATAATCAGTAATTCAACTAGAATAAAGATAAACAGAAGACCATGAAAAATCATTTGGTAAATATTTGGGAAGACTTCCTATGCTGAGGGAACCAACAACAAAAAAATCTTCTTAAAGTCATTTGAGGGGCACCTGCATGGCTCAATCAGTTAAGCATCTGACTTTGGCTCAGGTCATGATCTCATGGCTTGTGACTTTGATCCCTGCATCAAGCTCTGTGCTGACAGCTCAGAGCCTGGAGTCTGCTTTGGATTCTGTGTCTCCATCTCTGTCCCTCTCCTGCTCATGCTCTCTCTCTCTCTTTCAAAATAAATAAACATTAAAAAATTTAAAAAAATAAAGTCATTTGCTTTTAGCTTAAAGGGTAGAAAAAGAATAATCATATTCATTGAAAACACAAAAAGAAAGAAGAAAGAAAGAAAGAAAGAAAGAAAGAAAGAAAGAAAGAAAGAAAAAGGAAGGAAGGAAGGAAGGAAGGAAGGAAGGAAGGAAGGAAAAGGAAGGAAGGAAGGAAGGAAGGAAGGAAGACTAACTCATAGTTGGCCTGGAAAATGGGTATGAAAACCTCTACTTACCGCTGCCCAGGAGAGTGAGAAGTGATTTGCTCTTGTTGTTCCCCTCCTGGGATGACCAACCAGGAGACGGATGGATGGTGTACCCTGCCCAGCGTAGGCTGAGCTCGACCTATGATTAACACAACATCCGAGTTTGTCAGGCACTGTGCTCAACTCAGAACCTGAACTCCACTCGCCCCTGCTTGGAGACCTCCAAACTGCACTGATATTAAAAAGGCATTCATTTTCATGCCTGGTTTTGCTTATGCTCTGTTCTACTGTTTTATAGGTGAGCATCACCTATAATCACCTGCTACTCCTAACAGTTGTACATTAATGACAGTGTTAATAACTACACTGATAACAGTAACATTTAACCATTTTAAACATTTATGCATATCCTTTATACATTTCAAAGTGTTCTCATTCTATTTCATGTTAATCCTCACAGTGAGTCTATGAGCAAAGAAGACAGTGATATCCATCCCATTGAACAGATAAGAACACTGCAAATCAAAGTGCTTATTTGGACTTTCAACAGCAGATTTAGGAGGGCCTGGAAGAAGATCAAACAAAGGACTCCAGTTTCTGCATCAGAGACATTTTCTACTATTAGTCACAGCCAGGCACTCGGAATGCAGAAAGTGCTTTTTTGGGGCAAATGGAAGACAACTCTGGAGGCCTAGAAACAAGGCCTAAAAGGATCACACAAGTTTAGCTTTATTTCTCCCATCCTCCTCATGCTCTCCTTCACCAATAAGGCCCAAGTGTCCAGAGGAAAAATAACAAATCAACATGTCTTAATTCATTCTATTTATGCGACTGACAACTACCTGCATGGTGCCTTCTCAAGGTGCTTTCATTCCAGGGACACAGGCAGTTCCAATCATACACAGGGTTGCTGTGTTGGGATAGAGGAAGAAAAACACAGATATTAACCATATACCAGTACAAAATAATAAAATAAAAAAGAAAGGTTAATGTAGAAACAGAGATGTCACATTTAAAATACTTTTATTTCCCTAGATCTTCTAAGAGGAGACAATGGGAAGCTTTTAAGTGTTTTGGAGTAAAATGCAGGGAAAATTTAAAAGACAAGAAAGACAGGATGATTTTTAAACAGTACGTTTTAAGTGCTTTCCTTTTGAAAATGTCTGAGAGAATTATTCCGTATGTGCAAGCAAAATACGCAATCCCCTTGGACATTCATTTTTTTATTACCTTGGTAGCCAGTCATGAAAAGGAAGCAGACTCTGGCGTTTTCATTCTAAACACAAGAAAGCACGCTTTGAGGATTTGAGAATGCAGTGTAATTGGAGAGAAAAAATAATCACAATTAAAGAGAATGAAAGATTGAAGGGAAAGAGAAGGGCCCAGAAGAAGAGAGCTTAGCAAACTCAGAATGTGGCAAAAATTACTGTGCCTAGCAAGAACAGCGTGAGTGACTTCACTGCAAGCCCCTGAGAACAGGAAATTTTCTTTGTCACTTTTGGATTGCCTCCTCCTACTACTGAAACACTTTGAATTTAATAGACAAAGGTTAAATGTATGGTTGCATGCTGACCCAAGGGTATCTTTCCTTCTGATGAATTAGAAACTACCATTGCTCATTGTCAACTGAACTCCTAAAAATGCAGGAATGTAAGGCCTTAGAAGTAATTTAATTCCACTACACACCTCGTTTAATAGTTGTGGGGGGGTTTTGTCTTTTTTTTTTAATTTTTTTTTCTGTTTGGCTTTTAGCAGAATGAAGGGGAAAGAGCCCAAGAGTAAAAAAAGGTGGTAAAGAGCTGAGTCTCAGCTCAATCTGACTAGCAATCTAACCTCTGTCAGGTGATCAAATCTGTCTGAGGCTCATTTCATTTAAATGTATAGGGAAGGGGTTACATTCTGTATATGCTTGTATTAGTGTCCGTGTCCTGATCGCTCTACTGTCTGTGGAAAATAACCAAATATACATTTTCAACTGCCTTAATAGCTGATTCAGGTATATATATTTTGTGCTGATGGCTTTATTTTGAGTGCAGTGGAGATTACTGATTAAGGCAAGCACCCTCTTCGTTCCTACCATTTATGAACTCAAGCTAAGTTGCACATGTTGGGAAGATATTGCTTCAGCCTTCAATTACATGCATCTATGAGGGATTTGATAGTACTAATGATTAAATGGCAAAAGAGAGTTTCCCTTTTCTTTTTGACCTCATCCTCTGCAATAATGAAGATTAAAAAATATATAATCAGCTGAGAATATACTTGGTTTCTCTGATTACAAACACTTTTACAACTATTATGATAGTATTACAACTGAAAAATTTACAACAGTTGTCGGCTTTAGTGTTTAGACTCTAAGCCCTTCAAATTAAAAGGAATTGTTGTGTTGAGTTCTGTATCCGTAGCATGTAGCCCTGTGTCTGGCACAGAAAATGGTACTCAAAATGTGTCTTTTAAATTGTACAGTTTGGGGTGATTAAGAAACAATTGTCCCAATAAAACATCCTAAATGCTCAAGTTGTAAGTATGTTGACTAATGAATTATTGAGAAATGAACACACACATCTGCCACCCAGGGCAAGAAATAATCTATGAATCAGAATCGTAGAAGCCCTTCCCATTCCCTTCCCAAATACTACCTCCCTTCTTTCCTGAAGAGATTCGCCACCTGACTTCTAACATGACAGAGTATTTCTGCCTGCTTTTGAACTTTATATGAATGGCTTCTACAATATGTACCCTTTCATGTTGGGCTTCTTTCATTCATCAGAGTATTTGCAATATTCATCCATGTTGTTGCTTGGAGCTCTAGAGCAGTCATTTTCACTATAGTATATTATGCCACTTGTGAATGAAACACCTATCAAAATAACACCAGCATTCTTCACAGAGCTAGAACAACCAATTCCAAAATCTGCATGGAACCAGAACACCTTTTTTTTTTCTTTTAATCACTTCTAATTGATGGACATTTGAATAGCTTCCAGGTTTGGGTTCCCCTGAAAATTATTTCTGTGAACATTCTGGTATCTTTCCTTTGCCGTAGAATGGGGAATCCATTCTGGCACGTGAATGCATTTCTATTAGGTAGATACTTAGACGTAGAAATGTGGCTTCACTTGGTAGGCATTAATTCAGGTTGGTAGATAATTGTAGATTGATTCCCAAAAGGGTTGTGCAAGTATGCACTCTCTAGAAGTATGTTACAGTTCTAGCTGCCCCACATCCTCACCAACACTGCATCGTTGTCACTCTTCAACTGTAGCCATGGAGGCCAATGTGTGATGGCATATCATCAAGACTTACTTTACTTTTCCTTCATTTCTAATAAATGTAAATGCCTTTTGTTGTATTTGTTGGCCATCTGGATATATACTTTTTTGTGAATTACCTGTTTAAGTCTTACACTTGTGTTTTGAACAGGTTGTTAGCCTTTTCCTTATTCATTATAAATTTACATATAAATGACTTATGTATTATATTGAATACCAATCCTTTGTTGAATATATATATCATAAGTATCTTTTCCCACTATGTGGCTCACATTTCTACTTTATTATTGTGTATCTTACTAAAGAGAAGTTCTAAATTTTAATGTACTCAGTCGTATTATTCATTTACTGAAAAGGTTGTCTTTTCCTATCTGTCCTGTGGTACTACCCTTTCACATAAATCAGTTGGGAATTTGAAATCTGAACTCTCTATCCCATTCCAATGGTCCACCTCTCTGATTTTATGCTGATACCACATTATACTAAATAATGATTGCAGACTTCTAAGAAGGCTTGATTATCTTATAGGTAGAATCTTCTTAGTTCTACATTCAACTTTAGATATCTTGAGTCTTCTTGGTCCTTTGTATTTATATACATACTTTAAAAACAGTTTATCATTTTCCACAGAAATAAACTGCTAATATTTTGTATTGTGATGGCCTAAATGCATTGAATATGTACATCAATTTACGGAGATTTAACTTCTTAAAAATATAGCCATTTCCAAATCATTAGTGTAATATTTTATATTTTTATATTAGTGTAAAATTTTATATTTTGTCTTAAAATGTCTTGCACATCTTTCATTAGCTTTCTTCATAAGTATCTGTTTTTTGGTTAAGGCTATTGAAAATAGCATGGTTTTAAAATATTTTTTAATTGCTGTTTAATTTTTTAATTGGTGTTCAGTATTATTTAGAAAAACAAGTGATTTTTGTAACTCAACTATGTATCCAACAACCTTTCTAAGTTTACTTATCAACTGAAATAGTAGTTTACTTATCAACTGATAATAGTTTACTTATCAATCTGAATATATTCGTGTATGTGTGTGTGTACAATTATCATTATTCACAGATTCCTACTCACTGAATTTATTTGTAATACTGAAATGAATACTCATACTTATGGCACATTCATGGTCACTTGTAAACAAGCATAGAGCGGAAAAAAATTTGAAACACCAACACATACATTCCCAGATAAGATCGAACAAGATGATACTCTGCCTTTTGTTTCACCTCTCATACTATAAACAAGTATCCTTTCTGCATTTATTTGGTGCCATGCTTTTTACATTTTTGTGCTTTTTGGACTGATTTTATTCTTTAAAATGGTCCTCAAATCTACTGATAATATGTGTTGAGTGTTACTAAGTATAATTAGGATTAAATAAGCTTTGGTAGGCATGAGTTACAGTGTTGTTGGGCATGAATTCAAAATAACGAATCACGAATGTAACTTCATAAGTCAGATATTTCTCATCTACGTTATATAGATAGATAGATAGATAGATAGATAGATATTTAAATATTGTCTGATAATATTATACTATATACATAATATACAATATTACATTATATACATAAATATATACATATATATTTAAATATTGTCTGATAATATTTGTGATTTAATTGGAGTTTGTCCATATATATTTAATGACTATGATTTGTGATTAAATCATTATGATTTAATGATTGCTCATATTATGTGATTTAGCTACAGGTTACTATTTATTTTCTATTTATATGACAGATGATTCTTTTTCCATTGTGTTAATCAAGTATTTTTATTATATGATTTTAACCTGTATTATTTTACTAATTATAAGTACTTTTATTATTATCTTGGTGTCTTAGAGATTGCAGCATACATAATTGACTAATACAAATCTACCTTAAACTGGAACTTTAACCACTTACCAGAAACTATAAGAACATTAAACTACTGTAACGCCAATTATCCTTCTGCACTTTGTAGATTTTTTTCATATATTTTAACCCTGCTTAAATTTTTCATCCTACCCTATCTTATTGTTGCTTTAACCAGGGTTCAGTAAACTACACCATATGAGCCAGATCAAGGTTCTAGTTTTTTTAATCTATGGCATGTGAACCAAGAATATTTTTTATGTAATTTTTAAAAATTTTAATGAAAAGAATTAAAAATACACAATGGAGGACATATGCAACCTGCAAAGCTTAAAATCTTTACCAGCTGGCCTATTACCGAAAATTTTGTTGATGCATGCCTTAAACTACTGATACTAATTTGGAGTAACCAGTAGGCTTACCTTTTTAGAGATCTGTTCTTTTTACATTATCAGGTTCTGTCTTCAATCATTTCTTTCTGCCTGAAGAAGTCCCTTTAGCATATTCTTAGCACAAGTCTGTTGGCAATACATTTTCTCATTTCTGGTAGATATTTTTGCTTCATAAAAAATCATAGCTTGTCAGTTATTTTCTGTTAGCTCTTGTCATCATTTCTTCTTTAAAGTCAGCTGTCTTATTAGTGCTCTTTGAGGGTAATGGATTTATTTTCCTTCTGGCTGCTTTCACATTTTTTCTCTTTGTCTTTGGTTTTCTGATACTGTAATATGCTGTCGCTAGTATTTCCTTTTCCTTTTTTCTTGTATTTATTCTATTTGATATTTGTAGCATTTCTAGAATCATCAATTTGATGTCTTGAAATAGTTTTGGAAAATTCTCACCCAGATTTTCTCCAAATATTGCTCCAAGCCCATTCTCTTCTTCTAGGATTCCATTTTTTTATATGTTAGAGTATTTCACTAAGCTTCATATTCTTCTTATGATCTTTTTAATTCTTGATTCATCTTGCTAAACTTCAATATTTTCTAACGATCAATCCTATAATTCTTTTTCTCATATATCTGATTTGCTATTAAGCTTATTTATTAATTTTTTAATTTTTTGTCTATTGTATTTTTTTTTCATTTCTAGGATTTCCATTTCCATGAATGAATGAATGAATGAATGAATGTATAGTCCAGTTCTCTGATAAAATTTTCTATTTTTCAGATATAGAATTTTCCTTTTGGATTAAATGTATATCTTTTTTGTTTTCTGCAATAATTTCCTATTTTTTCTTGAATATTTTAAGCGTACTTATTTAACAATTCATGACCATTAACTCTGTTGTAGATAGCCTGTTAGTTTGTTTACAAAGCTTGGATTCTGTTGGTTTTTAAATCATGCTATCTTATCTTTCGTTTTCCTGATTATTCTTTATTTAATACTTGCCATTGTATATACTTTGAGGTAAAGGAAAATGTTATTTTCCACTAGAAAATATTTACATTTAATTCACATAACTATATGGGAACTAGCAATTCTAAACAACTTCACTTTTATCAGAGATTAAGATGATTTTAAGCTGAGATTTTAATTTTTGTCACACCAGTCTATATCTTGTTGAAAAGTGGTCTCAACTCTCTGGGTTTCCTTTTCACACATTTTGAGCTCAAAATTCACATATATAAGCTTCCTGAGGTCTCCTAATCATTTTTATTTTGGATTTAGTGCACTTATTTTTAGTTGTTTTAAGCGGGAGTATCTTTATCATCATTATTACTATTGTTATTATTAATTGCCTATTCTGTCATTTTAGAAACAGAACTCCTCTAAGGGCATTTTTAAAAATATGATTATCTAATATTCCCAAACAGAAAATGAGGATCATAGAAAAATAAAAAAAAAATGGGGGTTCATATATGATGCATTTAATGTCTGGATTTTTATAATTTATAAAAGGTGAGTATATAGTCTGGATTTTTAAAAAGTACAAACATATACATACTTATCAGCCTATACTTTTGTCTCTTTGGTTATTGTTAACATACATTACAATGCTTGCAAAATAAAGCATAAGAACCAATAAACCAGCCCCCTCTCCTGAAAAGTTGTTTTGTGAAAGGAATATCATTTTGATTTAACAATTTTAGAGAAAAAGGCTCAATTGTGAACTGATTCCAACTTCTTATAACACTATATAGGAAATAATAAATAAGAGGAAAAAGAAAAGAAAAAAGAAGACCATTTTTGAATTTGGGACCCTAGCAAGAACTGATGTAAACAACTGGTCTGTTCATGGGATGTTTTGAGATTTCACTCTTTGACATCCCACTTGAACAAGGCATTATCAAGATTTATCTAAGGGAGTTATTATTCTCAAGGCCAATAACATCCCCCTTAAGGAGGACATTTAGGGGATCAGAGGATATCTATTTGTACTGTTATTTCCCTTCTTATACACTGCCTCCCCATGAAATAAGCTACCTGAGAAAACTGTTATGAATATATGTAGTGTGTTAATTTGTTGGAGAATGTGTTCTTTATATTATTGAAGTAGAACTTCCTATGAGCTGTGAATTAGCCCTGGCACTTGGACTGTGGTAAAATAATACAGGGAGACCAAGCACAATGGTGGTTGTGAGTTCTGACTAAAACAAATATCCATAGTGAAACTCAGAGATACACAGGAAATCTGGGTATTTTCATGATATCAGATATGGACACTGAGATTAGATCATAAGGGGGAAAAAAATGCATGTAGAAAGATCTTTTAAATGTGTCTCACAACTTTCCTATACCTCTTGGGTGTGATTCTCCAGATCTCATTTGTGTTTCATTTGTTCTATACCAGATAATCCTTTTCTTGTTTCTCCGATCAATTCTTAGTCATCTGGAATAAGACTAAAAACATGAGTAGATGAAAAAATATTCACCAGATTCTCTCAACTTCCCACATTTGTGATAATATGTTTAAACATTTGTGTCTATTATGTTGATTTATTGATTCACAATATAGTTAAGTAGATGGTGCAGCATACCAAGTATATCATCATGAAAGAGAAAATGATCTGTAATCTTGGTGTCCATACACTAAGATAAGGTGTGGTCAGCAATACTTGTAGCTGGGTCTATGAAAGAATCAAAACACAGCCACACCATGGTCAATACAAACAAAATAGTATATTAAACATAGTACTGGTTGCTAATTGCTATCATTAATGCTAATAGCAACAAAAAATGGGAGTGAGCATTTTGCTGAAATTCTAGATACAGAGTGAAGGTAATGAGTGAGTGGTGTGGTTCGAATACTTTCCATTAAGTGAGAAAGTACCATATTTAGCATGACAAACCATTCACACAGAAAATTTGTATGTTACAGAATGGTAAGTGTTAATTAATAAGAACTACTCAAACTGAGTATATAATCATTGGAAGACACTGAGTAGAAGGGTGGGAATAAAAACAGAATGGTTTCTTAAAACTGTTGAATCAAGTTTTGAAAAAATATGAGAAAGGACTTGATACAATGAAGAGAAAAATGATCTAGAAAAAATAAGCAATGGCTCAACTTGAAAATATATCAATAATGTTAAAGAGTAACCAAAATAGTTTGGATAAAGAAAGGGAGTTGAGATGTGTGATTGCTAATTTGTACGAGTTTGGGGTGGTGAGATTTGGATGACCAGCCATGATTACTGTTATATAAAATGAATATATGCACATATGCAGATAATGTGATATGTCTATCTTCCAATACACTTAATTCAGTTTGACAGATCATTTAAAAAATACGTATCTGTAGTAATCTTACTTGAATTCATAAGAAAACCTTATTTTATTAAAGCAATGCATCTGGTAGGCTGGTAGTCCCATTTGATTACAAATCTATAGAAATTCTAGTGGAAATTGTTACACAGTGATATGGAGAGAATTCCCTTACGTTAGTAACTAACAGTGGCACAGGGGTCCATATGGGTTGTACCTTTTTTTTTTCTCACCTACATACTGAAATAAATTTACATAAAGATTTATAATAAATGTCATGACTTTGTTTTTGTTTCTATGTTTCATTACTTAAATACATTTCAGTGAGTTCTTCTGCCTATCTCATCCTGAGTCTTTTATGTGTCCCATGAAATGTTCATGCCATTCCAAGAACGGCAAAGCAGCTGTTGGAGGCATTTGATATAGCTCAAACAATGCTCCAGCGCGCTCTGTAATTTCATAAAAGTCAGTCAAGGGAGGGTGGAGCTCTTAGACGTGCATAATGGGAACTTTTCCTGTAAAGAAAAATGGGCACCGTTGCTTTGCCATTTGCATATAGATTTCCCCCCTACTGCTACCTGAGAAAATTAAGAGCTTCCACCCTATCAGTTTCTTAAACATGTTCTTCAGAATGTCCACATTTATGTCAGCACTTTTTCGACATCCTAATGATGCTTTTGCGAGGACTATGGCATCTATATGGCTTGTTACCAGCTTAATGAAAAGTTGCTTTAGGTGTCAAAATAAATCTAAGAATGTTCTACACTTTAGCTGACTGTAATATATCATCATGGCCTGCTTAAGTAGTATAAACTGCAACATGATAAAGCAGCTAACAAAAACCTATGAGAACCAGTAGCTGGGATAATGGGCATTCAGTGTAAGGATAATATAGCAGCAATAAAAATTTCAATAACCAAAGGTTATATACCATACTTTTTAATGGAGTTCTTGGCTAACTGAGCTTTCTTCAATAGTAGACACCTGGGTAGGGTGATTCATTACAAGCATTCTTCTGACTTTCTTCCCACTTGGAATAATATTAGTGAGCAACTTCCTCAGGTCTTGAGATTCTTTTTTGTTTAAATTGTACTTTTTGGGAATTGGATTGAGTCTTAGCTGTACTTGCAGGTAAAGCTGCAAATTGTCTTTTTTGCTAAAAACAGTAGACTCAATGATTTTGTGACTTTTTTTAATGAAAATACCATTTCCTGTAAACTGAAAGACAGAGCTCTAAGACTGACAGGCAGACACATTCTGTGTCCATCCACATTAATTTATTTGATGACTACTTGATGATTTCTTTCTCTTAGACTGGAGTCTCACCATTTCTGAAACCCATACAGTTTTATACTACCATTGCACTTGACGTCATGGTACATGCTCTTTGTTAGGGCTCTGCTTCATCATCATGATGACTACTTTATGATTTCTTTCTCTTAAAAAGAAATTTATTAATTTATTTGATTACTACTTGATGATTTCTTTCTCTTAGACTGGGGTCTCACCATTTCTGAAACCCACACAGTATTATCCTACCATTGCACTTGACGTCATGGTACATGCTCTTTGTTAGGGCTCTGCTTCATCATCATGACCTGCTGAAGTCCTACCCAGTTATTCTTCCCCATCCACTGTCTGCATTAAATGTCTTCATTTCTGCAAAAAACTTTTCTGATAACCTCAGCCATTCTCCACATGAATGCATGTGGAAGGAATATTATAGTGATGGTAGTCCTATAGTCACTAATTCGGCCCGAGTCTTCTCTTTGCCATTGAGAACATCTTTTTAACCAATGCATTCAATACCAGTGGTTGATTTGCTAATGGAAAGTTAAAGTATGGGATGAATTTTTAAAGGATATACTCTTTAAATTCTTTATTCTAACTTAAATCCAAGATATGTAAAATAATTATTCAATCTTTTCGTATTTCTCAAGTCTTTAATTTGAATATAAATCTGGTGATAGTAATCTGGTTATTTTTTCTTGTATGAGCTGTTTCCTAAAAAAATTATCTGTGATTTTCATACTGAGCCTCTTTAAAATGGATCAGCATCTTATATACGCTTGTGTAAAAATCTGAAGGAAAATATGTATAGACTTTTACATTTTTTTCTCAAGTATTTATCATTGTCCTCTCCTGACTAAACTTGACAGTAGCATTAGGTGGTGGCTCTTTCTGTGACTAGCAAATTGACTTAATAAACCTTTCTAAGGCATTATATTAGTTTTCTATTGCTGCATATCGAATTGCCCCAAACCTAGCAGTTTAATACAACACACATTTATTATCTCACAGGTTTTGAAGGTCAGGACTCCTGGCATAACTTAGTTGGCTCCTCTGCTCAGAGTCTCACAAAACTGCCTCAAGTTGTCAGCCAAACTATATTCTCATCTGAGGCTCAACTAATGAAGAACCTTCTTTGAAGCTTCTTCAGGTTGTTGCTAAATTTATTTCCTTGTGGCTTTGTGACTGAAGGCCCTGACTTTTTACTGGATGTTTTCTGAGGGAGACCCCACATCATAGAGATTGCCCACATCTCCCTGCCACATGGCTCTGTCTGTAGGTAGTTTTTAATGTGTCTCTTAGCTTCATTAAGGCCAGCATAAGAATCTCTATCTCTAGCCTGCTACAATCGAGTTTTGTATCATGTAATATAATCACAGGAGAAATATACCATTACCATTGCCATGTAACATAATGTAATCAAAAGAGTGACATCTTCTCATCTTTGTTATATTCTGTTGGTTCAAAGCAAGTCACGAGTCCACATTCACTTAAACTGAGGGATTATATAAGAGTATGACTTCTTGGCAGTCACCTTAGGGTATGTCCATCATGAGCATTAAAATCAAATTACTTCTTTTAGAAATACTAACTCTCTTTTTGTATTCATCTTTAGTCAGCTTATCTAATATGTAATTAAATTATATAATTAGAGCACCACATTAAATGACATAAGCTGATTTGGGAATAAACATAACTGAGTCTTGGGAAGTACACAACTCGATTGATAAGAGTAAGTTTTCACTCTATGTAGGACTCCATCACTGTGATTTACAGAAAGAATGGGCATTGTCTATAAGGTCACTGAGTCCAGGTAAGTGGAGTAGTTCAGAGAATTTCATTGAACAGGTTTGTAATCCACTTGAGATTATGGCTTATAATTTTATGTGGACACACACACACACACACTATACATACTATGCTTTGTATCTAGCAAGTTCTCAATAAATAGGAACTAGGTAAAGGAAGATGGTCATGCATTACAATACAAGTGGCATACAAACTATTTAGAGGAGGTAATACCAAAAGCAAAATGATGAAAATATGATATTCTACTAGTAAATCATAGTGTATTGGAGCTAATAGAAGTATTATGTGATATCTACGTTAGTTCTCTCTGTTTAAAAATATGGAAACAAATCAAAGGAGATAACCAATGAATGGATATTGTGTGCCTATTTTATATATAAATTCACCATAATAAGAGAGAGATATAAGCAAAGTGCTGTGAGATAATGATGAAACATATACGTGATAAGGTTAAAAGCAGAGATCTGAGGAAGGTTAAATATGGGGTGCTGGAGGTGGGCCAGAAGAATTGAGATAGAGAAAGGGAGAAAAATAAAGGAAAGCTTAGTCCTGATGGAAGACACAGAATTTACTAAAACATGAAGACACGAAAGTTTCATAGTATACTCAGGGAACATAAAGTGAACAATCTCAATTCTAGAGAAAAGAGTATTCTGAAGGAAGTTGTAATGTAAGTTCCAAGTGAAATTATGAAGAGACTTAGAGTTCATACTAAGTGGTAAAAATAATATTTTCTTTTTTTTTTTTTTAATTTTTTTTCAACGTTTTTATTTATTTTTGGGACAGAGAGAGACAGAGCATGAACGGGGGAGGGGCAGAGAGAGAGGGAGACACAGAATCGGAAACAGGCTCCAGGCTCTGAGCCATCAGCCCAGAGCCCGATGCGGGGCTCGAACTCACGAACCGCGAGATCGTGACCTGGCTGAAGTCGGACGCCTAACCGACTGCGCCACCCAGGCGCTCCAAAAATAATATTTTCTAATACATACTCAGGATCCATAAGAGGTTTTTAGGTAATAATATGATCATAAAAATACACTTACAGATGTAGTGTATGAAATGAACTGCAGAGGTGATATATGGCTGAAATGTACTCCAACCACAGATATGGCTCTCATCTTGGATGATCAAAGTAGACATGGATGGGAAATCCAACTGGAATAATACTCAAGTTCCAGAGTTCTTTAAGGAGCATAACTGTGGATTTTCACAGAATAAAGACAAGAATAGAAATGTCCCCACCCCCCCCCAAAAAAAAACACCTTTTTTGACATTGTGTGTATGATTTTAGGCCTAAGTCAGTGATAGTGACAAGTGATGAGAGTAGTATAATGGGAGATGGGTTTTCAAGAAAAGGAGGTCAGGGAAAGGAGCCACTAGGTGAGTAACATCCAAGGAATAGTCATGTGGACACAGGAGAATTTCTAGCTCATGTCTGGCTCTAGGAGAATGCCAGTGGGAGAATGAAAAGCTGACATTTAGTTGTCAGAAGAAATGACATTCTCAAAAAAGTTAATATTTTAGCATAGTTGAACAGAAGTAATCTTAACTATAGTTGAGAGATATAGGATATTTTCTAGGTAATAAAAGAGGAGATCTGAGAATGTAGTACCTGGTGAGAAATTGGGGCAGAAAGATACGGTTAAAAAAATAACCATCAATTTCCAAGCTCATGATAGAATCTAGCTCTTCTCACTATACACAAACACCTTATTAAATAGTTACATGGCCTATAGCTAAAGATAAATGTCCACTAATTGTCTCCCCACCACAAAACATACAGCTTGTTTAAACTTCAGCTGAGTGACATCATTCAACCAGCATTAGTTCATCACTGTCATGTTTCTGAAAATGTGTTTTATTATTGTGGAGTCAGCAAAGATGCTAAGATATATCATGTGGGAGTTCTACATACACACTGTTCACTCAAACCATCTCTTCTTAATAATACCACCGTATCTTTATGTAAATCCACACAATATTCACTCAACAAAGATTGTATGAATTTCTTTCATGAGATATTGAAGCCATCTGATGGCAAGGAGAGCTCAATCCCACTTCCCTTTCCTCTATTTTAACTCTTTCTCTCCCAATACAATCTACCCTTTCCATTTTTCCATTAAGGTTTACCGTTCACCTTCATCTTTATCTGATGATCCTTTACCACTTTAGGACTATGTTTCATCAATAATGCCCTCTTACTTGTTTCATCATTTTTCTTCCAAGCTGACTTCCCCCGTCAAGCTTATGACTTCTCCCTGTCAAAGAACACCCAAGCTTTGTTCTCTCCCATTCTAGAAAAGTCCATCCTTAAACATATTACTTCTTTTGGCTCCACCTTACCTATTTTAATATTCAGTCATTTTTCTTGAAAGAGCTGTCCATACTTTATCATCAAAAATTTACTTTGGTCTTCATCTAAAGTTATTTGTTTCATGAGATGGTCAGAGGCATTATATTTGGAAAATCTAAATAAGTCTTCTCTTGAGAGTTCTCCACATGCTTCATCATAAGGAAAACTTTTAATGATTTTCATCTACTTTCTGTAGATTGTTTTCCCTCTTGTTTCCCCAGATAGCATGTTAAACTTAGGGTTGATTAATATTGAATTTTAAAACTTTCCTATGCTTTCCCTTTCTCATTGGTTGACCTCTTTCTTCTAATAGACCTGAACGTAAGACAACTCACATTTGTTTTCTACAATTAGACAATTGTTTGCCCATATTATGACATGACATCAGGAAAAGGAAGATCCCACAAGACAAAAAGAGAACATTCTGTTAGACTTATGAGGAAGTGGGGGTGATTCTCAACTATAATCAAGGTCTTGCCATCTTCCGGTGTGCCTCAGTAAATCACAGTGTAATTGTCTCTTCATTCATTCACTTGCATTAATCCTTCATAACCTTTGTTTTCTGTTTATTGCTAAATCTCCAGTTTCTCGAATAGCATCTAGCACATGTTAGGCACCTGATAAATATCTGTTGAATAACAACAGATTTCTTTTCCTACACTCCATTTTCCCTCTTACCTTAACGGAGAGACTTCAAGACTAAAATGATAACCCTCATTTGTTCTATTATACAGGTATTCCCACTTTTTGAAAGCTCACATTTTTCTACCTCACTTTTACAAAAGACCTACATTAGAACCTTTTTTTGCTAACCGAAAGAAATCTGAAGAGGATTTTCACTTTTACAAAAAAAAAAAGTGGAGGGAAAGCAAAAATAGCATTCAGGCTTTGTTTTAAAGCAAGCAGATACAGAGGCAGTGCACACCTCGAGGAGAAATAGTAGCCCCATCAACTTCCCCAGGAATTACACTCAGCATCTACCATCAGAGCTTTGAACTGTGTCTATATGCATCTGTGCTTTCTCTACATGGATTTTGTGTATCTGTTAGCAAGATGTGTCCTAAGGTATCAGAAAAGCCTAAGAAATGTTATTTTGGAGGTCTGGGAATCTCAAAATTGTTTCCATGTAAATTCATGTTAACTGTCTCTTCATTTTATGCTATTTCGGCTTATGAAAGGTTTCATAATGCTCTACATCCGGATGGCAGGGGAAACCTGTAGTTTCATTTTTAGATTCTTCTTTTAATCAGGTTGGTTTGACACTTACTCTCTTTATGTTTCTGGTTGCTTTGTTATTTTCTAGATGGGTAGTTTCGCAGAAATAGGGCCAACATTCAGCTTTCCTGAAGCTACTTCTCAGGTTATGATACCCCTCAATCCTCATAAGTCATTGATTGTATTCTCTTTCATTGAAGAAATTGAGATAGGGAGATGCTAAAAGCCATATAAATAATTAATGGAATGAAGACACTTGGATGCATAATTCAATTGTATTAGACAAATAGATTAGATACGTTAGAGCCACAGCACTGACAATAGATGGGAGACTTCTTCAGCACCACTAAAATACAGGGCCCAGAGAGGTACTGGTGTTACACGTAAGATGAATTACTGCGACCAGCCGTGATATAATAACGGTATGAATTATTGAATTGGCATCTTCCTGAGACAGCTTTGGTCACAGCCTTGCTATGTTCTGGAGATGATAGAAGGAGATTTGTGTGATGTAAATTTATAATCAAAGGGTGTTCAGGATGAAAGATGACCTCCAAGGTTATGAACCTGAGCAGGAGACTGCATCATCACATGAAAAAGGCACTGTAAAATATGAAGCATTCTTCAGTTAGTAGTTGAAAGCCAAAGAAACTCTACTCTCTTGCAAATTTAACTTGAGGAAAGTTTCGGATAGGCAGAGATAGAATGGAAGATACCAAGATAATCGTGCTTTGGGTGGCTGAGGTGAGAAAGATAGATCTGGGAAATATCAGCTTAAATATGTTTCCTGAAATTATGCCTAAGAAAGGATTAGCAACTAATTAAAACATTTGGGCTCTGAACTGCATAGAGACCTACAGCTACACACACACACACACACACACACACACACACAGGCACACAGGCACACACACATTCCACTTCCTTGGCAATTGGGCGATTAGGTAGAGTCCCTTATGTATTAGAAGTAGAATATTTTGTTAATATCCAGATCGTTTCATTACAGCTAGATCAAAGGGATGCCATTATTTTGGAAAGCGATCTGAAAAATATGCTTCTGACCCTGATGACTAGAAGATTTTTTTTTCTTCTTCTGAGCTCAGCTGTCTATGCAAGAGGAACCCAGACATACTGGGAGCACTTCCCTTTGCCACCGCTGCTTGACATGCTGAGTGATGGAGATGGATCTGGGAGACAGCATCTCCTTCCTGAAAACAAAGTAGCCTTTAAAAAGGGCTGTTAAACTGCTGTCTCGTGTTTGATTATTCTGTCCTCAGTAAAGTCCTTTATTTTTTACTACTAAATGGTCATTTTTATGGATGACATTATTTTAGTCCAATGACTGTTTCAAGAAACAATAGGTCAAAAGCAGCAAAGTATAGACCAGAGCCGGGACTGTGGAGAAAATTACCCCAAATAATAGACCATGGTCAGTTGAATCTAAGAAAGCATCCTCCAGGAAATTGTGCCAGATATTCAGGGAAAATTTAGGGAAAATCTGTTATAGACATGGTTTTAATTTAATGTAATGAAATAGTAATGCATAGATTTATACCATGCAATAAGACATTTTTATGTCTATACATAATTTCAAATTACATATGAAAAATACAGTAACTCAAATTAATGCATTTCTAACATATGATCAATTGCATTGCATTTCCTGGCTGTTAAAATTGTGTTTTATAGCATCAATAACAAATGTAATAAAATGTATTTCCTTATTAGGTCCCTCATCTTTTTTTTTTTTTAAGAAAGGCAATAACCTAAAATTGTTATCTTCAAAGTTACTTTTTTCAAAAAAAATGACTTAATTGTTCTTATATTGTGTAATAAAGAGAACAGACGGTATTGACAAAATTAATTCCAAAAAACCCCACACAATTTTGCTCTTTTATTTTCTTCTAAGACAACAGAGATACATCAAAGACAACTGAAAAATAGTCCTGGAAAAAGGAATTATTATTACTCCTAGAGTGTCAGAATCAATAAAATATTACCTCTTCATTTATTGACTTGAAGATATTTAAATCACTGCTCTTTTATTTTTAAATAATTAATTGTTTTCAGAATTTTATTTACTTAAATAGAAATTGTTTAAAACTTATCCTCAAAAGAACTAGTATCCAGCCTGTCTGTATGCTGTCATCACCAGTGCGGATGAGGTCTTCCTTTCTGTAACGTGCTCCGAGGCCTCCAGCTCTGTTTTCATCCTCCCCCTTGGCTATGCTCCAGCCTCATAAGAAAATATACTTTCTTACCCAGGAAGAGGGGAGATAGTTCCATAAAATAACTTGTGGAGGAAGTTACAAATCTCTCGCTCTTAACCAGTTAGGGAATTGGTTTTGATCAAGACTGAGAATCACACTAATTTTTTAATTTTGTTTCCAAGACACTGAATGCTTATTCTGTGCAACCCATGGCTTGCTTGCATTTTCATGTCATCTGCTGGAAGACACGATTGTGATTGTTATAAAGTAAGTTAGCATCCACAAAAGCTTCTTTGTTCATAAATCCAGAAGAACAACATATATGGCAAGAGACACAGGATTAAGTGTGGTATGCTTATAGTCCATGAAGTTTTAAGTTTATACATTTTTTAAAAGAAAATAAACCTGCCATTAAAAATCTACCAAAACTGCCTTGAAATGACCTTTCCCGGCCTATACGTGTATGGGACATCAGGGATTGCTGTCATCATAATTACCAGTGAGCTTGTGTCCTGCACCCACCATGGGAAATGTCCAATCCCACATGCTGAGATCCCTATCTTGTGGAGTGTCAAATCCATTTAGGAGGGGAAAAAAATCTTACACATGAAAAGACAAATAACACTTCATGGTAACAGATACTAAAAGTCATAATGAAGACCCAGGATAGGATTAATAATATAAAATTTGTTTTAAACTCTGTTCACTGGAAAACAATTTTTCTTCTCACTCTTATTTGTTGTTTCCAATATGTAGATTCATGGTTGGATTATTTCCTTTTATTGGTGCATGGTTTTGAATTGCAGTGCTGTGCAAGGACACTTTTTCTCCATGTACTTATTAAGGGTGGCTAACGTGCTCACCTCCTAGGAGCAAACATTTTCTAGATTCACTGGTTTCTCAGAAACCCATGGATGAGCCTGGCAATTGACATCTTAAATTACTGATGACCTGTAGTATTAATCCTTTCACCTTGCTAAGGCATGCCTGCTCGGCCATGGTAATCAGGCTTTTTTGCTCATCATAATCCCATTAACAAATTGAAAGATAGAACAAGAATTTTTTTACCAATCCCTCTGACAGGAAGCAGTGCAAAGGGGTTATAATTATGGATTATGTCTTTTATTATACATTGGAGCAAGCACACATTAGCCTAATTAAAAACACAGTGTGAATATTCAACTGCATCGAGCTGCAAATGTTTAAGGGCTGTCTGTAACAGCTGAAAATATATTTTGGTCTCATAGCAAACCTCGTCGAGTTGTATGGAAAACTGAGTTCAAGAATGGAGGATTGCACATTTTTTTGTTGGCAGATTTACTGAGACCTCACCACGTAAAACACTTGCTAATCTGGGTCTCAGAGAGAAAAAAACATACCTGAATGAGCCATGGGATTAGAAAGTGAGGCTATGCTGAGGTTCACTAATGTAAACTCAGATATTTAGCTTCACTGAATCTTGCAATCTGGTTTGAGCCGCCATTAGAAGAACCCATGAGTGACCAGAAATCTATCCCAGACCTGGGCTAGAAAATACTGATTCAACATCTTCAGAAGCTACTTTATTGTCAACTTCAGAGATATTGCTTGGAATCATAAAATTGTAGATCTAGATTAGCATGTATAGGCCTTACAGTCCAACTCTTTGAAGTTAGGAGATCCAGCAGGTGAAATAACCTGTGTAAAGACGTAGAGCTAGACCAGACTGGCTACAAACATTTGGTCAAGTTGCTCTTTGCATAACTGCAGGAAGTGCCAGTCATGTAAACTATGATGGACAATCTGCAGAGCCCCATGCAGCAGCCCTAGATGTTTCCATGGTCTGTTGTCCATTTCATAACTCAATGCCTTCTTAACTCCCCTACTTCTAGTATTGAATTTTTTGAATTTCTCATCAGGATACTCTTCTATCTCTGACCTAAATTATTCATACTACGATTAAAACTATATTTTCCGTGTTTTATGGAAGGCATTTACCATCAGATACAATACTTCTTTAAAATGTGTTACTGTGTTATTGACCTTTGCTGATAAAAATTCTTTCCTATTTCAGATAAGGAGTGAGCCCTGATCCAGAAAACACACCATTATGCACTGTTATCAATAAATATGTCCAGCAGTGCAACCCACATATGGACCAAAACTAAACATAAGATCACTGAGCAATGATCAGTAGAAATATATTCCTTCAAGCTTGTAACACTACGGCAAGAAGGGCTCAAAAACCACAATACATGATTTCATCTGTGTGTGTTGGTAACAGGGTAACTGGACCTAGGTCATGGGATGAAAACAGAGTTGGATCTTTTCCTAAACATGCTACTTGAACATGTATCAAATTTCACTCCCGTTTTACATCTCTATTCTAAACTACCATCATCTGTCATCTGGATAACTCCACAGCCTTCACCTTGATCACCTACTTCCACAGTGGCCTACCTTTCACCCAGTCTCCACACAGCTGTCATCAAATGTTCTTAAAACTAAATCTCATGATGTCTTCTTCCCTTTAAACTATTTCAGTAGCTTCCTAATCCCACTAAAATGGATACCAAGCCCTTTACCATTGCTCTCAAAGTCCAGTTAGCTTTCCTGGCCTCCTCTTTGTCTGCTTTGCTCCAACTCCCCTGGCTGTCTTGCAGTTATTTCCTGTCTCAGGAACTTTGAATCAATATTTTTTTCTTCCTGGAAAGCTTTTCTTATTGCTTTTAGAATAATCAACACTTCTCTTTATCTTGAAAGCTTCAGTTTAAATGTCATTGCATCAAGGAATTCTTCCTGTTTCTGTCTTAAACTGTGCTCCACACTAAAGGCAAAGCATCATGTAATCTGCTTTCCGGGATTTCTTATCATTGTAATTTATACAGTTTTATGCATGACTATTAACTTAATATGTATCTCTCCCCCTAGGTTAAAAGTTCATTAGGTCTCAGGCATGGTCTTTTTTTTTTCTCCATCACCCTGTTCCTAGCATAGAGGATGGTGCCTCTGCATAGCACAAAACATAATAAGCACTGTGGAATGAGTGAATGAATGGGTACATGGGGTCACGTCTCATGTCAGCCACACCCATTGGGTAGAAAGTTAATTAAATCAAATTTCTTTGACTGCAGGGTGCTTGCACATCCTGTTCCATCTGCTTGGAATTATCTTCTTTCCACTTCTGTTTAGCCTTCAGAGCCTAGTGCAAATATCACTTCATAATGATTCACACCCCCAGGCTAGTCCCTTCTATTGAACTCAGGTGACATCTTTCCATTTCCATTTATAGCATCTTTTGATGACAACTTCACATTTAATTGTGCAAAAGTTTGATCATTATCTTGCCCACACTTAGGCTTACCTATGTGGCAGGTTCTCAGGACAGTGCCTACTACATCATAGGCTCGAAGAAAATGTTTGTGAAATGGATAAAATTACATATTCAGCAAGTTTCTTTATGGTATCAAGATGTCCACTATGAGAAGAGTTGTTACTCCTATAATAGTTGTCTTGTGTGTGTGTGAGTGTTTAAGTGTTAACACTAGCTAAAGAAGTCAGGATCTCAGGAGGATAGTTCACTGTTCTACTGAATAAAAAATTCTTTGCTGTGTATATTTAAAAGCAAACCTATATTTCTTATGTTGACTTAAGGTCTATTTATTGGCCCAGGTCTGTTTTTTGAACTTAAGGTCTGTTTATTCTCTGGGGTCTGTGGGAGGGGCCACTTCATTTTGTTCAATCAGAACCCTCATCTTTGGTTATTCACGAACTTCCCCACTTGTCACTTGGATCCAGGGATGGATATATTTCACAGGCAAGTATATCCCACAGACATTCTGACAACCTCTGTAAGGCCAATAGACAGAAAGAAAGCTGCCACCAGATCATATTAATGACTTCATTTACACATGGCCTAAACAAGAACACTAAGAAAAGCCATCTGGCTTAGATGCTGAGAAAATGCCTCAGGAGATTGTACTAAACCCTCCCTCAGTATTCTTTTCTCCAGGCGAAATGACCCAATTCTTCCAGGATTTCTTTCTTTTTTTTTTTTTTTAATTTTTTTTTAACATTTATTTATTTTTGAGACAGAGAGAGACAGAGCATGAACGGGGGAGGGTCAGAGAGAGAGGGAGACACAGAATCGGAAGCAGGCTCCAGGCTCTGAGCCATCAGCCCAGAGCCCGACGCGGGGCTCGAACTCACGGTCCGTGAGATCGTGACCTGAGCTGAAGTCGGATGCTCAACCGACTGAGCCACCCAGGCGCCCCCAGGATTTCTTAATAGAGTTTATTCTAGAGTACTACATTTCCTGGCCACTGTTCTGAGTTGGAGGAATAAGTAGTTCCTTCTAAGACATGTAATTTTTTTTTTTACCTCTTATCAAAAAAGCAAGTTCCTAAACACACAAAATCATGAACTCTCAGAGCTTTAATGATAGGTAGAGAACATGTCAGTGCCTCTTCCCTTTAATAATGAGGAAACAAAGGCCCACAAAGTCTGTCTGACTTAGACAAGGTATCCCCAAAAGGTAGAGTGATTGCCTCCCAGATACTCATGTGTACGAGTATAACATCTCCTAAATCCATGTTTCTATGAAGAAAAAAAAAAAAAAGATGCTTTTGAAATCCACCAGGATCTCTAGGGTCCTGGCTGTCATTGACTTGGCAATGGCATTTCTATTTCTAATGATATCTGCATCATCCCTTAATGACCAATTGACTAAACATATTTAAACTGGTGGTACCAAAATCTGTCTGTGATTCTATTAGATGGTCATTACACTTACTTATCTTTCCTTACATATGCATGCTGATACGCCCTGGCTGTGGTAAAACATGCATATTGCAAAATGCACAGATTATAATATTTATTTAGTTAGTTTTAAATAAAGTTTATTTATCTGTTTTGAGAGAGAGAGTGAGAGCAAGCAGGGGAGCGGCAGAGACAGAGGGAGAGAGAGAGAATCTCAAGCAGGCTCCACACTGTCAGCATAGCACCTGATGCAGGGCTCAAACTCACGAATTGTGAGATGACTACCTGAGCCAGAGTAAGTCGCTTAAACAACTGAGCCACCCAGGCCCCAGAGATATAATTTTTAAATGAAGAGGTTTATGATTTTCAATTTTGGATATTTTTATACTCAATAAGCAACGCTTTGTGTATCAACTACTGTCATTGTTTTAACACAACTATTATCTTATGGCCTTTTTATCATTCTAAATGGCATTTAAATATGGAATTTAAGAACTTTAGGATGCTTCAAGACTGATGGCTTTTCATGTGGCACTGAAGCTAGTCCTTCAGGAGAATGGAAATGTGTGTAGAGATTCTTGTTGAGAGAATCTCTGAGGTTAGCTATCCTTGCATATACACAGCCAGATTCACAACTGGTAACCTAGGGTTCCTCTCACATTCCCAAGTTCTTCTTTAATGTCCCATCATAAACAAGAGAGATGTTTCATTGATAATACTAAGTACAACAGTTACATAAGCCATTTAACCAATGACTCCTGCCACTGTGCTAAGTATTTTATAACATTATCATATTTAAATGCATGATGTGAGATCAAAGTAAATATTATTATTGTCCCCATTAGAAATAATATAAATTATCATCTTAAAATATCATATAATAATTATAGTACTTATAAAAATAAAACATCCAACTATAGGAATTTTGAACTCTCTTTAATAGTTATTATTTCAAAAGGAAATCACAAATATCTAGGATATATCAAAATATGTAGAGTTTCGTGTAAATTGAAACCACAACAAGGCACCAGTATACGGGCACCCAGGTGGCTCAGTCAGTTAAGCGCCCGACTCCTGATTTTGGCTCAGGTCATGATCTCATGGTTTGTGAGTCTGAGCCCCACATGGGGCTCCATGCTGAAGTCTGTTTGAGATTCTCTCTCTCTCTCTCTCTCTCTCTCTCTCTGCTCCTCCCATGCTCTTGTGCTCACTCCCTCTCAAAATAAAATAAGCATTAAAAAAAAAAGACACCATTATGCACCTGTTAAAACAGCAAAAGTTAAAAAGATTGAGTGTACAAAATGATGGTGAATTCCACATGGAAGGACTGGAATGCTTATATACTACTGAGAAGAGTTTAAAGAATTCAATCCTTTTGGAAATGACTTTGACAGTTTCTTAAAAACTTAAACATGCACCTGTCAGAGGATCCAGCCATTTCACTCTAGGTGTTTTTCAAAGAAAAATGAAAGCTTTTGTCTACAAAGATGGGTACCTGGATGTTCATACCATCTTATTTGTGATAGCCCCAAACTGGAAACAACATAAAATGCCCCCAGCAGATGAATGGATAAACAAACTAATATATCAGTACATTGGAGTATTATTCAACAACAATAAGGAATGAGCAGCTGATTCATGCAACAACCTGGATTAAGATCAAAATAATTACATTGAGTGAGACAGAAAGTACGTCCTGTATGATTCTATTTATATAAATTCTAAAAACTACAAACTTATGTACTGTGACAAAAGGCATATCAGTGGTTTTCTGGAGGTGGAGGGGAGGGCATGGGGTGGGTCAGAAGGGGCAATATACACTGGGTTATAAAGGCCTAAGGAAATTTTGGGAGTAATGGAGATGTTTATTGTTTTCACTGTGGTAATTGTTTCATAGCATATTTACCCTCAATTTAAATATCCGTTTCCTGTCAATTGTGCCTCAGTAAAGCTGTTAAAATAAACTAAATAATTTCATAAAGCTGCATTTATTATTAAACAAAAATATATGAATTAAACAGTCAGCTCAACAGATTAGAAAGTAAAGCGTTAATTTAGTGCTATCAAAGCAAAATAGACAAATAAGTATGAGAGCTGAAATGAAAGAATTATAAATTTTTGAAAATTGAAGTTCATAAATAAACCAGAAAGAGATTCTTTGTATTAGGGAAAAGTACTTCCAATGTGCATAACAAAGAAATTGTTAAAAAGCAGCAATCCATGCATTTAAGAATTAACAGAAAGGAAGATGGCATAACTTTATTAAATTAGCCATAAGAGGGGCTCCTGGGTGGCGCAGTCGGTTGAGCGTCCGACTTCAGCCAGGTCACGATCTCGCGGTCCGGGAGTTCGAGCCCCACGTCAGGCTCTGGGCTGATGGCTCAGAGCCTGGAACCTGTTTCTGATTCTGTGTCTCCCTCTCTCTCTGCCCCTCCCCAGTTCATGCTCTGTCTCTCTCTGTCCCAAAAATAAATAAACGTTGAAAAAAAAAATTTTTAAAAATAAATAAATAAATAAATTAGCCATAAGAGAGAAATTCGTTAAACTCCGTAAAAATAATGCTGGAAATGTAAATCACTAGAATAATATTCTAAGAAAATTAAAAGATAACAAAATTGACTCCAAAGGTGATTTTTTAAATGAAAAAAAAAATTCAACCATGAAGGAAATTTAGAAATTTAGTAAAGAGTAATTTTTTAAAACATTTTTTAAATTAAGGTTAATTTGTTTTATTGGTGATTTTTTTCAAACCTTTACAAAACATGCATTTCCTGTGAAATATTTACTTTTTCTAAATATGTAATGAATCCATAGTAATTTAAAAACTATAAGATTGGTCAAGAGAAAACAACACATTGGTGGAAACAAATATGAAAGGTACATAGAAAGAGACAAAGAAAATAAGTCAGTTGCAAAAGAAGAAAGTTATATGGCAAAATACAATTAAAAGATTAAATAAGTATTTCTACTCTTTGAGGAAACTATATACTATTATTTTGTATTCACTGAATTAATAAATAATACAAAGATTGACCAAGTTTTGTGTTGTGTGTGACAATACAGGGACACCACCTACATTCTTACTTTTTTATACTCTTTATGCGACAGTGAATTGGTACAACATTGCTAGAGAAAAATTTGGCAAAATAAATGTATTATTAAAATTGATGCAGGAGAGCCTGGGTGGCTCAGTAGGTTAAGCACCAGACTCTTCATCTCTGCTCAGGTCATGATCTCACAGTTCATGGGTCAAGCCCTGCCTCAGGCTCCTTGCTGAGAGTGGGGAGTCTGCTTGGGATTCTTTCTCTCCCTCTCTCTGCCACTCCCCCCGCCTCTCTCTCTTTTTCTCTCTCAAAATAAATAAACTTTAAAGATAAAATAAAACAGGGGTGCCTGAGTGGTTGAGTCAGTTTAACATTCGACTTTTGGTTTCAGCTCAGGTCATGATCTCAAGGTTTGTGGGTTAGGGCTCCAAACTGACAGTGGGGAGCCTGCTTGGGATCCTGTCTCTCTCCCTCTCTTTCTGCCCCTCCACCACTTGTGTGCACGCATGCTCTCTCCCCCTCTCTCATTCTCAAAAATAAATAAACTTAATTTTCTTTAAATAAAGTAATAAAAAATAAAATAAAATAAAATAAAATAAAATAAATGTATACCTTTGACTCTTAAATTTCATTATTAGGAATTAATATTAAAAGTATTGTTAAGAAGGGGCAGATGAGTATCTGCATTTATTCATGGCCTCATAGTGTACATTTGCAAAAGTTTAGCAAAAGACTAAGTACCTTCTAATGGGCACTGGTTATAAATTACAGGAATGCACACACACTAGTATGCTATGTAGCCATTAAATTGTGATAGGGTATGCATTTTATTGGCACAGAAAGATGTCTTTCAATATTAGTGAATGAGAAAGGATGTATTCACATTTTTAAATATTGTTTAATATGTGCACACACATACATCCACACACCTACCGGTCTTTTTAAATTTCTAATATGTTTTGGAGCAATAGGAAGATGGTTGTAAAATATTTTCAAAAAAGTTAACAGCATTATAATAATTGACTAGATTCAGGCAATACTTCTCATTTTCTTTTTTATACTTTTTAGTCTTTTTAAGAAATAATAGAGGCACCTAGGTGGCTCAGTCAGTTAAGCATCTGAATTTAGCTCAGGTCATGATCTTTCAGTTCACCAGTTTGAGCCCCACGACAGGCTCTGTGCTGACAGCTCAGAGCCTAGAGCCTGCTTTGGATTCTGTGTCTCCCTCTCTCTCTGCTCCTTCCCTGCTCACACTCTGTCTCTCTCCCGCAAAAATTAATAAACATTAAAAAATTGTAATAAAAAATAAAATTAAAAAATAGATTAAAATACTTTATATTGTGGAAAAACTATTTTATTTGGGGAACCATTGAATGGCATATTTGAGTAACCTCTTATTCTCTGAATAAACTGGAGTAGTCATCTATGAGTCCTGCCCACAGGGGTAAGTGATTCTGATTTGATCTTATGGGTCTTGTTAACCCATCCATGGAATTAGCGAGCGGGCACTGAGGAAAGGGAGCTGCTGTCTGTGGAGGTGGGACACAGTGTGGGGGTTTGGTGGAGATTACTCCTTTCTGAAAAGTGCTGATGCTACGCTGGAGAATTCTCCAAATGCATTTGTGAGAAAATGAGGGGAAAACACACTCTTTTTATTTCTTCCCAAACCATGAATTTGTCTGGGCTTATGAATATGCTGTTTACCAAAATTAAAGTTTCCAAGTCACTATTGATTGTAACTTATTTCTCCTTCCTTCAAATCCAAAAACCTAACAATATGTGAATTGGTAGAAACATGTAAGAAGTCAGCATGACAAGAGGAAAAGAGTCTACGTGGAGGTCCATTAAGAAAGACTTGGAAAGCTACTAGCACATTCTGATCCCATGGTTAAAAGATAGCCTTTTCATTAACCAATAATCACACCTTCTGAACCCAAGCCCTAAGTTGAAATCAGACAATCATTGAATATCATTGTGAATATGAATATGATTATGTGCTCCAGTTATACAATCAGCTGTGCAGGTGAGCACAGGTAGAGGACTGTTCCTTGTTAGCCTATTGATATAGAAACAGGACCCACTTTCCTGAAACAATTAGGGAATACTGCAAAATAGTGTGGTAAGGGTTCAGTGGTACAATTTAGTTAAGACATGAATTCAAAGAGTTAAGAGTATGAAGCACAGAACTTCAGCCAAAACTTGAATCCTCTAGAAAGCATATAGCCTCATTTTTCCAAGAGAATAGCGCCAACATTCACCCAGAGAATGGCCTGATTGGGAATACCAGGGCCTCATTGCTGACTCCCTACCTCTTATGCCCCTGAGTTCATTGACAGCAACCAAAAAGCTGCATGCGTCTCAACACTCATCTTCATCATCGCTGCTATTACTTTGGTTCAATTCTCTTTGAACTACTGCTTGAAGTATTGACATCATTGCCTAATTGGGATGCTGCCTCTTGCTTTGTCCTGTCCAAACCAGTGGACCCAGTGTGATCTTTCTGAAATGCAGCTCTGACCCGACCAATCTCTTCCCTAAAATATTTCCATGACTACCCATTACCAACAGCACAAAATCTAAACCCCTTAGGATGACAAACAAATCTCTTTGTAACCAATCCTCTGCTTGTCTCTCCGGACTCATCTCTGCTGGTCCCCTGACACTTAATCTCTTCATCCTGAATGATTTGTTATTCACGCCATATACCAAGGCCTTGTCACCTTGAGGTACTTCACACATCGACTCTCCCCACTCCCATCAGCTATCCTCATGTTCCCTTTATTATCTGGCTAACTTCAATTCATCTGTTAGGAATCAGCCCAGATTTCACCTCTTCCCAGAAGATGCTTTGTCTGACCTCACATGTCAGGGGTTGATAGCCTTCCATCTCTCCTGTAACACCCCAAGTGTATCTCTATTTTAAGATTTGTCTATGTAACAGTTTCCTTGTTTCCCCAGGTGCACTGTCAACTTCCTGAGGTTAGGAATTCCATCTTATTCATCACTGTATCCTAAGGTGCATTCTCACCCTAGGTCCAGTATATGGTGAGAGCCCAAAATATGTGTTGAATTCAAAACTGAATGAATGAATGAATGAGTGGTGAAGAGATTACTGTATGAACAAAATTATGGAAATGTGCATGCCAGCTTGAATATTAAATGACTATGAGAGGGAATAGTAAGTGATTAGAAGAAAAATAACAGACTATGAGATAAGACTTTTTCAAAATTAAGTTTTATTTAGTGTTCAATCCATACAAATTAATGCTCAGCCATATATTGTTTATATGACTATCTAGACACATTTGGTATATACACATACAAACATATGTATGTGTATATATACACAGACATTTCCCATCTTCTTAATGTATATTGGACTGAGTTCTCATCAGTATGCTAACTCAATGTACCAAGGAAATTTGTAGCTTATAAAACAGTCCATATTGTTCATTACATGCTCTCCTATGTTTAAGTCATTGCAAGCTTCTTGAGATTAGAATCTGTTATTATTCTACATAGTGCCAGGCATTGTGTTAAACCCTCAGTAGTTATATTTATTTGGGGAAATGGACTTGATCTCATGGGTACAGGAGTGATTTGCTTTTGAGAGGCAGAAGTTTGGCTACTAGGAATGCAGAGCAGGTCCAAAGCACAAAACCTGGTATTTCATGAATTTAGGAAAGTTTTTAAAAAGAGACTTAATGCACAGGAGTTGACATTTTATTAATAATTCCTTTCTTGAGAGACTCATGCAGGTTGGGCTGTTTTCAGCTCTTTCAAGTCCCCTCTTCTGCTGATGTAGCGAGAAGCAGCAAATTCAAAGTAAAGCTAAAAGAAGCCTGGAAGCTCAGCCTCTGGGCAGTCATTTTCAGTATTTATGAGTGCCTGTAAATGGCTAGTGAGCTGTTGGTAGCACCATTGATTCTATTTTTAACAGTTGACTTCCTCACAATCAATGGGATTGACCAAACCAACTGTCTAGTCAGCACAACCAGGTGATGGCCACACTGTGGTCCATTAGTGGCCTGTGGTTCCAGATGGGCGTCTACCTCTAATAAAGTCTTGAGCCAGGGAACACATCCCCTGGCACCAGCCTGCTCAACCTCTTTTCTCAGTGCCAGAGGGCTCCATTACCATAGAAACTTGATGGAGAAAGACCCAGAAGCAAATTATGCAGCTCTTTAGCACCCTCTGGTGTCCAGTCTTCCAAAAACCCAAAATTCTCCTGGGTTTTTAAAACTTGACAATGATCATTCCTCCCCAAAGCTATGTACTGCCTTGTGATGTTCAGCAATACAGACTGAGAAATTCTTTTATCACCTGACATCACCATTCTTGTTGGCTAAAGAGTACTCCTAATGGGAAAACCTCCCCTCTAACTATCATTTAATTAAGGGGAACTAGAATGATCTAGGCAGTGCATTTTGGAATAGACAGTATGAAAACTGCCTGCTTTAAAATCTGAAATCTATTTTGGGTTATACAAAGGAAAATTTTCTAGAAAATAATAGAATTCCTTATGTAGAAGTCATTAACTGTTTGATTTACTACAACAAGCAAATGAAAGGCGCAAGTAAGGAGATACTAACCAAACTAACATTGATTTTCCTCTTAGGACTTCTTCTCCCATCCTTATCAATAGGCAAATGTCATGAAAGAGAAATGCTTTGGGGTGGACATCACATAAGGGCCATAGCGTTGACTCCTTTTTCGGGTTGAAATGTGACTTTGGACAAATCACAATCTCCATGAACCTCAGCTTTCTCAAATATAAAACAAGAATATAAGTGCAGGACATTTTTGTCATCTTGGGGAAGAAACATGGAAATCTAAGATCCTATGAGGTTGTCAGGGCTTGGATTTCTGCACCACCTGAAGATGGCTGATGGATACCTAGATTTCATTATCTACACATGCATAAGTTTGAATCTTTTCATAATAAAAAAGTTAAATGACTTTCAGTTGGAATCAATTTTCCATGTTCTCCTGAATATCACGTTAATGAGACTCTGTGCCAATCCTGAAAAGATAGGAAGAATGGTTGATTCTCATTTTAGACTCTCTTGTGATTATATATTTTAAAATAAGCATTGGTGGTTCAATAAAAGCTCCCCTTTTTTTAGAGTGGCCTCAAGCAATGTACGAGAAGAAGTGAATTAGAAAGAAGGATTTCTGCAGGAAAGTGCCAAGTGTTCTTCATGTTTTTTTTATCATAACCGTGCTCACTTATTAAGATCCTACTAGGTACCAGGAGTTTTAGATACCTCATTTTATTTAATCCTCCTAACATTGTTGCAAGGTAGATTTTATTATTCTCATTTTGTAGAAAAGGAAACTAAGCCTCAGAGATGCAAAGCAATTTGTCCCAGTTATCACGCAACCTATAGAGCTAATATTCATACTGGTGGGGTTTTTTTGTTTTTGTTTTTTTTTTCTGAAGCCAAGCTGTTTTTCCCCCCCATAGAAATAGCCTCTTTTCATTTAGAGAGCAAAATGGAGAAGGGAAGGAATTCCTGAGTCTGTTTTCTGGCAGAGCTCTTCAAAATTTCTTTTCCTAATAATGGATGCTTGTAAGAAGGCCCAAAAGCATGCAATCCAATGGTCCTGCTTTGTCTCCTTGGCAGTAAGAGGCATACAGGCTGATGAGAGGTCCTCCCATTCAGCGAGGTATAATTTACAGAGGAGCAACTCTATTCATTCACCTTGCTTCAGGTTTAATTGAGCACCTACTATATGCCAGGTATGACCAGGGCATATAAAATGAAATGAGTTCTTTTTTTTTTTTTTTTAATTCTTTACGTGTCAGAAGAAATATCACAGATGCCACTAAGGAAATAAGGAAGGCCTTGATAATTTCCACCCCACATAGAACAACTCACCACATTATGGTATCCAGAGGAGATCAGTATGGCCCCAGGAATTTGTGTTCACATCCCTCTGCTCTTTCGCCACTACAGTTAAGTAAGCTCTTTGGTCCCAGACTGCCAGCAAGTGAGCTCTGGTTAGGGAAAGAAAGAGTTGGAAGGTACACTTCCTAAGGTTGGGGAAATCCTAAGGCCAAACTATATATAATTACTATTCAGTTACAGTGACTCATAATTGAGAAGTGTAAACATCTGTTTAGGTTTCAGATTGTGTCTCTGCTCTACTCCTGTACTAGCATACCTCATTCTAACTCATCTGACAGGTCTGAAAAAGCAAGACTGATGACCTCAGACCAGAGGGGGCTTACTCTACAGATCATCTCTGCAGTTTTGCTTGGTAAAGAGAAAATTAAATAGATACCTGTTATTTAGTATTTCTTTTTCCTTTAGTGTACATTTCCCCTTCTGGATGTTGAAAAGACTTGTCCCAAGATCCTAGACAACAGAAAGTCAAAGGCATTCTCCACAGCTTCCTCAAGCCACAGCTGCTAATGTGCCTTACTGGTCTCTTGGAAAAGAAGCCACCCTCTTGCCAAGAATGCTGATAACCACGGGAGGAGGTAGACCCTGGAAAGAAAGAACCACTCTGGGTCTTTAGCATTTCCAGATTTGGAAATTCTCTCATGATTTATACACCTAGAAATTAGAGATACGGAGAGAAGGAAACAAAGACTAAAGAAAAAAGAAACGAGCAATCTAGCAGGAAAAACACAACTAGGAAGTTTAGAAAGGAATGCACCCTGGCAGATACAAAGACATTCTTTCCTGCAAACTTCCTGAAACGTTGAGAATTCCAGCTTTTAGAAAAGCAAACAGTGTTATCATATTTTAAAAAATGTTTTTCTTTCCATTTCTTCTTAGCTTATATTGTCCCTCCCTTTCCCTTCTAGTTCTTTATTTCAGGATCACTGGATTCTACTGTGTTTGGGGGGGGGGGGAAGGAACCATAAACCTAAATTATAGCCAATCAGATTGTACTCACAGCTCAACTACTAGACAAATTGCAGCTCATGAAATTTGCTATGGGTCAGGAGACTGAGTAATTTTATTTTAATCAGTCTTATTTGAAGCTGGAATGCCCTTGCAGCAAATCCTCTGAACAGGATTTCAGAGGGGATATAGACTGGTCTTTTTTTCCTCTCGTCCCCTTTTTTTTCTTTCTTTCTTCTTAGTAAACTGTTTCAGGTCTCTGGGAGATAATGAGAAATAAAAGTTGAAGATAGTCAAATTTTATTCCAGTTCTGAATGAAAGCGTGTCTGGAACTTACATTGGCTCCAGCCTTTCTTACAATGCAGGATTAAGCTGTCCAAATCCTGTCCCCAGCATTCATTTACATGGAGATGTCCCAGGCGGACCTCCGGTCCGGCCCCAAGAACCACAAATGCCGTGCTGATCTCTGCGCCTCGCTGGCGGTTTGGATTTCTGGGACATTATTCCATGTCACAGGAGGCCTCGCAGGCTGCTGTAAAGTCGGATGGACCGATATCGCCACAACACAGCTGCCTTCTCAGCAAGGGGGAGCAAATAAGAGCCTTTCAGAGTCACGGGAGTATGGGATAGAGGCAGCATTAGCGCTTCTCAGCAATCCCTGGGGTTTGTAATGCCATCTTTGCCGCAGCTTAGATCACGGAGTCAGACCTCCAGAGAGGGCCAGGCAAATCGTGCCCATGTTAGGTCAAGAGGCAGGGTAAAGATATCACCCACTCTTCTCTGGATCTTTGCAACCCAGTTTGTCAAAGCATCCATACAATGGTGAAACGTGTGAACGGGGTGGTCTGCTTTACAAGGAAGAGGGTTTGGCAAGAGTCTAACCTGCCAGACATCAGCTGGCCCTGTGTGAAGTCCTACGAAGGCTAGTTTTGAAGACCCAGTACTTTTAAACGTTCATGCATATCCCATATGCATAAAGATACTTCCATGTGAGTCACTAAAGGTCAGGGGCAATCAACACCGTTCCTCTTCTTGGTAATGTTCTTCTTTATCATCTCCATCTCACATTTCTTCACTTTGCATTTTAGGTCAAAGGAGTTGACAACACTGGCCGAGTAATCCATGATAGCATAACTCTGGCAAACTAAGAAAGAGACACACAAAACACCAGTTTGACGTTTTAGGAAGCTTATCCATATACTCAAATGATTATCGGCTTCCTTTTCTGGGCAAACACAAAGGATGGAAAAAATGAGAAGACAATGTTAATGACCTCAAGTAGCTGAGGCCCTCAGGTGGCCATTATCTGACGTGGTGGGGGACAGACCAGGAGTGGCTGTGCCCTTCTGCTGGGATGAGCTAGAAAGTGGCTAAATATTGAGCTGGGGAGAGTCCGTTCTATCCTGAGATGACAAGACAGTGTAATTCAATAAGGTCAATCCTTTGACAATACTATCAACTAACATTTAGTACTTACTCTGTGCCAGAAACTGTGTCGAGGGCTTTCCACAGGTTCCCACATTTAATTCTCACAGCAGTGTTGTGAGGTTGTTGCTGATGTTGCCATTCTCTTCTTACCCAAAGAAACTGAGTCATAGCTGTCAGAGAGACTGGTGGGTAAGAGCAAAGCAGAGCATTAACCTCCAGAAGTAACTTGGGCAGGATTCAGCAAAGCACATTTTATCCAGTTAGCAGAACTAAGAATCAGGGTCACTCCAGGTCCTGAAAACAAGTGGAATTTGTGTTTGTAGAATGAGAGCACCCCAGTGAAGCTACTTTTTTGTAAGCAGTGAGACTTGTTGCTGAGTTAAGACATGGGCTGGATAAAGTACCTTACTTAATCCACTGCTTGCACTCACAGCCCTGTGATCAAGATGAATGTAGAACCCTAGAGAACACTAAATTAGTGTTGCTTATGGCCTGGTTCTCCAACCACTTGCATCAGAGAACCTGAGGTGTTTGTTCAAATACAGATGCCTAGGCCTCTGCTGAATTAGAACTACCGATGTGTAGTTCAGGAAACTTCCTTTTATAGTGAAATTTGTACATCCTCCAGAAATTTCATATGGACAGTAAAATTGGAGAACCATTAACCCCAAGTTTCAGAGGGGGCTCAAAAGGCGCTGTCAGTGGGGGGTAGGATGGCTACAAAGGCTGGAAACCAGAAGCATCTGGCACCAGGTGTGATAAGGTGGGCTAGAAGGGATAATCCCCCTGGGCAATGGCGTTGCGATTGTAATTCAGGGGTACCTGGGTGGCTCAGTCAGTTAAGTGTCCAACACTGGATGTCAGCTCATGATCAGGATGAGCTGATGTCAGGCCTGGATGTCAGGTCTTGATCTCAGGGCATTGAGTGTAAGCCCTGTGTTGGGCTCTGCGCTGGGATAAAGCCTACTTAAAAAAAAAAAAGAAAAAAGTAATTTAAATTTAATTATTATTTATTATTTTTGATTTGGGGGTTCAGATTTATTATTATTTTTATTTTTTTATATGTATTTATTCATTCTTAGAGACAGAAAAAAAGTGCAAGTGGGGAAGGGGCAGAGAGAAGGAGAAAGAGAGAATCCTAAGCAGGCTCTGCATTATCATCACAGAGCCCAACTGGGGGCTTGATCTCACGAATCATCAGATCATGACCTGAACCGAAATCAAGAGTTGGACGTTTAACTGACTGAACCATCCAGGTGCCCCTCAGATTTGTTTTTAATAGTTTAAAAGCAAATAATTTTTTTTAATTTTTTTTTCAACGTTTATTTATTTTTTGGGACAGAGAGAGACAGAGCATGAACTGGGGAGGGGCAGAGAGAGAAGGAGACACAGAATAGGAAACAGGCTCCAGGCTCTGAGCCATCAGCCCAGAGCCTGACGCGGGGCTTGAACTCACGGACCACGAGATCGTGACCTGGCTGAAGTCGGACGCTTAACTGACTGCGCCACCCAGGTGCCCCAAAAGCAAATAATTTTTTAACAAAAAATGATAATGGCTTAGACATTTAGCCTTGAGTTCTATTTCTAAGGAACATGATTACCTTTTTTGACATGAATCTAAGAAAATAAACTTTTCCTTACTAAATTAAACGAGCTCTCCATGCGAATTTGTCTAAGTCTTCAAAGGTAAAGTCCAAATATTTATTCTTTAATGAATGAATTAGAATAGCCATATCTATATTTTAAAACCACCTATTTTTAAGCTTAATTGATACTCCCCTGAAACTAATGATGGTGTATCTAATAAACTCATAATTTTCACTTTATGCTTTTGTTTCTTTATCTAAAGCATGTTTTAATAAAAATAAACACCCAAGAAAAAATTGGGTTACCCAAGAACTATTTCTCTTTATTCATTTACTTTTTACGAGGAAAGACACATAGGTTTGCTAAGAAGGTTGTTTAAAAAAAAAAAGTTTTCAATGAATTTTTTAAGAAATTGATTTTATCACAAAGTAAGTAATTATCACCAGCATTTAACAGTAGCTTAAATGGTTTCTATGCTTCATTTTAAACTCCTGGAGGATGCATTTGTTTGTGTATGTCTGAGGCAGACATTGCAAAATGTATAATCTTCCATTTGTATTTCCCCCAGCATCCCCCAAACACTGCCTGTCCTCTAAAACTTTACTCACTGCTCTGAAGTGTTTCGTTGACTGGAAATATTCTCTACAAAAACTTTGTGGAGTTAGTGTTGAATTTCTGCAGTGAATGCATTTTTCATGATTAAAAGTCACAGCATGCTTGTCTGGGGAACACATCCTAGGAGAGCCGTCATTCTTAGTTATGAGTTCCTAAGTCACAAACAGTTTTAAACTTTGAATCACTTCAAAATACACAGATTTACCAACAAAATTATGGCACTATGGATTTTGGGCAAAGTATTTACCTTGCAATTGTACTTTTATGCAACTTTTATATGTAAGTAAGGCAGCATTCCAGATTCACCTGTATCAGCCAGAATGTTGGTAGGAAACAGATGGCATACTCAATTTGTGGTAATTCTAGGAGGATCTAACAAAAAGGTGTGGTCTGGTATAGAGGAAACACAAGTAGTGCAGGAACAGAAGATTAGCACTAGAGGAGCTGTTACCACTCACAGTCTGGTGAGACAAGGAGAAGGTGAAGTTTCCAGGTTTCAGGACAATGTTCTATTAAACAGGCCACCTTGAGAAAAGCAGTGGTCACAGTATTGAGGGACACAGATATCCCAAGAAGACTTGACAGGGAAGGAGCCAGGTAATAAATACTCTACCACTCTCTCCCTCCTCCTTCCTTCCCATCTTATCCTGAGGCTTTTATCAGTTAAACTCAAGTGGAAGCCAGAAGGCATGGGAGCACTTTAATGTCGTCCATTGCAGATAAGCTTTGCAGCACTGAAAGATGGACAAGGTGGTGAGAGCTTCCAAAGGCAAATGGAAGATATTTGGCAAAACCTGTTACGCTGTGGTTCTAGGGTAAATGTCTGGCACATTAGTTTCAATATTTCCTCTGATATTTAACACGTGAGTTACCTTAGGCAAGTTGCCTGAGCTCACCAAGTCCTAATAAGACTCTAATTACTGCCTTTTGGAGGTTAAATGGGAGAATATAAGCATATCACCAAGCCCAGTGCCTAGAACAAAGGGAAAACTCAGGAAGGATGAGTTCCTTCCTGTCTAGTCTCTTTCCAAATGTCAACTGTTTTCCTATAGTTATTCTTACCTTCTTCCTGGTTACTCCTTTGATAGATATCAGGTACACACAGAAGAAATGTCTTAAGACATTAATGAAAACTGAAGAAGTCACAAATAAATGAAAAGATATTATGTGCTCATGGATTGGAAGAATCAATATTGTTAAAATGTCTATACTACCCAAAACAATCCATAGATTCGAAGCAATCCCTATCAAAATTCAATTGGCATTTTTTCACAGAAATAGAACAAATAATCCTAAAATTTGTATAGAGTCACAAAAGACCCTGAATAGCCAAAGCAATCTTGATAAAGAAGAACAAAACTAGAGGCATCATATTCCCTGATTTCAAACTATGTTATAAAGCTGTAGTAATTAAAACAATAGAGTACTGACATAAAAACAGACACATATCAATGCAACAAAATAGTGAGCCCAGTAATAAACCCACACTTTTTGGTCAATTAATTTACAACAAAGGGACCAACATTATACAGTGGGGAAAAAACACTCTTTCCAACAAACAGTGTTGGGAAAACTGGATAGCCACATGCAAAATAATGAAACTCAACCATTATCTTACACCATACATAAAAATTAACTCAACACAGACAAAAGGCTTGAACATAAAACCTGAAGCCATAAATCTCCTAGAAGAAAACAAGGCAGTAATTTCCTTGACATAGGTCTCAGGGGTGATTTTTTTCACATCACACCAAAAGCAAAAACAACAAAAGCAAAATTTTAAAAGTGGAACTACATCATAAAGCCTTATGCACAACAAAGAATAACATTAATAAAATGAAAAGACAACATACTGAGTAAGAGATAATATTTGCAAACCATGTATCTGATAAGGGACTAATATCCAAAATATATAAAGAACTCATACAACTCAGTAACCAAAAGAACAATCTAATTTTAACAAATGAGAAAAAGATCTAAATAAACATTTTTTCAAAGAAGACGTACAGATGGCTAACAAGTACATGAAAAGATACTCAACAGTATTCATTATCAAGGCAATATGAATCAAAACAAAAATGAGATCTCACCTCACACCTGTTAGAATGGCTATTATCAAAAAGGCAGGAAATAACAAGTGTTGGTGAGGATATAGAGAAAAAAGAACCTTTGTGTACTGTTGGTAGGATTATGAATTTGTGCAGGCACTATGGAAAACAATCTGGAGATTCCTCAAAAAGTTAAAAATAGAACTACCATATGATCCAGCAATTCTACTTCTGGGTATCTATCCAAAGAAAATAGAAAAACTAACTTGAAAATATATATGCACTCCCATATTCACTGTGGCATTATTTACAATGCTTAAGATATGGAAACAACTGAAGTGTCCATTAGTGAATGTACGAATAAATAAAATCTTAGATAGATAATAAATAGATAGATAGATAGACAATAGAATATTATTCAGCTATAAAAAAAATCTTGCCATTTCCAACAATATGATTGGATCTCAAAGGCATTATGCTATGTGAATTAAGTCAGACAGAGAAAGACAAATAACATATGATCTTTTTATTTTAATTTTATATTAAATTAATATATATATTTTTTAATTTTAATTTAATATATATTTTAATTTTAATTTACATCCAAATTAGCATATAGTGAAACAATGATTTCAGGAGTACATTCCTTAATGCCCCTTACCCATTTAGCCCATCCCCACTCCCACACCCTTCTAGTAACCCTCTGTTTGTTCTCCATATTTAAGAGTCTCTTATGTTTTGTGCCCCTCCCTGTTTTTATATTATTTTTGCTTCCCTTCCCTTATGTTCATCTGTCCTGTGTCTTAAAGTCCTCATATGAGTGAAGTCATATGATATTTGTTTTTCTCTGACTGGCTAATTTCACTTAGCGTAATACCCTCCAGTTCCATCCACATAGTTGCAAATGGCAAAATTTAATTCTTTTTGATTACCGAGTAATACTCCATTGCATATATATACCACATCTTCTTTATCCATTCATCCATCAATGGGCATTTGGGCTCTTGCCATACTTTGGCTATTGTTGATAGTGCTGCTATAAGCATTGGGGCACATGTGTCTCTTCGAAACAGCATAACCTGTATCCCTTGGATAAATACCTAGTAGTGCAATTACTGGGTCATAGGGTAGTTCTATTTTTAATTTCTTGAGGAACCTCCATACTGCTTTCCAGAGTGGCTGTACCAACTTGCATTCCCACCAACAATGCAAAAGAGATCCTCTTTCTCTGCATCTTAGCCAACATCTGTTGTTGCCTGAGTTGTTGATGTTAGTCATTCTGACAGGTGTAAGGTGGTATCTCATTGTGGTTTTGATCTGTATTTCCCTGATGATGAGTGATGTTGAGCATTTTTTCATGTGTCAGTTGGCCATCTGGATGTCTTCTTTGGAGAAATGTCTATTCATGTCTTTTGCCCATTTCTTCAGTGGATTATTTGTTTTTTGGGTGTTGAATTTGGTTAGTTCTTTATAGATTTTGGATACTAAGCCTTTATCTGATATGTTGTTTGCAAATATCTTCTCCCATTCTGTCGGTTGCCTTTTAGTTTTGCTGATTGTTTCCTTCGCTGTGCTGAAGCTTTTTGTTTTGATAAGATCCCAGTAGTTCATTTTTGCTTTTGTTTCCCTTGCCTCTGGAGACGTGTTGAGTAAGAAGTTGCTGCAGCCAAGATCAAAGAGGTTTTTGCTTGCTTTCTCCTCAAGGATTTTGATGGCTTCCTGTCATACATTTAGGTCTTTCATCCATTTTGAGATTATTTTTGTGTATGGTGTAAAAGTGGTCCAGGCTCATTCTCTTACATGTCACTGTCCAGTTTGGCCAGCACCACTTGCTGAAGAGACTGTCTTTATTCCACTGGATATTCTTCCCTGCTTTGCCAAACATTAGTTGTCCATACGTTTGTGGGTCTATTTCTGGGTTCTCTATTCTGTTCCATTGATCTGAGTGTCTGTTCTTGTGCCAGTACCATTCTGTCTTGATGATTACAGCTTTGTAGTATAGCTTGAAGTCCGGAATTGTGATGCCTCCTGCTTTGGTTTTCTTTTTCAAGATTCCTTTGGCTAGTCAGGGTCTTCTCTGGTTTCATACAAACTGTAGAATCATTTGTTCTAGCTCTGTGAAGAATGCTGGTGTTACTTTGATAGGGATTGCATTGAATATGTAGATTGCTTTGGGTAGTATCGACATTTTAACAATATTTTTTTTTCTTCATATCCAGGAGCATGGAATCTTTTTCCATTTTTTTGTGTCTTCTTCAATTTCTTTCATAAGCTTTCTGTAGTTTTCAGTGTATAGATTTTTCACCTCTTTGGGTAGATTTATTCCTAGATATTTTATGGTTTTTGGTGCAAGTGTAAATGGGATCGATGCCTTGATTTCTCTTTCTGTTGCTTCATTGCTGGTTTATAGGAATGCAACCAATTTCTGTGCATTGATTTTATATCCTGAAACTTTGCTGAATTCATGAATCAGTTCTAACAGGTTTTTTTGGTGGAATCTTTTGGGTTTTCCATATAGAGTATCATGTCATCTGCGAAGAGTGAAAGTTTGACCTCCTCCTGGCCTATTTGGATGCCTTTTATTTATTTGTGTTGTCTGATTGCAGAGGCTAAGACTTCCAATATTATGTTGAATAACAGTGGCAAGAGTGGACATCCCTGTCTTGTTCCTGACCTTACAAGGAAAGCTCTTGGTTTTTCCCCATTGAAGATGATATTAGGGTTGGGTCTTTCATATATGGCTTTTATGATTGCGAAGTATGCTCCTTGTATCCATACTTTCTTGAGGGTTTTTATCCACAAAGGATGCTGTATTTTGTCAAATGCTTTCTCTGCATCTGTTGAGAGGATCATATGGTTCTTGTCCTTTCTTTTATTGGTGTAATGGATCATGTTAATTGTTTTGTAGATATTGAACCAGCCCTGCATCCCAGGGATAAATCCCACTTGGTCGTGGTGAATAATTTTTTTAATGTATTGTTGGATCCAGTTGGCTAATATCTTGTTGAGAATTTTTGCATCCATGTTCATCAGGGAAATTGGTCTATAGTTCTCCTTTTTAGTGGGGTCTCTGTCTGGTTTTGGAATCAAGGTAATGTTGGCTTCATGGAAAGAGTTTGGAAGTTTTCCTTCCATTTATATTTTTTGGAACAGCTTCAAGGGAATAGGAGTTAACTCTTCCTTAAATTTTTGGTAGAATTCCCCTGGAAAGCCATCTGGCCCTGGACTCTTGTTTTTTGGCAGATTTTTTAATACTAATTCGATTTCCTTTCTGGTTATGGGCCTGTTCAAATTTTCTATTTCTTCCTGTTTCAGTTTTGGTAGTATATATATTTCTAGGAATTTGTCCATTTCTTCCAGATTGCCCATTTTATTGGCATATAATTGCTCATAATATTCTCTTATTACTGCTTTTATTTCCATTGTGTTGATTGTGATCTCTCCTCTTTCATTTTTGAATTTATTTATTGGGGTCCTTTCCTTTTTCTTTTTGATCAAACTGGCTAGTGGTTTATCAATTTTGTTAATTCTTTCAAAGAACCAGCTTCTGGTTTCATTGATCTGTTCTACTGGTGTTTTTTGGTTTCAATAGCATTAATTTCTGCTCTAACCTTTATTATTTCCTGTTTTCTGCTGTTTTGGGGTTTTATTTGCTGTTCTTTTTCCAACTCTTTAAGGTGTAAGGTTAGGTTGTGTATCTGAGATCTGGATTGCTATGTACTTTCCTGTTATGACTGCCTTTGCTACATCCCAGACGTTTTGGGTTGTGGGGTTATCATTTTCATTGTTCCCATGAACTTTTTAATTTCCTCTTTAACTTCTTGGTTAGGCCATTCATTCTTTAGTAGGATGTTCTTCAGTCTCCAAGTATTTGTTACCTTTCCAAATTTTTTCTTGTGGTTGATTTCGAGTTTCATAGTGTTGTGGCCTGAAAATATGCATGGTATGATCTCGATCTTTTTGTACTTGCTGAGGGCTGATTTGTGTCCCAGTATGTGGTCTATTCTGGAGAATGTTCCATGTGCACTGGAGAAGAATGTGTATTCTGCCGCTTTAGGATAAAATGTTTTGAATATATCTGTTAAGTCCATCTGGTCCAGTGTGTCATTCAAAGCCATTGTTTCTTTATTGAGTTTTTGATTAGATGATCTGTCCATTGTTGTGACTGGGGTGTTGAAGTCTCCTACTATTATGGTATTATATGAGATTCTTTTTGTTTGTGATTAATTGATTTATGTATTGGGTGCCTCCACATTTGGTGCATAAATGTTTATAATTGTTAGGTCTTGGGGATAGGCCCCTTAATTATGATATAATGCCCTTCTTCATCTCTTGATACAGTCTTTATTTTAAAATCTAGATTGTCTGATATAAGTATGGCTACTCTGCCTTTCTTTTGTTGACCATTAGCATGATAGATGGTTCTCCATCCCCTTACTTTCAATCTGAAGGTGTCCTTAGGTCAAAGTGGGTGTCGTGTAAACACCATATACATGGTTCTTGTTTTCTTATCCATTCTGTTACTCTATGTATTTTGATTGCAGCATTGAGTCCATTGACATTTAGAGTGAGTACTGAAAGATAGAATTTATTCCCATTATGTTTCTTGTAGACTTGGAGTTTTTGGTGGTTTTCTCTGGTCCTTTCTAATCTTTGTTGCTTTTGGTATTTATTTATTTATTTATTTTAAAAAAAATTTTTTTTCCATCTTTTCTCCCCTCAAAGAGTCCCCCTTAAAATTTCTTGCAGGGCTAGTTTAGTGGCCACAAACTCCTCTAATTTTTGTTTGTCTGGGAAACTTTTTATCTCTCCTTCTATTTTGAATGACAGCCTTGCTGGATAAAGAATTCTTGGCTGCATATTTTTCTGATTCAGCACATTGAATATATCCTGCCACTCCTTTCTGGCCTGCCAAGTTTCTGTGAATAGGTGTGCTGCAAACTTTAGCTGTCTTCCCTTGTAGGCTAGGGACTTTTTTCCCTTGCTGCTTTCATGATTCTTTCCTTGCCTGAGTGTTTTGTGAATTTTACTATCATATGCCTTGCTGATGATCAGTTTTTGTTGAATCTAATGGGAGTCCTCTGTGCTGCCTGGATTTTGATGTCTGTGTCTTTCCCCAGGTTAGGAAAGTTTTCTGCTATGATTTGCTCACATAACCAACCCTTCTACCCCTATCTCTCTCTCTCTTGTCCTCTTCTGGGACATGATGTTGTTCCTTTTTAATGAGTCACTGATTTCTCTAATTCTTAAATCATGCTCTTTTCCCTTAATCTCCTTCTTTTTTCCTGCTTCATTGTTCTCTATAAGTGTGTCCTCTATATTGCTGATTCTGTGTTCTGCCTCATCCATGCTTGCTGCCCTGGCATCCATTCATGATTGTGGCTCAGTTATAGCATTTTTTATTTCATCCTGACTAGCTTTTATTTCTTTTATCTCCACAGAAAGGGATTCCAATCTATTTTTTACTCCAGCTAGTATTCTTGTTATCGTGATTTTAAATTCTGGTCCAGACATCTTGCTTGTATCTGTGTTGGTTACGTTCCTGCCTGTCGTTTCTTCCTGCTCTTTCTTTCGGGGTGAATTTCTTTGTTTCATCATTTTAAAGGGATAAAAGTAATTAATAGGTAGAAAAAATTAAAATTAAAAAAATTAAAATTAAAAAAATATTAAAATTAAAAATTAAAAACACACACAAAAAAAAATTGAATAAATGATGCTAGATCCTAGGTGTGTTTTGGTCTGGGTGATGAAAGTGGCTTGATAGATTAAAGAAAAAGGGGGAAAGAAGAAAAACAAAGGGAAATCATTTGGAAATTTGAAAAAATGAATACACTGAAGCAGACTAAAATGAAATGATGGAAGTAAACTAGAACTTGAGAAAATTTACACAAAAGTCAAAAATATAGTAGAAAAAAATTAAAGAAAAATATTTTTAATAAAAATTAAAAATACAGGGGCGCCTGGGTGGCGCAGTCGGTTGGGCGTCCGACTTCAGCCAGGTCACGGTCTCGCGGTCCATGAGTTCAAGCCCCGCGTCGGGCTCTGGGCTGATGGCTCAGAGCCTGGAGCCTGTTTCCGATTCTGTGTCTCCCTCTCTCTCTGCCCCTCCCCCATTCATGCTCTGTCTCTCTCTGTCCCAAAAATGGATGGACGTTGAAAAAAAAAATTTTTTTTTTAAAAATTAAAAATACAAATGAATTTTTTCTCTTTCTGTATTCAAGAAAAAGAAAGGAAATGAAAAAGAGAAAAAAGAAAAAAGGAAATTGAAATTTGAAAAAATGAATACAGTGAAGTAGACTAAAATAAAATGATGGAAGTAAAATCGAATTTGAAAAAATTTACACAAAAGTAAAAAATATAGTAAAAAATTAAATAAAAATATTTTTAATAAAAATTGAAAATAAAAATGAATTTTTTCTCTTTCTGCATCAAAAAAAGAAAAGAATTGAAAAAGAGTGAAAAGGAAAAAAATTGAATATATGGACCTACTAACAGACTGAAATACAACTGAAATTACTTCATTTTCCCCTAGATATCAGACTATGAAGCGCTTTACAGTCATAAACTAAGCAAGCAGTGAGACTTCTGTTCTTGAAGCGCAAGGTTGGCCCAGTTGGGTGGGTCTTAGTATAACTGCTCCATTCTCCACTAGATGCTAGCTTACTGGAGTGGATTGTTGTGGCACTTGTAGGTGCGTATCCACATGCATGGAAGCAGTGAAAATGATGTCACCAAGCTGCCCATTCTCTAGTATCGGAACTCTGTTCTCCTTGATTAGCAATTGTGCACCCATCCTTTGTCTTCAGCTTTCGTCTACTCCCTGATTTTATACTGTCCGTGACAAAAACCCAGGTAGTACCTCTCTCCCAAGTTTTGTCTTATATGAGGCTGTTTTCCCCAGCCCCTTACTTCTGAGGGACTGTGGCTTTGATCAGTTCCTCCCTTCTGGAGAGGGTCTGATGGAGCAATGGTTGAATGCCAGCCTTACCCAGGAAAATCCACAGGACTGTGCTGCTGCCGATGCCCAGAGACTGCTGCCAGGTGCCAGCCTGCCCCAGAAAAAGTTTGCAAGACAGTGTAGCAGCAGCGTTTCAGGGATTATGGAAAATCACAACACACATCTGGCACCAGGCTTCACCCTTAATGACTTGTTCCAGCACCAGTGAATGTGGCTGTTCTCTGGAGTCTGCTGGGCCCAGGCTGCATCACAGCCTCTACCAAATGTCCTTCCAGCAGTGTAACCACTTCTCCCTGTGTGGCCTGTGAACCTCCCGGACCCCATTCTGCTCCTGGGGATTCGCCCTTCCCACCAAGCACCTCCAGGTATCGAGCTGCAGAGTTGCAGATTCTGCGCTCCCCCTGTTTATAGTCATAATGGAATATAAACCCTGTCCTTTCTCCTTTCTCCTTTCTCTCTTTTTAGTTCAGTCCCTGTGGCTGTGTCCAATTTTCTACTTTCTCTCCGGCTGCTTTTAGAGAGGGATGCTTTTCCCATATTCTCCCCCTCTCCCATCTCTGTCCTCTGCACGCAAAAACACCTCCCTGCTCCCCACGGCTTCTCTCTCCCCAGGTTCACCTCTCCATGCCACGTACCTGCTGAATTCTGTGGTTCAGGTTGTGCAGATTGTTGTGTTAATCCTCAGATCAGTTTCTAGGTGTGGAGGATGGTTTAGTGTTGGTCTGGCTGTATTTCATGGATGCAAAGACAAACAAAAAACTTCCATGCTGTTCTGCCATCTTGGCTCCCTCTACCATTTGATCTTTTTTATATGCAGAATCTAAAAACAAACAGAATCAAGCTCATAGATACAGAGAACAGATTGGTGGTTGCCAGAGGTGGGGTAAGGTGTTTAAAAAATTCATGAAGAGGACCAAAATTTAAACCCACAACTCGTTCCTTTAAATCAGTGTTAAACTAAATGAGTAGACCAGCAGTGGGACAGCAGTTTTCTGATGATGCATTTTATGGAAGTGCATCCAATAAGACACAAGTTGATAAATCTTGATTTTTGTTAAATATATATTTTCTATGGTAATTGATAAGGCATGTTTGTCAGAAATTTCTAATTAGTGGTCAACTGATATTCATAGATTATTGAAATGGAAGTCCCTTTGTTTCAGTGATGGATTCTCATGGAAAGAGACAAATCTGTCTCAGCGGTGATGTATCTACATTCATTTAGATATCTCCAAACTTGTTTTAATATCTTGGCTGTATTTACAAAGTGAGACTAAGTCACCATCTTAAGAAATTATTTTATCTAGATAACTCTTAACTGAAAAGAATAGTTTGAGGGACAAAACTTAGAAAGTGTAAATTTCCCATAGCTTCAACCTTATTAATGTATACCAATAAATCTTTCTCATTTGCACCCTAAAAATCAATATTGCTTATAAGGAGAACTAATTCATTGACTTCAATCCATCCATAATAGGTATAAGTCACATTTCTTAAACAGTTTAACATTTATCCAATTTTTTTTAAAAAAGCATATTATCTTTGGTAATCTTTAGGACAGCAAAAGTAACCAGATATACATTTGTTCCTCTTACAGATGAGGAAACGGGAGCTCACAGAGCTATAGAACTACTTAGTAACAAAACCAGGTCTTGGTCAACAAGCATAAAGTATGGAACATCATTTTAACATTCACCCAAATTTTGATTAGAAAGTTGCTATGAGCCAAACACTGTGCTGGGCACAGAAGTTAAAAAATATAATGAATAATCCATCATCATCTTTTCCCACAAGCAACATGTTCCCAGCCTTTGCTTGGCAATGGATAATCGCAAAGTAATGCTTTCAGCCTAAACAATGATCAAATTCTACTTGAATCTAGATTCTTGTTTACTCATTAGATAGATTACATATATATAGATGATATAGATAGAGATAGAGTGGAGATAGAGCTAGATAGATATAGACATAGACATAGATGTAGATGATATAGACATAGATATGGATGATATCGATAGATATATACACACAAAAACACACATACATACATGCACACATACATACATACATATATACATAAATACATACATAATAGAGATCTAAGTGGTTTCCAGGCTGAGGTAACACAACCAATCTCATTCTATAACTAATCACAAATAGAGAAATTAGAAATCTCAGAACAGATAATCACAACTACTTATAAATTTAATTCCCTCACATATAGATATTTTTCATCTTCCATCTTCTTTTCTATCTTTCCTTTCTTCAATATTTCACTCTAAAAATATTTAAGAGACCAGTGCCAATTCTTTTATACGTTGAAAATCCTATGTTGAAAACAAAATTTCTATCTATGAGCAATTTTCAATTTAGAGGCAAAACATGCAATCAAATCAACAACAGTCATAAAATATAATTGTTCTGAGATGTTTAAATACAGGATTCTGTGGTAGCATAAATAAGGTGAGTTACTGCAGGAGGTTATCCTCAAGGGTATTTGAAAATTGAGCAGGACTATTCCAAGGGGAGAAGAGAGCTCCTGCAAATAGAGCAGAAAAGACAAAGAGCTCCCTGAGTGGTTAGGAATAACTGATGCCTATTAAATGAGTTGTGGAAAGATAGAGGATAGAAAGGTAAACATGAACAAAATACCAAATAGCCTCATTTGTTGTCCTGGGAAAACAAGAATAACAACATGTAAAGTTCCAAGGCCTTCTACAACACTCATATTACCTTAACTAATATTAATATTAGGTTTACTAATGAAGGTGCTGAATTGTGAAGTGCTCAGAGAAACACACATGATGCAGTAGGACTATATCCTTGAAGGATGGTTTGGATTTATTTTAGATGTACAAAGGAGTTACATTCAAATTCGGAACATCTGCTGTGGCATGGGTACCTCCATCAGAACAGATATGTGACCAATCATACTAGTTGCTTGCAATAAGTACATGCTGAAAATCAGTGCTGGTTGTGTAGGAAGGAAAAATGCCACTAAGGACTTGGGATCACTTTTTAAATCCTCCTGCACAATAATTCTGAATGTTGTGAAGAAACAAAAGGGAAAGAAAAAAATCAAACCGTTACTGTTGGTATCCATGTCTTCATCAGTCTTCCAACTGATTGATCACCTGGCCTTCACTATGAAAGATTCTTTCCTGAAGCACCGATTTTCAAATGTGGCTCCGTTAGTTAATGAATCCCTGTTAAAGTCCTCACTCACTAGTCCAACGTGAAAAGTCTCCCTTAACCATGTTCTATTCGAACATTCGAACCTACCCCCCCACATGCTTCCATTAGGTAAGCAATCGGGTCAGATCAAACAAGGCCCCTACATCTTTAGTATTCCCTTGAGAAAATTTGGCCTGACAGAAAGAATGTGAGCTTTGGTTCAGCATAGCTCAGTGTGAATCTTATTTTTAACTGTGTGACCTTGGGCCAGTTTATTAACTTTGCTGAATCCATTTCTTCATTTGGAAAATGAGATAAATAATAGCTCCTTTGCAGAGTTGTTGTGAGCATTAGAGATTACTTTACAAAATGTCAAGCGATGTGCCTCACACATAATAGCTTCTCAATAAATGGTGGCTGTTATTGTAATTCCTTTCTCTAGGTTCCTGTTTGGCAGCTCCCAAGCATTTCTATACTCCCCAAGGTGCTGTCCCAGTTCCTGTTTTATGTTCAGTTGATGTCAATTAATTCCTTCTAAATTGTTACCTGGTAGGGAATCAAAGGCCCTCGCTTTGACTCTGCCATCAGCACACTTAATTACCTTGAACAAGTCACGTACATTTTTCTGGGCCTCAGTTTGCATAGCTATGAAGTAAGGGGTTTGATTAGATGATTTCTAATGCTGCCACCTACCCTGTGATTATGGACTCCATGGTGTTAATTAAACAGGAAAGCACCCCTTGCTGTGTCTTGTGAGTTTCTTGAGAACAATAATAATTTCTACATTCAATTCTATTTTGAAAGTCCCCTAGATGTCTAATCATGATAAATTGATTACTTTGATGACAATTATGGAAATCAATGAATCAAGTCATTGGCTTTCCTTGAGTCATGTTGATAACTGACAAGTAATGGAAATGGCCATATACATGACTTTAGTGTTTGATTTTGATCTTTCCATATTGGCCCAAAAATACTTCCAAAGCCATGGTGAGGATATGTAGATGGAAGCAAGGAAATAAAGCAAAGAAAATTGGTATGTTTTCTTGATGAAATTTCACAGTCCTTTACTTTTGACCTCAATTTTTCATAGACAGAAAGGAAAAGGTCCAGACTGCTGCCAAATACATGGGTTTTAGCAATTGGTTACCCAGTTGGGATCTAACAGTGAGACCATTTTGGCAAGAACCTCACAAATATAGCTATTTAACTACTGGCAGCAAGGATAAGATATGCATGATATAGAAACAATTATGTCTGTCAACTGGATTGGGGAGGAAAAAAAAAGATAGCTATCTCCAATGTCAAGATGGTTGACAATGAAGAAATAAGCTACACAATCTGAAATGAAGGCTATGATCTAAATAGAACCACTCCTAATATGACTTTTCCTCATTTGTCAGATAGGACACTCCTAGATCTCAGACTTAGGCTATTTTCAACTGCCCAGGGCTTATACACCTGGATCAATGTGTTCCATGGAATTCAATAGGACAGTCAACTCCAGTCAACATTATCTTTTATGCCCAAACTCACCAAAAACTACGTACTTTTCTGTCTACTTTAAGTATTCTTAGTGCTTTGTAGCAAGTTTGCTTTTAATCTTTAATTTAAAATTTAAACTTAAATTTTTAATTTTGCTTTAAAAATTTTGCTTTTAAGTGGGAATCAGAAGCCAATTTAGAGTTCATGTATAACATATATGGGATTTTTTTGCAAAGGTTTATTTCTTTGCAAAATTTTCAAATTTCTCAAGATGATCATCATCATCTTGAGAATCCAAATAAGTGAGTGACACATAATTCAATAAATGAACATCTATTTTCAAATATTTAAATTTTTTACATATTCATAATTTTAAAATATGAGTAATGTATAATATTAAATATTTTTAAATATTGAAATATAAAAATTCAAATAAATATTTTTGAATGAATGAATGAGCAGAATGATCTACACTATGGTTGTGCAGTAGGGAATGAAAGCAATGAATTTTCATGGATGTTTTGGTCTAGTAGGAAAACCAGAAAATAAAGAAGCCCATAAAATAAATGATTATAAAAGAGTTGCTATGAAACAAACAAATGGGATACTGAAGAGTAACTAACTCCTTAGCAGTGTTGAGCAATGCTTCAGATAGGCTGCCCAGCAAGGCCTCACTGAAAAGGTGATGTTTAAACTGAGACTGTAAGTCCAAAAAGTGGCTGGTTTTCTAGCAGCCTGAGGAAGAGAGTATTCTGGGTCCTTTGGGTGGGGTCTTATGCCAAGAGTGAGGAATACCAGAAGGTGCAAGTCTAGATCCCTGATCTCAGAACTTTCACCATATAAATAAGGAAGTGGGGAATGTACAAAACAGTAAATACCAATCCTGGGAAGGTTACTGAATGTCCCATCAAAACAGATATGAGAGGTGAGCAGAGAGATTAGCCAGCACTGGAACAGTCCTTGAAGGGAAAGTCCAAATTTCAGTAGGAAGGAATCAACACTCAAAGGATGACTTTTAATTAAAATTCTGTTTATGATTTACAATAGGATGTATGTATTGTCTCTGCCTATAATATTCTTCCTCTGTTCAAACTTTAGAACCAGGAAAGCAGCATTATTTGTTTAGTTGTTTGTTTGTTTTGTTGCTTTGTTTATAAATTCAATTTCCTGTGGAGTGCACTATTCACAGTGGGCAGTCAGCAAATGTTCTCATTTGCTTACCTGAAGAGCTTAAAGCAAAGATACAGAGTCCAGCCACCCTTGTTCACTGCAACTAATAAATGAGCTGCATTAAGGACAAAGTACTGAAGAGTAAGTTCAACCCAGGCCAGAATTCCAAGGCTCCCAGAGCTATCTCATGGAGACTTGCCTAGGAACAGCTAGGGGAACAAATAACCAGAGATGAGTTGATGGATCAGTGCAATTTAACCACTTCACTTCATTGAAACACTCCATATATGAAGGATAATATTCAAGAGACCTCAATTCATGTGGTTACAGGATGAGCGAGCTCAAGGAGTCTGGCCTTAGAGGACTGAAATCAAATATAGGTTGTATTAAAAAGGTATCACCAGCAGTGTTGGAAGAGATACCCTAGCTAGGCTAACACTTCTTTAAAAGTTGAGACCAAAAGTAAATGGGGCAGTATTTTCCTGTGCTGACTTACAACTCTACACAAGTTTCTTTGAATATTTGAGGAAAGGGTGGTGAAGCCTGTATTCCCAGTCTCTGAGCTCACAGGTTGGTCAGGGACTACCTCATGATTAAAAGTGAATCCTAAGAGCAATTGTTTGACTTTAAAACATTTCTGGGTTTAGAATTCGTTCAAGTGCTGTTAGAATGTAGTCACATTGGAGCTGCTCCTAATTTTGCACAGTGGCCCATAGGATTCAGGACTACAAAAGGATGGTTGATGGGTGGTCAAAGTTCACTTCATAATGTCAGCACTGAATGGCTAAACTACCCCTTAACCCCCACACATCTCATCAAGCTGCCTGTAAGCTTCTCTTCCTTTCTCATGAATGTATTTCTGTGTTTATTTTGGAGACCACATCTGGTTATAATGAGAGAAGGAAAATCCCTTTTGTTAGATATAAAACCAATTCCTTGCATTTTAATGAGCACCTCTTGATTACAGAACCTAGAACTTGTTGAACAACACCATACCTTGCCTTATAATTTTACACACTTGTGTAAAATTTTAATACACTTGTGTGTTAATTTGATGAGAATCAGGATGACCTTTCTGACCATTGTCTCCCCCACCCCGTAGCACCAGATTGATTTTGCCATCCATTATTTATCTCAAAGTATCTCAGTCTATCAATTTCTTGTTTAGATATAAACATCCCACTGAGATCTAAGATTCTAAGTTACTGTTAACCAACCACCTTTTTTCAGGTTATTGGTTAATAAGATCTTCTCATACAATACAGTGTTGCTGATGATCAGAACTGAAGGGGTGGAACATTGGATCTGGGGAAAAATGAAGTCACTGAGTTGGTCTGCAGCCCTAAGACAGCATGTCTGGACTGAGTGTGGTACTGAATAAGGAAAATGGTTGGGGGCTTGGAGTTTAGATTTGACATAAGGGGATGGTGAGAGAAAAGGGAGATGGGAGAAGACAAATACCAATCACAAAATTTGCATAAGGTTGACCACTCTGTCAGTTCCTGAGCCCCACCTCTCACCCCTACTTTCCAACAGGAATGAATCTGAAGCTCTCTCCTCCACTTGCCAAAAATCCCTGGGGTTGCTAACACTTTCTTTCCTTGTCCTCAGTTTGTGAGTATGTCTTTCCCTATTCCAATGTCCAGAGAGCCTTCAATATGAAAGATATTTCAAAATACATGTAAGAAAATTCAAAGCATAAAGTCTCTAAGAAGATAATATGATTTCAGGTGATAGTCTTGCCTCAGAATATGCAACAGTCTACGTGGGTGAGAATAAAAAATGCAAATGTATGCAATCTCTACTCAAGTACACACATAGACCTAACAAGCATTTACACCTACCTGCAAGTGGGCACTTGAGAAGAATTGAAAGAATATGTGACTTTTGCCAACCAGCATATTCTTCTACCCCAATTGTGAAATAATAGGTCAATTCTGCAATGCCATACCAAAGAGAAGCCACAAGCAAATTTTCTTTTGTGCCACTGAACTTTTCCAGAAATGGGCAGTTTGCTTAACCACCTGATAAAGAAGCATGAGCCAGATGCAGACACACGCCAACAAGAACCCAGGAACACCATTGCGGGCTGCTGGAATTCACAGACTCCAAATCTGCAAAGGAAAGCAGTGTTAGTCCATCCAGCTGCGCTGACAACAATGTTAACAAAATTCCCTTTATACAATGGTTTTGCTGAGGTCAGGTGATTACCTCACTAGGCCCTGCTTGCGAAATTGCAGCAGTCAGGAGAATGTGGGATGGCTGTAAGCTCATCAGCTGGATAGCTGGGAAAGCCAGTTTCAGAAAGCTGTCAGTTGAGAGATGTTTTCAGCATATCAGCGGTATGATGTCCAGATAGCAGATTGCATAACAACTAGTGCAGCAAATAGATTGATTTTCTCCCCCCGGAAGAAAATGTTTGACACAAGGAGGTGACCCAGCACTTGAACAGACTTTCTGCATGAGGATCGCACTGGACTTAACACACTTGAGTGCCAAACAGAAGGCAGAATCCAAAGTGCCAGGTAGTCTCATTTTTTACTGGAAATCAAAGAGTAACCCCAAAATATAAGAATATATTTTTCAACAAATACTCTTTTAAAGAAACCAATCATCTAGTGTTTTTAGGAACATATATAAAATATAACACCTTAAAATAAAACACCTATTACATGCCTTTGCAATATATGTTTACCTTGCAAATATATTTTTTTTCTTTTTCCCTTAATTTTCTAATTTCACCTTATTTTGCTTTTTCCAGATGAGAACTTAGTAACATCAAACCTCAAATAATGACATCTTTAATTCCTTTTAAAGCTATTTTTTATTGCATAGTTTTTCTTTCTACAACTTTTGGTGCAGCACAGTTGATAGAATTCTAAGAAATTAATTAATCAAATTAATTAAACTGCCAGATGCTTAAATATAAAATACTGTAAATTAGATATTGTTTTTGACAGCCACCAAAATAGAGCATAATGATCAAATGAGAAATGTTAGTTATTTTTCTTTCCCACCTTGTTTCCCTGCTTTTGAATTTTTAGTGTATGATTTTGGATTTAGTTGGGCCAGAAATAAATTATTGGGTTCAATTATGGAAAAAGTGGTAAAATGCCAGCTGTACATCTCTTGGTTGAGTTGATGAAAACTGACTCAGCAGTGTTCTTCAAAGACACTTCGAATCGTGTGTTTTAGAGCTGTGAGTGATTTCAGGACTTTTTCTAGTTCAGTGTGCTACTTTCCACAAGTTAAAATAATATTTCTGTTTTATTGCACCTCAGGTTCAGAAAGGTTAGATAAGCTCCTTGAGGTTATAAAACTGTTCTAGAGAGACCTAGAATCCAAGCTTCTGATTTATAATACAGTATCTTTTTTGTATTCCGATACAACAAATAGGTATCATATATGTTACCACTCTCTTTATCCGTGTGTATGGCAGCCATTGTGAATCAATGATTACCTGCTCTCCTGCTGAGCATAGAAGCAGCCTCAGAAGCATCTCATCTCATCAAAATAGCCGAACAGTCCACTTTGGAGAGGGGATGAAAACTGTGCTGAACCATGCTCCTTTAAAGGAAAGGCTTGAGGGGCTCAGATTCAAACCTTGTGATAGGAAATGGCTTCTAACCAAGTAAAAAAAAATGTCAATCGAACCCATAAATTATAACAAGTATACCACAGTAAATGTAAGCTATTAATAATAGGGGGGAACTCTCTATGGGTGAGGGTAAGAAGTGGGTATATAGGAGCTCTGTGTACTTCCTGGTCAATATTTCTGCGAATCTAAAATTCCTCTAAAAAATAAAATGTTATTTTTTTTAAGTCCCTAGATTGGCTGTCCTATCCCTATTTGCTGATCCATATGGATCATCACATGGTACATTTGCACATGGCCATTACTAGGAACCATATATGCAACTGTGATGGACAAGTCAACCATAACTTGCATTATCCAATGAGTATATTTTGAAGCTGTGTTTGGAACAGGAAACCTAATACAAATCCATCAAGTTAAACTGTCTTTGATGTGCATCCAGTATCCATGGGGCAAGTTTTGTTTGTTTGTTTGTTTGTTTGTTTGTTTGTTTGTTTTTTCCTTGATGGAATAATTACCAGAACATGACAGTTGTCAAAATACTTTTTTTCTTGCAATTTCCCTATAATTAGCAGACTTAAACTGTGGATTATGGAAGACAGTATACTTCAAGTGTGTGTACTATGATTTAAGGCTAAGTAGGTCCCATAGGAAAAGTTTAAGAAAGTGATGTTGTTTAGCTTGGCAAAGAGGAGACTAAAGGGTGCTCTGAGAATTGTGTTTGAAATATGATGATCTATTAAGTGGAAGACAGAAACCAGCTGTTCTCCATCTCCAGTGAGGAAAGAACAGGAAACTGACTCAATGGAAGATGTGGGTCTGGGTATAATAGTCCTTCCCTAATTAACTCTACTCCTTCTCTGAGCATTGCTTTATCCTTCTTTCATCAGACACTTAGGTTTTAGCATATAGCAGAAAAGTCTATGTATATTAATAGTCTTACTTTGTAATCTTCCCAAGACATTATAGGTTTTATCTATTAGAAAGTGTATTATTTGTCATGAGCTAAACCTAGTATATAGTATTTCTTCCCAACTCTTCAGTAAGCCACCCAATGGCATGTACCATTTCTATAAGACACTGGTTAATAAATGCTTACAGTCCATCTGGTATACTGAAACTTTCTGAATATGAAGACAACCTAAAATTACTCAAACCCCTCCATGGTGAGAGCGAAGAACTATCACAAATATCTCTTCTCTCTTAACCACACCACCATGCCCATCACAGACAGTTCTTGCTCATTTCCTGAGTCTTATGAGGTAGAATATGGTGCATGGCTAATAAATGTGGTAATATGTTAAGACTCAGGAAATGAGCAAGAACTCTCTGTGATGGGCATGGTGGTGTGATTAAGAGAGAAGAGATATTTGTGATCATTCTTGGCTGCAAGTGTTTCCTCAGGACGGAAGAGAAACCTTGGACATTATATCATATCTTTGTGTAATATTATTTATATCCAAATCACATCATTGAGTAAATATACAGCAAACCTGTTGTGTTAATAGAATGATAAAATATAAAATATAGATTCAAAAAAGACCTGATACTTTCTCTTCAAGAGCTTAACCCTTCAGAGGAGAATGAAGAAACCCAGGTGTATGTATCTCAGTTTGAGGCAGAGGCTGTGTTGGGGGTTTTATGAAAATATAATTCATCTTTGGAAACAAAGTGGGAATCACTGATTGCATCATTAGGATGAGAGTAAGGCCTTCAAAATTAAGGGACTTCCACTGCCTCTCCCAAAGGCAAGTCAGGAGACAGGGAACTTGGTAACCCCCACACTTAGGAATTATATCCTGTGACAGAGGCCCATCTCAGTGCAACTGAGAAGAAGAAAAGTGCTCATGATTGTAAGAGCTACAGAAATTAGGACAAGATTGTCCTAAAATATGACATTGGTGGTGAGTTATAATTTAAGTGTAAACAAAATACATTTACCCATTCCTCAAGTACCAGTTAAGGCTTTGTGGAAATCAGGAATGTAGCCTGTGGAAATCAGCCTGTAGGAAATCAGGCCCAAATGTTAGCTTATTAAAATTTCAGCCTCATAGTTGCCCTCTAGCCCTGACTTAAAATCTCAGAATAAATTAAGAGTAAAGAACTGACATAAATGGTGCTGGATCATTTGTACAGGAGACAAAGAGAAGAATATAACACCTGTGTTACTGCCTGAGCCTAGTCCAGATCTAAAGCTGGCAAGGATGGTGAATAGATGACTTTTCTAAGATTCCAGAGTTAGGGATCTATCTATCCTAAAATTAGGTCTTCCCTATAGTCACCCTGTGATGTCATGAGCAGGAAGGTCCCATATGGATAGACCCACCATGAAACAAATAGGAACAGGTGGCCGATGTTATCGGACAACTTAATCACTTTTAAAACAAACCCATTTTTTTCCCATGGCACTGAACTGACTAATTTATTTGGAAGTAGTTGATTTCTTCACTACTTTGCTTTTTCTCTTTATCATTTCAGAGCATTATAGGAGGATTTTTAAGTAAGTGTCAAATATATATAATTGACCGTTGAGGACTTTTTGATCTGATTCTTATCCAGAAAAGTTTATACACACGTACACACTCACAAAGTCACAATGAGGAACTGAAATAACTTTTACTTGATTTCTGATCTTTGAGTCACCTTCTGCCCAAAATTGTAGAAATTATGGACGACATATTTAACATTTTCTTGACATAAGCATAGATTTTTAGAAACTCTAAATCTTGTTCTAAATCTCCACCTGATCAAAGTATTTAATTGAGATTCACTCTACATTTCCCCTGAAAGAATGAAGATATATTAATTAAATTAAGTTTATTTGATCTATATACGTTGACACTTAACAAATTAACATTCATTCTTGTCCTCTCTTTTGTGTGCATGTGTGACTGATTTTTAAGATGGGAGTCAATAGCTGAGTTTAAGTGCATTCCAGGTTCCCCTTCCAGCTCCCCCAGTGTCCTTGAGCAGGATCTTGTTAGCACCTGAAAAGTTTGGCACACAGTAAGGCAATTAGCTTCCTTTCACACCTAAATTTACCTTCACCCCATGCAAACCTGCAGCTGTTCTCCTGCATTTGTTACTCAAATGATCTCCCTGCTAAACAGTGAATCATGAGGCTGAGGCAACATAACCTTATTGGCCTCCTAGGGACCTGGTCCTATCTCCTTAAAACATTCTCTTCACCACTTTTTTGGGGGGAGTCATTTTCCACATTTAGCTCTGAAAACTTTGAGCATTTTCAATAACGCTTTTCAATGTAATAATAATGGAAAACAAATGAACTCCTTTAAGTGGCTCACTTCTAAATGTTAGAGTTTTTTTTCATTGATTTTTAACTGGTGATTAGCAAGTATTTATTTCAGCAAGTACTTATTTATTTAATAGACAATGTATTATTGCTTACTGTGTATAGAATACTGTATTTATTATTATGGGGAATAAATTATTTGAAACCTTATTTTTTAGCTGTTTATATGCAAATGATGCCTAAACACAATATAAATAGAACAATAGCTTTCATTGTGATGTTTGAGAAGTTTGCAAATGGATCCTAAAAGTTCTAAATTAATTAATATTTTTAAGGACTGAATCATCAAGTTTGGCAAAGAAGAAACTGAAGTAGAAAGGTCTGGTCCAGACCTTGAATAGGAAGGTATTTGCTCATTCTTTTGAAGTTACAATTCAGCATCCTTTAGTCAGGTGCCTACAGACCATGAATTAAGTGTTGAGAAGCAGGGTATTCTAAGCAGAAGGTTGGTTTGAGTGGATTCACTTAAGTGGAAATCTGGACCTGTATAATGGTTAGAGAGCTAGACATGACAGTAAGCATTACCTAATAATACTCAATATGAAGAAGGATTTCCTTCTAGTGAATGCTCAAAGATGAGAAATTATAGGAGTCAGAGCACTTTAAGGTATAATAATGTACAAGGAAACCCAAAATTAGAAACCTTGGCTATCTAAAAAATGCATGAGGGCCACCAAATGTCTAAGTAGGGAACCATGGGATATAAACCTTCCATGGGATCTGAACAATAATAGGAAGTTATAGAATCAGTGACTGAATGCTACTTTTCCTGAGAAATCACTACCCAACTCTGTCAAAAGATTTTGATTCTATCCCTGAAGGTCTTGAAGACCTCTGACTTTGTCAGAGTCTACAAATGGATCCTTCTTGTCTAATTTTCTGTAAGTGAGCAGAGTTAATCATATACAATTAAGAAAGACTATAGGTACTTGAGAGTACCTAGAGTTATGAGTTTATAAGATATAAGAGTTATAAGGAGGTGGGAGTCTATAGATATTGAATCTAAAAGGTAGTATTCAAAGAGGGTGATTGATAATACCAACTCTACAAGCAATTGAAGATTAGCTGAAACTTGAAATTCGAGAAGAATCCAGAAGTTGTGAACATTGTGTTCAAAACTCTGTGAGTGTCATTAATTTTTAGTATCTTAAAGAAATTTATAGTTATATCTGTAATATGTTCAAAACATAAAATAAGGCATTTCTATTTTTTAATAATTGTTTTATTCATTCCATATTCACATACATTTAAAGTAATTAATCTGTTATAGAAGTTTATAAAAAAATACACTTAAAAAACAATGCATTTTATATATTCTCAGAATAGGGTTATTACTACCTTGTGTCAATCTTTTTCCCCTTTCTTTCTCCTTGTTCCCTTTCTCCCTTATCCTCTTTTCTTTCTTCTTTCCCTCCTTCCTTCCTTCCTTTTTGTTTCTTTCTTATTTTTCTCATATATGAAGTATAAATAACTCTTGTTTTGATTCTCTTGTCTTAAGGAAACACCTATCTGAAAAGTAGGTTAATGCGCTTGGTAAGAATTTAAAGTTTCTTTGAGACTTGTAATAAAACCATACATAGCTCCTTTGCAATGTTGAAAGTTACATCAGCATTTCTGTGTCATCCTCTGACTCTTCTTCCTACATTTATAGTAACTGTCCAGAGTACCTGTCTGAAGAGTATAAAGGAAAGAGAATAAAACTCTAAGTCTGCAGAATCTAACCTTAAGTCTAATCTTGTGTCAAATCTTCTTCCATTTGATATATCATTACATTAAAGCTTAAACAAAAAATTCTTATCATCCTCACAGTTCTGAGTTATGGCCCCTTTATCAAGCTTTTCAGGGAAATTTCTTCATCATAATCAACATCTTCACTTTTCTCATCTGCAAAGATGCTGTGTAAAAAATTACCGCACACTTAAGAGCTTAAAATAACACACACTTATTATCTCAGTCATTGTGTCTCAGAAATCTGGCCATGGCTTAGTTGGGTCTTTTCCTTGCATTTCACAAAGTTGCAATCAAGATATCTTTTGGCCAGATTACATTGTCATCTGGCAGCTTAACTGAGGAAAAATCTACTTCCAAACTCACTCTGTTGTTGGCAGAGTTCATTGCCTTGTGGTTATATAGGACTGAGAGACCCAGCTTCTTACTAGCTGTCACTTGGAAGCCATCCTCAATTCCCAGCTCCTCCTGCCTTGTAGCTTTCTCCACAGACAGTTCACTCCATAGTAGTGTGTTTCTTTAGACTAGTAGAAGAGTATGAGCAAGTCCCCTAGCAAGGCAGAATGTATATAACATAATTACAGGAATGATATCCCATCACCTTTTCATATTCAGCTGGTTAGAATAAAGTCAACATATTACATCCACACTCAAGAAGAGAAGATTATACAAGAGCATGCACACTGGGAGGTGGGGGTTATGGGGTCACTTTAAAGTCTGTCCACCACAGAGTGGGTATGGTTTAACATTCAGAGAGTCTTCAATCTTGGAAAACAAGCAATCAGCATGGTTTCATCCATCACAGCCCAGCTGATCATCCCATCCATTTCACAAAGATCCCCAGAGGTAAGAAATATAGTGCTATAAAATAAAGATGATATTGGAGGGCAACCTGTTAGGTGACTGGTGAGTGATGAAGTTGCTGTTCATCTCGCTATTATTTGTGGTGTGAGCTTCTGATTTCTAATCCTAGCCATGATTCAGGATCTATTAATGATGACAGGCCTAATTCCTCTTTAACTTCTTCCTCAACTTTCAAAATGTAGATGATGATATACATCAATCTTAGAAGGGCAGTACGAGCTTTAGCATGTAAAGAATTCAGCCCAATTTTGTATAGACATACTTTTGAGTAAGAATTCAGCAGAAAGCAGCATAAATCTTTAAAGAGCTGGCACAAAACTGTTGGGGAAGAGATAGAGTTCTAATTTAATATAGAGAAGTGAAGGCTAAGGGGTGATTTAATTGCTATCTACAAATATAGGAGAAATCTTTATAAGAAAAAAACTATTTTGCATATTCAAGGAAGCCCAAATTAGATTAAGGAAATAGGAGATTTTGTTTAGCCTAGACATTTTTTTTTAAAAGACTTTGAAGTGATTCTACAATCTTCTTCTCTAGGTGGGTTTTAAATCTAAATCTGGAATTGGAAATGTCCTTGACATTTTTTTTTTCTTTTCTTTGATCCTATTTATTAATATACATTACTTAAAAGCATAAACTTCCTTCTAAAATAAAGAATGAAGCAATTTTTACTTCCTTATTCAAGAAAAAAATGAAGTGAACTCTTCTGAATTTTGATAATATGAGTCAGTTAGTTTGAAAAGTGGTGTCATACTACCCAGGGAAAGTAGCTGGACATGGAAAGGAATAAAGATACCCTTTGATACCCAATTAGGTACCAAATCAGGCCTGAATTTTCTGTTTGTGCCAGGGGAACATTTGAATCTGTTACTAAGCTTTTATATAAAATAGATAACCAAATGAAAAGACTTAAATTGAGCTAAAAACAATTGCCAAACACAAATAGAAAAAAAGGAGGATACAGGGGTGCCTGGGTGGCTCACTCAGTTAAGTGTTCAACTGTTGACTTCACCTCAGGTCATGATCCCATCATCGTGGGACCAACCCCAGTGTGGGGCTTTATGCTGAGTGTGGAACGTGCTTAACATTCTTTCTCTCTTTCCCTCTGCCCCTCTCCCACATTCATGCTCTCTTTGTGTCTAAAACAAAAATAAATAAAGAAGAAAGAAAAGAAAGTAAAAGAAGGAAGGAAGGAAGGAAGAAAGAAAGAAAGAAAGAAAGAAAGAAAGAAAGAAAGAGGAAAGAAGGGAGGAAGAAAGACAAAGAGGGAGAAAACAAATAAATGGGTTATTACATGAGACTGGCTAGTAAGTGGTAACACAGTTAAATGTCAAATAATCTTAACATCATGGACTCTTAACTAGGAAGGTCACCATGTCCAATCTCACAGAGTGATTCACTTCAATACCTTGACAAAACCACCGATTTTTTGGTAATCATTTTATTGGTTAAAATTTCAACTTCTTCTCAGTTAATTTGATTCAATGTTGCACATTGACAAAGTTCTTTCTTATGTTGATCCTAATTATTTTTCATAGGACTGTGGTTTGTTCTCTGGAGCAGTACCTAGTGATTTTTTTTTTTTAAATATACATAACCCTTTGCGTATGTGAAGATGGCCACCAGGGTATTTCTTTAATACTCTCTCTCTCTCTCTTTTTTTTTTTCTTACTCATCTAAAGTTCTTCAACTGTTTAATTTATTAAGCAGCCTTAAGTCCTTTGAGAAGACTTCTCTCCCCTACCCCACCAACACTGTATATTTTAGAGAAATGATGAGATCCTAATGGCCAAAATCCTTAGATATGGATGGAGTGTTGACTTGCCTATGAATTTAACTTCAAAACCAGTTGCTTAATCAGTTCATCACAAAGACACAGACTGGCTCATAAAACAACAGATGAGTGAGCACACAATAAAATCAAAGCTGCAAAAGGCCATTAAACACTAAAGATATATTGGAAAGTAGAACTTGCTTAGGTAAGAACTTCCTGCCCAGTGCCATGCCATGATGATTAATGTGTGCATATGTGAACTTTATGAAAAAGATAATGAATTGATTGTGTTCTTAAATGATGCCATTTTAGACCTGTTTGGCTTCCTCTCCTCCCTTGGGAATCAACTGACCACACTCTGTTAGTTTAAACAAATGAACATTTAATGTTGGCCATTCTGCCAACCAAGTTGGGGAAAATTAAATCATTTATCAAGGGAAAAAGAAAAATAGTAAGGGGTGTCTGGGGAAAAGGTAAAGACCTGTAGTTATCAGAAGGAGAGGGTGCCACAGATACTGATTAAAATATAATAGAGGAAGGCCTTAGGCTTGTTTTCAAACTTTGGTTTCTTCCTATTTTGGTATCAGGAAACTTATTTTAATCACATCATAAGTCTTTCTGATTTCTTAAGACAACCTTCTTTGGCAACTCTAATTTTAACACTAGCTCCTGTGAACACATCATCTTCTTCTTGGTGGTCATCCAATGGATTGTGAATGACAGTAATATAATTAGGGAATCTATAAGTAGAAAATAGAATTCAAAAGCCATTTGTGACAATAGACTAAAGTCTACCTTGGTAATATATCTAACATTTAACAAACAACCCATTAATATTAATAATATTAATGTTAATAGTATCGGGAATTATTAATATTATTAATCCAATAATATTTATTGTACTTAGTACTATTCTAATAACTGAGGGAAATACAAGGAAAATACAAGTCACAATCTGTGTCCTCAGGAGCTTATAAAATTTTAAGAAGAGAAAGCATGTGCCTAATATATATGTTATACTATAGATTATTATATTAATATTTATGTATTTCATGTTAACATATTATATATGTTTAACGCATTTATTATACACACACACACACACAATATATATATATATATATATACACAAAATGACCTGAGTGTTATAATGAGATCTATAGATGAATAAAGTATATTGAAAAGTGTTTTTTTTTTATTTTTTTTAAATGTTTATCCATTTTTGAGAGAGAGAGAGAGAGAGCACAAGCAGAAGCAGGAGCAGAGAGAGAGGGGACACAGAATCTGAAGCAGACTCCAGGCTCTGTGTCAGCACAGACGCCAATGCGGGGCTCAAACCCACGAACTGTGAGATCATGACCTGAGCTGAAGTCGGATGCTCAACCGACTGAACCACCCATCTGCCCCGAAAAGTGGTTTTAAGAGGCTGAGAAGGAAACCAGTCAGTTTTTCTGGGTGATTTTATTATTTATGTTATTGTTTCTTAAAGCCAGCATGAATTATGTATATTTGACTTATTTGTGTATTTATAATAATAAACACATAATTGATAAAGAGTAACAAATCTTTCAGCATAAAGGTATACCATCTGATAGAGGTTTCCACTCTAGTACAGTCATTGTGCTCACACTCTGAAGATGACAAGGAAGACCAGGTAAATAGATAGGGAAGGGAATATTGAAAGATGAGTGCAATCTGAAGACCTTTTCTGGAAAGTGATGATGTATCACCTTCAACTGAGCAAAAATGGTAGGTGTAGCAATTCCCTTAGAAAGTTTTCTCAGGTTTATTATGTAGTGACCTCTCATGTGCCAATCACATATTTCCTGTGAATAAGGCAGCTTGAATGCCAACTGTAAAGCCAGATTTAGGTCCTGTAACTGTTGGACTTATCCATGGTCTTGTTTTTATGAGTAGCTGGCTATGAGAGGAAGGGAATAAGGTTTGGACTAAGCTGAAAGGTGTTTTACTATTTACCATGTATAGAATGATCAGAGAAAGCTTTGAGAATTGTTTAGAGGGAGACCATAGTACAGCCCTAGTGGGAAAGCGTTAACATTAACTAAATAGTAAAGCCAAGAGAAGCTAGAACTTGGAAAGGATATAGGACAAAACAAAAAGAGAAAACTAACAAAACCATGTCAAGTACAAGAGTTGAGGGTATCCAAACACATAAAATAAATCTAAGCAATGTTGGAATTCTCTGTCAAAGATGCCCCAGAATGTTCTCCCATGTTTCCCTTATGAGCAACCAGCCAGTTATTACAAGGGTGTGGTGTGTTTTCAAAGGAACCAAAAGATGCCAAATGAATTTTAAAGGATCTATACTTGTTTCTCCATAAGAAAAAAAAAAGTGTATTAATATCTGCTTGCTTATCTTTTAACATACTAACTATACTCAGGTAAGTAGAGTGTAAAGACAATACAAGAGAAAACAATATATTAACATTATTTATTGCAACTATATTTATAATATGAAAATATTGGAAACATCTTTATAGGCAACAAAAAGGAAAATATCTAAGAAAATTATGGAATAGGCCCACAATGCAAATCTCAAGATTAACATATTTAAAGTGCATGTTACAATATGAAAAATATCATTCATCTAGGACAAGAATTAAAAAAAAATTAATCCTTATTTATTTTTGAGAGAGAGACAGAGACAGAGTGAAAGTTGGGGAGAAACAGAGAAAGAGAGGGAGACACAGAATTCAAAGCAGGCTCCAGGCTCTTAGCTGTAAGAATTTTTTTAAATATACACTTCTTTTCTTCCTTAGAGTGTCTCTTAAATGAATAGAATAACACTTATAACAGCATGGTTATTATAGATGAATATTTTCCTCCCATATAAAATTTCAAATTTCTTGTTGGCAGGGATGTCTTACTCATCTTTCTATCCATCTTACAGGGCTGACTCTATGTTTGTTACACTGGACTAAATTGAACAGTTGAGAATGCAAGAAATGAAGGGTGTTATGTTACAATATTGGTAATCTACTTTTACTTCTAGATTTTATTATATTTTTTTATCATAGTCTGTTAAAAGCTATCTGGTTAGATTTCTTTGCTGGTATCTTTACTTGTATTACACCAGAAGTCAAAGGGGAAAGTTTTTTTCAGAGATATAAATGATCTTTTATTAGTTTTTGGATATGGAAGTCACCTAAGGATTGATCAGTTTTTGTTCCCTTGGAAGACCCATTTGGCCACATTTTTACAACTGTGCTTCTGAAATAGAGTGTGAGACAAGGAGAGGTGGGTGATAACCAAAACCACTGGAAAGGTTTTTCAATGGGCAGAGAAGAACTGAAGAAAGACAAAGCAACAAAGAAAGATGAGAAATACTTAAAGATCTAGAGATCCTTCCAGTCTTTGCCAGAACCAATTTGTCAAGTTCATCCCCACGCCTTATGCTCATTCCAGCTCTGTCATATCTCCCTGACCCAAGATGGCTGCCCCATAGCCACTGTAGTCTTCCAGTGGCCACTTCCCCTTTCTGTGTTTGAGGACTGCCTTGGCTGTCAATGTGAGACTGTTTCTACTTCCTTGGTTTCTACTTCTTTGTTTTTCAAATGACTTGGAAGAAATTCAGAGTTCTATCATTTACTTTTACATCCCAATCTATCTTAGATATATATTACCAATACTTATTCCTCTATTATTCAAGGGAAGAAAATGATTGTTCCCACACAGAAGTTTTAGAGGAAACTCCCACCACACTGTACTGTCATATCAGATAATCATTTAATCACTGACTAAATCTAAGACACTGAGATTAGAGAATTCAAAAACTCTGGGAGACTTTAAAAACCTTTCCAAATTAAGTATTTATTGTTACTTCAATGCTTTCTTGCTACTTAATTTTCCTGAGTCTCATTTTAGGAGAAATTTGCTCCTTTAGCCTTGCACACTTCATCTCAATCAATACGCTATTCTCCCTAGAGGTCCCAAATTATTCTTTTCAAATGTCTTTTTTATCTACCCTTGGAAACAACACAAGCAAATGGAGTCTGACTTCCAGCTGTCAAATCAAGTGTTGAGGCAAACCCTGTGAGCGCGAATCATTCCATCTTGCCTTGTTCAATCTGGGTAATGTGGCACCGTCCCAAAACCTCCCCTACCACCAAGAGAGAGAAAGGAGTGAAAGACAGATTGTATAATTCTCAAAAGTTGGAAAATTTGTTTATTTTTTTCATTATACATTATTTGTTCATACATAAACTATTACCTAAATAGTGAATCCTTGCTTATGTTCCTTGGAAGTCTTTGGTAAATCAGGGTTAAGATTTGGAAATAGGGTATTTTAAGTGGGTTACCTTTTTTGTTGTTGTTAAGAATTCAACTCAGACTTACCTATAATTCCATCACTAGAAATCCATACCCTGGAAAATGTGGTAGCAAGGTTTCTCTGATTCTTTAAGGGACAAAACCTTCCTGGTTGAGATAGGCTAATATTCAAACATAAGTTGTTGATCACATTGTTGACTATGGTAGGAAAAAAAATCTGTTTTCAAAGCAACGTTATTTGGAAATCTTAGGGATCATTTTAGACGTGTTACTTATATGTTGGCTTATATGTAGCCTCTGTTCAAAACAAAATTATATTTCCTTTGGGGCCTAATTTCAAGGCAGTTTTTTTTAAATGTTTATTTATTTTTGAAAGAAAGAGACAGAGTGTGAGCAGGAGAGGGGCAGAGAGAGAGAAGGAGACACAGAATCTGAAGCAGGCTCCAGGCTCCGAGCTGTCAACATAGAGCCCAATGCAGGACTCTAACTCATGTACCGCAAGATCCTGACTGAGCCGAAGTCAGATGCTTAACCAACTGAGCCACCCAGGCACCCCTCAAGACAGTTTAATTTTTCACACACACACACACACACACACACACACGGTTGTTATTTTTTCATAATTGAACCTAATAGATTATGTCTCCCTGCTTTATGTGAAGGTCCAATTTCTCCCCTTTCTGTGTAGCTCCCAGAGGATCCTATACTATGCAAGGTGCAAAACAAACAAAACCCCTTCACTTTTGCCCTGATGATAATTGTGGAGTGGCAGTGATGGTGTTGTTGGAAGTTTTTAAAACAAAAATACCTAACCAGGTTCAGAGACATTACCCAGATATGTTTTATGTGCTTTCCATAGTACATTCAATTGTTTTTAAACAAGGTGGTAAAACAGTGAGAGCTACTCCTTATTTTCCATCCTCCACTGTCCCAAATCCTCAGACTCCATCAAAGTGCACCTTGAGCTCCACCTCCCACATTGTGTTCCCCACTGGTGCCAATCTTCCAGCTAACTCCATTTCCCCTTTGTAAACGCTCGATGTGCTGACCTATTTAAAAATATAACTCAGGTGCCTGGCGAACCATGATGCCTGCCAGCTCTTCAGATAAAGAGGATCCACTTATTAATCTGCTCTGTCTCCATCTGCCCGCTCAATTGGGATTGACTGCTTGCTGTCCAGACTGATACCAGGGAAATCTGATTGAGGACAAGAATCTCTTTGTACGTTTCCCCCACTGATACGGCACAACAGGTCTGTTGCAGCCAGGGAGTTAAGCTGATGTGACATGATGTCAGATGGCCTGCCATTGTACGTCAGAAATTAAAAAGAAAATATTCTTTCAAACTGGAATTCCTTATGTGATTTTTATTTCCTTGGGCTTTGAGCAGATTGAGTATTGAATTGCTTGACTGGAGCCCATGGATAATTTAATACCTGCAACATTCGTCCCTGGGTGAATTTCAGCCACATTTGACTTGTTCAGCATGGCATCTCAGTTCTAACCATTTCATGGAACTCTTGTAAATATTGATTGATGAAATCCCAAGGAAATACTTTTTCTAGCTCTGATTCTGAAATGCTCCAGAAGGAAAGACTTGATCTCTGTTTTCGTCCTTCCTACTCCATATCTAGTGGTGTGAAAAGTAAATAAAAATTTTGGACCCTCTTTTAGCCTTCTCAAATTAAAATAGTCAATTCTTACAACTTGAGAAAAAAAGTGGTGTGGTTTGATCCATCGAGGTAGGATTGAATAAAAACAACAAACAAGTAAGCAAGAATAGCAAACAAATAAGCTCAAACCATATCAGTGGAATCAAAATATTATACATTATTTCCTGGGAAGCTTTTGGAGTCCCTCAATAGGAGTCTTGACTACATAAAGTTAAGTCTCCAGAGGAATGTAAACATAGGAGATATATATATAAGTACTAAATGGTTAGCGTCTCATGCATGTAGTATTCAGATTATAGTATGTGTTTGTGCTTTTGTTGAAAAGGTCAGGTAGAACTAGCCTTAGGTCACGCCTAGAATCAAAACTGAATGCCTTATAAAATTTCTAAACACCATTTATTAATAAAAAATCAAGAAAGAAAAGAGACAGACAGGTAAGAGTTAAAGATCTTACAGGAATTCATGTTCAGTAGCAAAGAACAAAATATTATCACTTTCTTAATATTCAGCTTTTACTATTTAGTCAAGGCTAATCATTTGTTAATTTGTGTAAGCTCCCGTGCTTAAAGATTCACCTCTGAATGAAATATGTGGCTGATCCTTACTCTTTATTATAAATTAAACAGTATAAAATGTAAATACTATTGGAGAAAATAAGATCTCATTCATTCAATGTAAATAACACTGAATAAATTCATATTGACTGGCTTCTCTTTGATATTCACTTGTGATGAGAGTGTATGTATTTATGTGTATTTGTGTTGAACTGTGTATATGTGAACATGTAAAGTATATGAAGCACTGGGGGGAAAAAGAACTTGGTTAAACAGATAAAAGAGAGTAGCCTGCTACAATAAGCTTTTTAAAAATCAAGAAATTCTCGTGGGTTGCCTGGGTGGCTCAGCTGGTTGAGTGTCTGACTCTTGATTTCAGCTCAGGTCATGATTTCACAGTTCCTGGGATGGAGTCCCATGTCTAGCTTTGCACCGACAGTGCAGAGATTGTTTGGGATTCTGTCTCTCCTCGCTATCTTCCCCTCCCTGCACTGGTGCTGTATGTCAAAATAAATAAAAATAAATAAATAAATAAATAAATAAATAAACATTAAAAAATGAATTCTCCTAACAGTGAAAGAAGTATATTGTAGATTATTTCCTTACATTTCTTTGCCATAAATATTTTAGATAAAAATATAAGAAGAAACACAAATCCACATTATAATTAGTGAAAGAAAACAGTTCTGTTTGCTTTGTTTTGTTTTTTATTAAGGTATAGTAAGGTGTACTATGTAGTAATTTGATATTTGTATATATATTTGATCAATTACCAAATGTTAACTAAACTTACTAACTTACTAAACTTACAGTAAGTTTAGTTAACATCCGTCACTATACATAGTTAGAAAACTTTTTTCTTTTCTTTATTCTTCTTTATTTTTCTTTTTTAATTGAGAGAGAGAGGGAGAGAGCATGAGCAGGAGAGAGGGGCAGAGAGAGAGACTGACAGAGACAGAGAGACAGAGAATCCCAAGCAGGCTCCACACTCAGCACGGAGCCCTATGCATGGCTCAATCCCACGATCCTGAGATCATGAACTGAGCCAAAATCAAGAGTTGGATGCTCAACTGACTGAGCCACCCATGTGCACTTACAACGTTGTTTTTTTCCTTATATAGAGAACTTTTAAGACCCACTCTCATAACTACTTTCATATATGCCATATGGTATAATTAACTATAGTCACCATGTTCTACATTTCATCCCCATGACTTATTCATATTATAACTGGACATTTGTACCTTTTGGTTTCACTGGCTGACCTCCACCCCAGACAATAGCACTCTGTATTCTACATCCATAAGCTCGGGTCTTTTTGTTTTGTTTCATTTTGATTTTGTTTGGTTTTTTAGATTCCACATATGAAGTTATACAATATTTGTCCTTTTCTGTCTGATTTACTTCATACTTAGCCTAATGCCCTCGAGGTCCATCCATGGTGTTGTAAATGCCAAGATATTTTTATGGCTGAATACTATTCCATTGTATATATGTACCACAATTTATTCATTCGTCAATGAAAATTTAGTGTTTCTATGTCTTAGTTATTGTAAATAATGCTGCAATAAAAATGGAGGTACAGATTCTTTTTGAATTAGGGTTTTCATTATCTTCAAAAAAAATACCCCAGAAGCAGTATGCTGGATCATATGGCAGTTCTATTTATAATTTTTTGAAGAAACTCCATACTGCTTTCCTTAGAGGATGCACCAATTAACATTCCCACCAACAGTGCACAAAGAGTTCGTTTATTCTGTATCCTTGCCAACACTTGTTTCTTTGTGGGGTTTTTTTTTGTCTTTTTAATAATAGCCATTATAACAGGTATGAGGTGATATCTCATTGTGATTTTGGCTTGCATTTCCCTGTTTAAATCTCATCATATTGATTGAAAATTTACTTGGCTATTGAGTTTCCTTATCTCCATAGATCCATATCCATTTTTCTCTAATCTAGAGTCGAAAAGATACTCCATTCAAATGCATATTCTTTATACTAAACAGATGTTGGGTCATATATTCTTGGACCTTTCCTGGATGAATTAAACTGAACAGAGAAAACATGGAAGAAAATTACCCTTTAGAGTGTTACCTAAAGTCATGTACCCAAAGTCCACTCCAAGTATGCAGCTTTTTGTTTGTTTTCCTGTGGGAGGTGAGTCAACAGAGAATACCCAGTGAAAATAATAGCCCCCAGCTGAAGGGAAAAAAAAATCACAAAAACAAGGACAGATGGGAGAAGTCACATCACTGGGATCATGGAATTCTACAAGTTCTTCAGGAAAGCAAAAACATCTATGACCAAGATAGAGCATTTAGAATCCTCTATAGGTTAAAAGTATTCATGTTATAAACTATGACAATGCACAAAAATATGTAGGACACAAAAAATTACTTGTATTTTTTAGGATGAAGTTAAAATATGGTATGATGTTAATTACAGCATCCAAAAGTAAACAACTTCATCTGTTTTGTCTTACATGCCACACAAGATTATGCACCTTGACACTCAATAAGAATCAAAGGCTGACATGAAGGACTTAACATGGCAAGTTTCTTTTGAAGGCAGGGACGTACCAATTTTCTTTTTAATTTATTTTTTAATGCTTATGTATGTTTGAGAGAGAAAGAGAGGGAGAGAGAGAGCAGGAGCAAGGGAGTAGCAGAGAGAGAGGGACACAGAATTTGAAGCAAGCTCCAGACTCTGAGTTGTCAGCAGAGAGCCCCTACAGGGGGCTCGAACTCACCAGCCGTGAGATCATGACCTGAGCCAAAATCACATGTCAGACGCTTAACCAACTGAGCCCCCCAGATGCCCCAAGGACATACTAATTTAAGTCAGATAAATGAAACATGATTTTTCATTTATTTTTCTTTTTTTTTAATATTTATTTTTTTGGAGGGAGAGCACAATCAGGGGAGGGGCAGAGAGAAAAGGCCAGAGGATCTGAAGCAAGCTCTGTGCTGACAGGCTGACAGCAGCACACCCCATGTGGGACTTGAACTCCAGAACCGTGAGATCATGACCTGAGTGGAAGGTGGACGCTCCACCAACTGAGCCACCCAGGCGCATCGAAACCTAATTTTTAAAATAAATCTAGAGAAAAGTTTATTTCTCAGACTCTTAAGAAAGGGACCACTGAAAACATGTAAAGGTTATTTCCTAGAAAGGGAGTGGGAGAGAGAAAAATGAGAAAATAAAGGTTGTCCATTATTAATTTGCCATTTGCGTCAAGAAAAATGTTTGCAGGCAAATTTGCTTGTATCCTAAACTGAATATTTTTCTCATCCAGATTGCAATAGTCTTTTTTTTTTCAAATTATCTTTCCTTCTTATCAAAAAGCTTTCTTGAAGTCAATCAAGGTGGGAGGCCAGAAAGTTGATAAGGAGGTCATTACAACAACTCATGGAAGATATAAAACAATCCATTTCAAAGAGTGGGGACTATTTCCTATCAACATTTGAATGTGAGTGATTATTTGGCAATTCCTCTTCCCCTTTTCCTCTCTTCTTATCCCCCATATGCTCCGTAGTAGAAAACTTTGACCTTGCTAAGAGAAATAATAACATAACACATCTGCACCATCCGTGTGATTAATACCGCCCTCTGAAAGGAGCACCTCAACTGGCAAAATACAACTAAAATGCATGAACACACCGAGGAACTCTTTGCCTTGTTCACCTTCTTTCTAAATAATTCATCAGTTTAATGATAATGACATTCAAATATCATAATTACAGCCGACTCTTTAAAAAACATCAATTCCGGGGCCAAAAAAGGAGTAACCTGCCCCCACTTCTTTTCTCACCATTAGCTGTTAATGCCAAAATATGATCTTTATTCATTTCACTGACATAATATAAAACCAATGTAGATTTCCCATTTTTCATAAAATTTTCATCTGCACTATTAGTGTCACTGATAGCAGACTGCAAAGTGTTGTTAAGCTACAAGATGGAAGACACTGCGAAAACCTCAGCATGTTAAGAAGCCATAAAATTTTATTCAGTTCATTTACTGCTACAGTCCAGTAACCCTGTAGTAAGAGTGTGCTATTTTTATTGTGTATTTATTTAAAGGTTGAATATTTTGTTCCCTGGACTAGACATCTAACCGAGTTAATCAGGACTCCTCATACACTGCGTTGTATTCTACTTTGGGGTTTATCATCTCCTTCAAAGTGTTTTTGTATTTTTGGTGGTTGGGGAAGAGATGACAACAGAATATTGCGAACAAGCTTAGCTATGGATAGGGGGTCACATTTGTGCTCAGAATTCAACCACCAGTGTATGGGCTTCATGTGATGCTTAGGAGAAAGATTTGCTTTGCCCTCCTCTTTTTTCCATCTTCGGTCTCTTCCCAAGCAAATCTCGGGGCAGACTGCAGTGAAGCACAATGTAATAGGCCTTGTGCTGGTTGGTCTGGCAGGTGGCCAGAGTGTTTGGCTGCTCACACAATCTTGCAGAAGTCAGCCACATTTTGCATTTATTGTTTTGCTAGGATGTCTCAGCAGTTTGACATAAATAGGTAAGATCTTTTTTGAATAGTGTGGTGCAGAACCTGTTTTAGGTCTACTCATGAAACCATAGCCATCTAGAGCCGGCTTGTCTGTATTCATATCAAGTTATATCATATCATATCGTCATATCATATCATATATCATATCATATAATCATTATGTGAAAGTTGCAGCATGAAGACACAGGGTGCTCTGTGTATCAGTTTTGCCAATATTTGGGATGTATTTCAATATCCCAGACTTCTCTGACCACAAACAATGACAGCTACACCAGCGATAATTCCACTATGCAAACAAAATTGTCAAGACAGAAAGGAGTGTAAAAGGGGCAGTTGTTCCTACCGGTCTCTCCCTTAGGGCCGGGGTGTTGGTTGCACTAGGCTTAGCCAACTCCCAGGAAACCCATTACTGTGCAGATTCACTTAGGCCCCAGGAGTACCTGTTTCCTACTCAGTCCCAATTAAAGGCCACATGGAAACTCCAGGTGCAGTAAATAGATAAACTAGCAACAAAAACTACAATAGCAAACAGGCCAGACAAATGATCTACAACATCCATAATACATTCTCGCTGTGTCTGTGACTTGTTAGGAACCTAGAAGACAAGCCTGTCCTTACTTGGTCCCCTCATCTATAATACAGGCTGATAAGGGAACCTATGCCAGTTGCAGTGTTTTCTCTTGAAAGTGCAAAATATGGGATTGATAAAAGCAAAGTGTGCATTTTTAAAGGCACATGAGAGAGAGATTTAAATCACCTGAGATAGTCTGTATTTATTCATTCCAAAGAGGTACAAAGGCTCTGTCTGGGTAGCATTAAAGAGTAAAGGTTCAAAAGGAATATGTGAGAGTCCCCTGGAGACTGGAAACATAAGAATGCATTAAAATGAGAAGGAGAGAGTCTCCCAAAATAGCCAAATAATGACTATTCGTAGTTACTATCTTGTTAGCATCGATTGTGGAATATTTGAGGGCCTGGGAGAATCAATGTATATGGTAAACAATCACCTCCTAAACTGAAATGTCAGAGATACGATACAGAATAATGAATATAAAATCTAGACAAAACTAATGACCAAACAAGATAAACAAATTAAAGCAGATAAGCCACGAAGGGTGAGTGACTAACGATTCAGTTAGGCATAATCCCAGTGAAAATCTGTCCATTTGAACAGCCTTTGCCGCATCGTATCAACACAGGCTGACAGCTGAGCCCCGCATGCCTCCCTTTAGCTTCTGAGGTATGAAATCTGGGCTATGGATGTGAGATGCAGGAGCCAGGTATTCAGGCAGTGGTGGGAAAAACCATTTCCAGATTCTACAATTTCATGACCATCCATCTATCATTCTGAGAGACAAAAGGTTATGTTTTTCTCCTACTATGCACCTGGTGTAGAGGTCTTGCACTCAGATTCCCCCTAAAAATGATTTCCAAACTGTTGTTTTTTCTTTTTCTTTACCCTTTTTGGTTTGTTGTTTTTGGCTTGCTTTAACATTTTTTAAAGGGTGCTAGAAGCCTTACATGATATTTCTCAATTCTGTTTCTTTGTGCACCTTGCCATTATGCTATTCTGAATTGATCTGTGAACCTTTCCTTATAGCTATATGAGTCAGTAGAGATGGGCTGTGGATGAATCTCACTGGACATGGGTCAACATTGTTTTGAAATAAAAGGAGCCAGCATGGTTTTTTGGTATACCCCATCACAGGAAAGGCAGGGCTTCCACACTTCAGTCATTTAGCAACCCCTTATATCTCAAAAGAGCATTATTAGACAAAACTGAGATGTTGACACAATCTGGTCTCCACAGTATCTTCCCACCTCCCCTCCCTTCCTCTGTGGGTGTCTTGGTGACTTGTGTTCTCAACCTGTAACTTCCACTATTTTCCTCCCCACCCCATGCCTTTCTTCATTGTCATAACCATCCCAAAACTGACCTGTTGAGGGTCTCATTTCATAAGAAATTTCCTTGAAATAGGTGTTGTCACAATGGAAAAGGTCTCACATTAATTGAAAAATGTGTGGATAATGACGTGAGACCATTTCTCTTCTTAAGGATATTGTTTTTAAACAAGATTCTCTCCCTTATACAGATACAGATATAAGCAAATTATATATACATGAATATATATCTTAGGTTTAGATATAAACAAATTTGTATTTAATGGTGGAAATTTCAGATACAGTGGTATGCAAGCAGGAGGAAGCTATTTTTTTTAATTTAATGTTTATTTTATTTTTGAGAGAGAGAATGAATGGGGAAGGGGCAGAGAGAGAGGGAGACACAGGATCTGAAGCAGGCTGCAAGCTCTGAGCTGTCAGCACAGAGCCCCACGCGGGACTCAAACTCACGAACCATGAGATCATGACTTGAGCTGATGTCAGACGCTTAACTGACTGAGCCACCCAGGAACCCCATGGAAGGAATGTATTTAGATCAGAGATAGTTATCTGCACACATGTGGGGAATATCTACTCTGGCTACAAATAGGACTTGTCTAACATGATGTTCTGTGAACTTTTATTCTCACTTTTTTTTTTTTTAATAACCTAGGAGTTACAAAGGAGTAAGAATTTTACTGCCTCAGCAGCAGGAAACTTTAAATTATAAAATTTAGACAGTAAATAAATATATCATTTATAATTTTCTAGTTTGACATTGTTCTAGCAATTTCATAATCAGATATGATTTGAAATCTTTCATATTTGGCTGTGAAATAGAGAGATAACTATCCTCTATCTCGTTACTTATGTGCATCTGCTGGGTGTTATATATGTGATGTGGATCGTCTAATTAGAAAAGGAGATACAGGGGCGCCTTGGTGGCTCAGTTGGTTGAGCGTCCAGCTTCGGCTCAGATCATGATCTCATGGCTGATGGGTTCGAGTCCCGCATTGAGCTCTGTGCTAACAGCTCAGATCCTGGAGCCTGCTTCAGATCTATGTCTCCCTCTCTCTCTGCCCCTCCCCCACTTGTGCTCTTTCTCTGTCTCTCTCGCTCTCTCAAAAGTAAATAAGCATTAAAAAAATTTTTTTAAAGAAAAGGAGGTGCAAAATTTGTCCCTCACTTTACTCAAAGTGATCAATGACATTACCTTGGTCCTAGGAGGCATTCAGGTCAGCCTCAACTTGTCGGCCATCACTATGCATAAGAAAATTAGCATACAATTTCTCTTTACAAGTCCAAGTGGCATCTGTGCCACTAATAAGTCTGCTGTACCTACATTAACACGTTGGGCCAAGTAGAAAAGTTAATACAGAAACTTAAGGAGCAAGTCACCTGGCTTTCTAAGGTAGACTCTAATGGCCTGATCTGTGTTTAATTGGTTGGGAACAAGAACTTGGAAATATGGTTCAGGGTCAAATATTGCAGACTGACACCATCGTCCTGCCTGGGATCCTGTTGGATTCCTGAATTAAATGCTGTATGACATGAACTGAGCTGATTTGGCCCTAGCCTCTGTCAGATTATTCAAAGTGGTCAATGGAGTGGCCTTCTGATGGAAAGATTTTCCAAAAGCCAAGATGATATAAAAATAAGGGGTACCTATTTAGGGGAGACTTATTTGCTTACATATTTATCTCACATATTTCTGCATGTGTAATGAGCAAACACACTGAGTGCCTCTGTTCTGGATTATCTTTTCAAGGATGTCTGTATAGTGAACTATTTTGGAAGACAGAGGTGGTATCTCCCTCCAGAACAAAGAACAAGTCTTCTTATTGCCTTGGAAGACAGAGATAGTGTTTCCTTCCAAAGCAAAGTGCAGTCATGCTTCCTGCCCAGTATAATAAAGATAATGTCTCCCTCTGGGGCTAAGGGCAGACTTGCTTAATGTCCATTATAAAAGACTTGGCTTCTGTAAGCTAAGAGTTTTCCTCCAAAAATGTGACCCTCTCCATGTATAGAGGTCACCAGTCCTCTTTACATCATCCTTTGGGAACTGAGTCTTAAGGAACCATCACAAGAGTTGTTGATATTTTCATTGCTGCTATTTCTGTGAGCAGTAAAATCTTTTGTCTCTGACTCAGGAGTGACATGTCTTCTGCCCATATCTATAAAGGTATGGCAGGCTAGCTTGTTAGCTTGCAAATGGGGTAAAATCACATCTCTCTCAGAGTGCCTGACAGTCTCTGATGGAATAGCACAGGACTGTCTTCTTCCAGAAAAGCACAGTCATTTTGAAGATCAATTATTAGTATTTCTTATAAGCTGTGGCTTCTATACATGCAACCAAGGGGATTCAATATAGATACAATCTTAGAGACCATCCCCCATTCTACAAATAAGAACAATTGAGGCTCAGACTTATTTACCTAAAACATTTCTTTAGTGGCAGAATTTGAGCAGATGCTCAAATTTTCTTACTTCCTGTTTGATACTCTTCCCAGCGTATTTCATTAACTATAACAAAACTAAAACTCTAAAGTCTACTTTAGTCTCAGATATCTGATAAATTTTTAATGAATACAGTGTAAAAATGGTGAACGAATATTGCCCATCCCATAACGTGAGAAAGCAATGGGCTCACTTACATCTTAGGTTGGCATGGGCCTTGCGCTGGATCTAGCAGTGATTTTCAGATCTTGGATGAAAACACTTTTGACAAGGCACATTTTCCTCTTGGCTAGCTACAGCAACATTTGCAAATGCTCTGAAGTATTTGTTGGCCCTTAAATATGTCATGTGCATGGACAACAGGAATTAGCACTTTCTGTATTCATCCAAAATATAGGATTAGTTTCAGCCATCTTTTATACTCTTGGGGAAATCTTCCTTGAAGTGACAATAATTTAACCTCATTTTTCATTTTCTTTTGAGCCTCTACACTCTTATCTCTGAAAGCCAATAGCTTATGTTATGTTTTCTTCTCTTGGTTACGGCACTCTTCAGAGTAGGCTATCTCGTGTATGTATGTGCGACAACCTCCAAATCTCAGAGTCTTAAAACAAATTTTATTTCTTGCTCATTTTACATTTCCACCACAAGGTCTTCGGGAGGTTTTGTCCTGCTTTATCCTCTCTCTGAGACCCATGCTGACTGAGCATCCACCACCCTGAACATCGTAAACGCTCCTGGCATCAGCTCTTGAAACATTTGTCTTGAAGTAATATTGCCACAGCTCGTATTTTACCTGCCAAAGCCTGTTCCATGGTCACACCCAACTTAAAGGGAAAGGGCAGCCCAATACTGCCATGTGCCAGGGAGAAGCAGAACCATGTGGCAAGCAGCCTTAGTGACAACCACACTTTAATTGACTTTGACCCCCAGTGTTTGTTTAAAGTTTGGACTGAATGCCCCGTCTCCTTCCTTAGCTTCAACTCCTATTTGGGCTATTCTCATGATTTATGTTAATGACCTTTTCCTTGCTGGAAGATGTTTCCATGTAATTGCAATAAGGAATTATTGCATGATGCTGTTATGTAAGAGAAGTCTGGGTAAAGATTTTTTAAAACAGTGAAGTCAGAGGTGAAAGGAAAATTAGAAAGAGGACTGCAGAAAAGCAAAGGGAAAGGGTGATAGTAAAGAAGACATAGAGAAAAAAGGAATTAGAAAGAGGAAAGGGAATGAAAAGAAGGAAAAGGAAAGAAAGAGAAAAGGCTTTGAGAAGAGGAAATGTTGAAAGGAAAGAAAGCCAGTGGGAAATGAATACTGAGAGCAAAACTTGCACATTTCAACATGCTTAGAACTCCCTGGGAAAAAAAGGTATGAAAACCTATAAGACATTATTTAAATCTTATGATGTTGTGCCCCAGGGCTGAAACCAAGTCCTGGGCTCATCATCTCCAGTTCCCTGCTGACTTAAAGAGAAAAAAATATTTTTTAAAGTGGCAATAGAACAAAAGTTCTGAATCTCAAAGCAACTAATGAAAACACACACATAAACTCTTCAGATTTCTCCTCTTCCCTAGGGCTCATTTTTTCTTAGAAGGAAAAAAATGTGAGAACCCAGCTGAGATCTGAATTTTCTCCCCAACTCTACAGAAAAAGAGGTAGAACATTGCTGGCCCCAAACTTCAAATACCAGGAGACCAAAATGACACTTCAATAAGAGGAAGAATTCTTGAATATATTTTTTTGGTTGCAGAGTTTTCTTCTCTGTTCATAAGCTCTTTATCCCTCTGATGGGTAGCTTTTTACATGTGTGTGTGTGTGTGTGTGAGAGAGAGAGAGAGAGAGAGAGAGACAGAGAGAGAGAAAGAGAGGAGAGACAGAGACAGACAGACAAAGAGAGAAACTGAGGGAAATAGTGGGGTCTGGAGCCTGCTCAGAGAAACCAAAACCAACTAAGCCATAGTGGGAGTATTTACACCATGGAATCAGCACTGTCACAAACACAAATCAGGATGGTTCATTTGTTTTCCAGAGAGTTAGTTGCTGTATTATCAGCACACCCCTGGAAGAGACAGACTATAAGATAAAAAGAAAGAAGTTTTTAAAAAGAGCATATCTGAAGAAAGAGAAAAGAGGGAGAGGAAATCTAAGGAGGAAAAAGAAAAATGAGTAGATTTAGATTTGGAAGAAGAATTTAAAAGTTGAGATTTCCTAAATTCTACCCCATTTAAGCCTTTCTTTTTGTAAGTAAAGAGTTTTTGTTTGGTCTGAAAGTTTCGGGTTCTTCATATTTTTTTAACCTGTAAATCAAAATAAACAAATAAATAAATAAATAAAAACATGCCTTCATGAGAAGCAGACCCAGCCTTCTGCTACTCCAGTGAGTCTCCAAGGGTGATAATTAGGCAAATCCTCTCTGCTCTGGATACATGTTCCTGGCCTGAGTTTTGGAAGCATTACTTTTTTCCACCTGAAAGACAAGCAGATTGCCCACTCAGTCTGCTTTCAGAAACAGTGGAGCACAAATTCAGTGATGTTCATAAAGCCCCATGGAAGTTTCTATTCTTTAAGGATTTGATCTCTGTATTTAAAATGCAAAATCTCTGACTCATTAACACTTTAAACATATACATCTAAGTTTGAATAATCAGCTGATTTTTCTTTTTAGATGGGGAAGAAAGATGATGGAAACATCCAAGCGCGAAATGTGCTCCTTTTATTTTCTTTCCCTTCTTATCCCATTCAGATACCCCTGCTTATAAATATCAAGGGATAACAAAAGAGGAAATACATACAAACCTATAGGAAGGGGTTCGTTTTAGTATTCAAATTAAAAGAGTGAAAAAGAAACTGTAGGTTCCTGCTTTGTTTTGTTCTATTTTGTTTTCTCTTCAAACAGGCTGGGGAAATTTATCAAGGCAGAGATTAGGGGTGGAGAGTAGACAGCCCTCTCAGAGATGTGTATGTTTAACCAACTCTCTCCTGATGGGGGCTCATTGAAATTCTAGTCCGCAGGTAGAAACCCCCCATATAAGAAAGAGCAGAGTGAAGAAGCCTGAAAATTCCTACATCTGGAGCTAGAAGACTTACCGGGTTCCCAAACACCCAGGTTCTCTCTTCACAGGCATACACTCCAGGACCTAGTTGCTAAATTGGCCTGTGTTTCCAGACTAAGAGGGGAGCACAAAGGAGGCCCAGAACGCTGTAGCTGGCCATTTGGATAGAACAAACGGATCAGCACCCATGACCATGGACTCAAATGAGAGGATATCAGATCTTCAAACCAGAGAAAGCTCCTCTCTGGTTCTAAGATTCCTCCCTTACAAAATGAACTTACCCCAAATCTCAGTTTAGCCCTCCTGTTTAAATTTGGGTATTACTCCCAAAATGTCTGGGGTAAGAGCCACAGCTTTTGGGTTGCAGTAACTTAGAATCACTTAGAACCTTAAAAGGCCAATTTCTTTGCTTCTAGGCTGGGTAGGTAAGAATCAGACCAAAACAAAAACAAACAAACAAAAAAGGATAGATTTTATATCTTGCTCTCTTCACCTATATCAATGTTTGATGACTTGCATATACTTTTTTACAGTTTCTTTCCTGTCTTATTTTTACTGCAGAAGCATAGTGCTCATGCTTTCTTTGTAATTGTTTGGAGAGGTGCAGGGAATTCGCTATATACATGGTTTCATTTTGTCTTGTTTTTTTGGTGAGTGTATTTGGAGGAGGTGGTAACTCACCAGCAAAGCCTAGTATAATAGCGGACTATAATAATACTAAGCAATCGAACCTGAACCTTTGCTCCTGGCATACTATTTGGATTGCTTTGGTAGTCTCTTGCTAATTTGGAGCTGCCGCCCTCTACATCTCCACCCCCCCACCCCCCCCCCCACACACACACCCTTCCAGTCTCACCTTTTTTCACCTCCTTCCATTTGGACGCATGCTCACAGACATGTTTTCTTCTCTCAGTTGTTTGCAAAGGCCTCCTTCCGCCCCCATTCCATAATCAAAGCCCTTGTTCCCAACTATTCTATGTTTCCTCTGAAACTTCCTGGAATACAATTCTCTCCTTAGAACTAATTGGCTATCTGTATATCCTGCCTTGAACTACAATTTAATTCTGTCTCTAGGTAGGTCTGTTCTCCTTACTTCCCAATTTATATTATGAGGACCTTAGGAATGTACAGCACATCTTCATCTTTGGTTCTTAGCACAGCTCTGTGTATATAGGTGGTTTGTAAGGAGCATTTGACGAAAGAATGAAGGAAAGAATCAATTCATCTCTCAGATGATTGAGTCTTGAGTGGCAGAGGGTTACTATTTCAATGATATGATTATTGTCTTTCCCACAGTCTTTTATGGAGAGAGTATACAATCTCCGTGTGGTTGGGGAAGTATTTCTCCCACGTGATTACTTACTTTGAGTGGATTTTACATCAGTTCTTTAGGTTTTCTGCTCAGATTAGAGCAAATTCAATTGGCACCTTGATTTACACATCTATTATGCTCTTCTTTAGTGCTGAATATTCTGTATACAAAGAGTGTGAAAAATCTATGCCCTCAACAAAGTCATGTTGTCATGTGGAGGATAGGAAATAAATGATTGCAGTAGGACAAACAGGCATGTAAACAAGCTGTTGGGAGCAGAAACAGGGCACTCTTTAGGGTATGATTTAGAAAGGGAGAGACTCAGAGATGAAGGGATAATTATTTTACATTCTTTCCTTACATGTAAATGACCTAAATATATAATAAATATATTACTTAATGAAGGAGCTAAAATTCTGTAGTCTTGACTGGCGGTTATATAACTTTCATTTTCAAATATGTAGCCCAATGTGTGAAAGTGAAAGTAGGAGCACCCTGATTAGGAGGAAGGGACTTATTCCCCCTTCCTTCCTCTTTTTAGCCTTGACCCTGGAAAAGAATCTAGAAACACACTTTAAAAACCATTCATAGGGACGCCTGGGCGGCTCGGTCGGTTGGGCATCTGAATTCGGCTCAGGTCATGATCTCATGGTCTGTGAGTTCCAGCCCCGCATCCGGCTCTGTGCTGACAGCTCAGAGCCTGGAGCCCGCTTTAGATTCTGTGTCTCCCTCTCTTGCTCTGTTCCTCCCCTGTTCATGCTTTCTGTCTCTCTCTCAAGAATAAATAAAACATTGAAAACAATTTTTAAACAAATAAATAATAAAAACCATTCATCAAAGACTTAAGAATAGACATTTAAAATTCTATTAAATCATAAAGACTGACTAGTTGAAATTAGAGCATGTCCATGTAATAATGAAATATATCACTTGAAAAATAAAATCCTCCTCTCAGTTATTATGAATTTAGAAAATTAATAAAATATATGGAGAAAATCTCTTTGATCATTAGGAAATAGAGGGATGAATCTCATAATCCCAAGAGATGATATAAAGTAAATAGTGAGTGTATAATTACTTTGTATAAGGTATTTGCAGATAATAATAGTAAAATGGATCATCAAGGAACAGCTCCATAATAACAGTCCTCCAAACATTGAATCTGATGCCAAGAATAACAATCATTTTCCGAAACATGGGTATGACAGAGTCATAGTCCACGACTCAATGAACCATGTGGCCAACTTAGACACATTTTCTATGTTTCTGATTGCTTGGAAATTGAGAAATTAATATTACCATGGGTAAAAACATGGTCACAGTTTTTTACCCAAAACGGATATTTTCCTTTTCTGCATGACATGAATTTTAAATGAAGTTGCCTTTTCCTGTTGAACAGAGTCAATCAGAATATGTGCATGTGTAAGTCACACATTAGTTTCAGTTCTTGTCCTCCCAAATCCCCTCTGGGTCCTTTTCCAAGTCCCAGTTGTATTGGGTGTGTGCACAGTTCATGAGGTTCTAAAGAAATGAGAGTTGGCTGTGTCTTTTCTTGAAACTGAAATTAGTTATATTCATCAGAAGGTAGTGTGTGTTTGAGATTTTGCCCCATTATCCTGTGATTAATAACTCATGGAACAAGGCATCAAGATCTCAGTCTGAAACTGAAAATTACTAGAACAACTGCCTGTTTTATATTCTCCTGTCGTGTGGGGTTAAAAACAATAACAACCTATATGGACTCTTGAAAAAAGAAACGGAATAACTGAGAAGAGCATTGTTCTCTGTAGTACAAAGAGCCCAAAGGCTTGGGAAGTGAAAGGACTTAGACTTTTTTTTTCTGTTTTGTTTGTTTTTGTGTTTTTCCCTTTGGGCCATCTGCAAGTGAACCAGTCTAAATTGGTTTAATCAATCAATAGGAATTTGCAATTCTATACTAAGTGCAATGAGAGATAGGAAAAGACTGTAAAATTCGAAGAGGTATTCTGTGAAATTGAGGCATACAAGAGGCAGGCTCCAACTGATCCTTTGATCCAGCTCTTAGACATTTCCTGAAGGGCGGAATACCAGACATGTCCCCCTTTCCAATACTCCTCCAACATTAACTACCAGAGAGGAAAGATTATACTCCTAGTTAGTAATTATATTACAGATCTTTATAATTATAGGGCTAAGCAATAAAGGCCCACGAGTCATCTATAATATGAAAAAAAAAAAAAGCTTTTTTTTCAGTAACTGAGGAAAAGCTGCTCAAATGTCATGTTTCTTTGCCTTGTGTAAAATAACATCAACTCACTGGTATAGGAGAGGAAAAATGTTTTCTCTACCCTTCTAGGTTCTTTTGGCTATTCAATTAATTAAATTGACATAAGACGTATTAACAGGAGAAAAACAAATTTAATCACATATATACAGGAGCCCCATAAGAAAATGTGAGTCCCAAAGACAAGTGGGTTCAGTTGAGGCTGAGCTAAGGAGTGGAATAGTGGCCTAGGGCTTTAAAGGGGAGGAAGGCAATTCAATACAGACCAATTCACAGGGCAATAAAAAGAACAAATGTTTGATAATTAGATGTTTGCCCTGCCATATCAATGGGTCACTCAGAGATAAAATTTATCTCTGATAATAGCTCTTATTCTGGGAAAGACCCCCAGTTTAGATTCTTTAGGTAGTTAAGGGTGGGGCAGAAGTCTCCCTTGAGCCTGCAGAGACTCAATTGTTTTCAGTTCAAAATAGTCCACATAACAAAGTGGCACGTTTTTTGCAGAGACCTGTTCCAAATCCCTTCAGTGAGATCCGGCCTTCAACTGGATAATAACATTTCAATTTAAAAAGGTCATCTTATCCCAGCAAGTATGTGAACTCCACCAGAGGCAGGACAATGCCTTCCACTTTGGATTTCCCACTGTCCTAGGCACAGTGTTTTTGTTTTTGTTTTTGTTTTTGTTTTTGTTTTTGTTTTCAGAGAAAGTCAATGTCAAATGCCTGTGAGAGTTTTACAGAGAAAAACTGAAAGGGTGAAATAGGGTCTGGAAATTAAAATAAAACACCCAACTAAGCCCACGTGTATTGTGTACTTTCATTATCAACGATTGCTTTAGACTCTGTGGGCCACTTTTATCTGAAAAAGAGGTGGTGAAAGCAGTGTTTTTATATTCCCTCCAATACATGTTTACTTGAAAAATTCTTTTAAAAATTAGACTTAAAAGGGCACCTGGGTGGCTCAGTCATTTAAGCATATGACTTCAGCTCAGGTCATGATCTCCTGTTGGTGGGTTCAAGCCCCACATTGGGCTCTCTTTTGTCAGCACAGAGCCTGCTTCAGATTCTCTGTCTCCCTCCATCTCTGTCCCTCCCCTGCTCATGGGCTCTGTCTCTCCTCTCTCAAAAACAAACAGACATTTAAAAAATTAGCCTGAAATAAAAATCTATGTTTTGAAAGTTTAAGAATTTTAGTAATCAAACCATTTTTATCTGGACTTTCAGACCAAAAACCTTTGAAGAGCTACCTCGGTACATTGTGTATTGTAGACATTGATTTTGTTAATTTCCTCCTTTGGAACAGACCTGGTTGCTTTATTGTTGTTGTCTTTTTATTTTATTATTCTATTATTGGCTAAATCATCAGAGAAATTCTGTGAGTTCATGAGAGAACTAAAGATGTATTCAGTTTAATCAAAGTCTAAATAGCTTGGAAGTCTATGAAAATACATACATACATACATACACACACACTTAAGATTTTATGTAGAATTATTCATATATGCAGGATGCTTTGTGAGGTATCTTTGAGTAGTGAAAAGAGGAACCAACCTTTGGAAGTTCTATTGTCTCATTCCCGTGCTTATATTCACTGGTCTTGTGACCTTGGACAACATCTCTCTCTGGGATCCTCACCTATATATTAGGAGAGATAGGAGACCAGTGGGCTACATAGCTAATCATACCCACACCATTTTTTAGTGTAAGTGTATATATACCTATATGAATGATACAGGTTTCTGAAATCAGACTTATGGAGAACAGATTTTGACTGAATATACTATTGTTACCTGACTTTAATGCAGAATCCTAGCTTTGCTACTTATTTTCATATCGCTTCCTTCAAAACTAGAAAAATAACCTTTTTTTTCCCTTTGACTCTTGGCATGACTGCTGGCGACAACCCATCGCTGAAGTGCTTGAGTAAATAGAGAATAGGAGATTTCTTAAACAAGTGAATTATTTAAATCTGCATATGCAATGAGACTTGTTAGGCAAAATTTCTGCTCAGTAAGACCCCCAGGCTCTTAAGAAGATATTTGATATGTAATTTCCTAAACTGCTTACTGTAGTTTTTGCATCTTATTGTTTATTTTGCACGAAATTGTATTGTCAGTAGGAAGGTTCCCAGAGAGAGTTTTGATTGAAATATGCTTGGATGAGCATTAGGCTTTATTTTTTGTGTGTGTGTGCATGTAATAATATTAAATCTTCAAGTTATTGCAAGTTGGATATTTGCCAAGATTTGAATCAAAATGGTTCCTTTTCTTTGTGTTTTCATTATGTTTAGTTCCTATAAATAATGCACATTTTCTCCTTAGTTAAGCAAAAAAGATGTAAGAGGAAATGAAATGTATTTAATTAGTAAGCACAAACATTTCTAACACATACCTGCTCTGTATCTGAGGTAAGCAAGGGTCCCCTAATTTCCTTTGTCCTTACAGCTTCAGCCTCATTTGTCTCTGACTTTACCTTTCAAGTCTATGGCTTCTGGCCTCAAAGTCAACTCACTTTGGGTTGTATAAGCAAAGGAGAGCCCGTGTATATAGACCGCATGTATTCGAGTCAATAGGTTAGCAGGTACCAAGCATGGGCAAGGCGTCCAAAACTGTCTGTCACCATAATGAAGCCAAAAGACATATGACTCTTCTCTTCCTGTTATAGTGAGTAGAAAAGGTTTTCACACGTGAGACCAGTTTTCAAATACAACTGGCCAATAACAGTTATAAAACCAATCATACATAAGGTGAGAGATCAACTAGACAACTGGCAATACACACTCATAAACACACACACACACACACACACACAAGCACACAGAATATGCTTCTAAAACATAAGAACTCATTTACACAAAATGAAATATTTCAAATATCCTGAATTTTTCTTCTCAACTTTTTTTTCTCCTCTCTTCTTCTTTGATTTATAACCTTTCTCTCTGTATCTCTGTCTCTGTTTCTTTGTGCTTTTCTCTCGGTCTCTTCTTTTTCTTCACTTAGGATATTTTTCAAAAGCCACAGTTTCTTAAGATTGCAACTAGTCTGGTGACTTTTTCTACCCAGTTTCTTGATAAGAACTAAATGTTAGATGATTTCTTGTGTATCCTACAAAAAGCTAATATGTTTAAAAAATAAAATAAAATAAAAAGCCCCTGGTGAGATTAATGTTCCAGCAGGCCTTGAACTTGCCTTAAAACTTGGAGCCTACTGTTCCAAGTTTGTATGGAAAGTATCAGGAAGAGGAGAGAGTAAAGGAGTTTAACTTCAAGTCAAGCTCAATTTTAGTATTTTCAGCTTCTCTGTTCTGTGGTAGTTTCTCTATATGTCTCCCTTTTATTCTATAATCCATAGCTCATAGCAAAAAGTGTAGGCACTTAACTAGTCTGTGATTTGTCAGGTTTCTTAGTCTTGACCCAACCCGCCCCTACAATAGAATATACATTCTTTGGGAAAGGGAAGAACTGTGACCCATTTGGATAATGACTAGGCCACATTTAGGAGCCTACTAAAAACTCATATTATCTTAGTGATTGAGTTGTTAGTTCACTAATGTCCTAATTATGAAGGTTTTTATGATACAAGTAATATAGGAACAAATAAACTAAGCCAGAGATGCTTCATACTGTGCTCTAGAGTCCTAAATAGACAACTAATTTCTGAAGGAAAAGGAAGCTCCCTTTTCCCTCCCCCTCTCTGTTCTTTTTCCATATTTGTAACATGATGGCTTCTTTGCTCCTCCACCAGGAAGAGATGAAAAGTGATAACTGTCTTCATTTCATCATGGACCTCCAGGCCCCTCACGGTTGCATCTCCTTTCTGGGAGTAGGTCAGTTTTCTAGATGACTTTCAGTAAGAAAAAGATACTTAAACAGAAAACTGTTTCTACTCTGGAGGGACTGGAGACTTTTAAAAATCATTTGAAGCAAAGTATATGACTCAGTTTGTTGTTGGGGTGAAATTACTAATGCACAGAATGAACTGTGACTTAAATTGAATATTGCGCTGATTAGGTTTATGTTTGGGCCGTTCTTGATAAGGCTCTTCTCCATTACCCTGGTAATTGAACGCTGGCTCCAGTAATAAAGATGCAAGTTTGGGGCGCCTGGTGGCTCAGTCCGTTGAGCGTCTGACTTTGGCTCAGGTCATGATTTCACAGTTTGTGAGTTCAAGCCCCTCATTGGGCTCTGTGCTGACAGCTCAGAGCCTAAAGCCTGCTTTGGATTCTGTGTCTCTTTCTGCTCCTCCATTGCTGCCACTTTCTATATATATATATATATATATATATATATATATAAAATAAATAAAACATTTAAAAAATTTAAGATGCAAGTCTGTTGTTATCCAGCAAGAAGCTAAGAGGAAATTAAGTGCTTGGCAAAAATGATGTACCTTAGAAACTCCAGGTCTTACATATTGGGGGTCAGCCTGATTTCTCAGGCTTGGGAATCCATGGTAATTTCTTATGTGTTTTACTTCCAGTGTGAGTTTTAAGACTGCTCGAGTGAGCTGTTCCAATGTTCTCATCTCCCGATCCCTCATTACTTTGAGCCAAAGATTTATTGTTCGGTACTTTGGAGGGTGTTGCTTGTATGCAATTATGCTGGCTTAATTGTAGTTCATTCTTCCCCATATATTGTTGTGTGACCTCGTGCTCACTTTATTGTGGGCTCTTGCTGTCAGGCCTAATCCCTGGAAAGATGTAAGTACATCAGAATTCATTACAAAAAGAAAGGAAAATACAAGTTGGGGTGGAAGAAAGCTCGCAAACGGGGAGGCAGCTTAACCTGCTGCTACTGCCTTTACAGACAGAAAAATAAAAACCCTGGGTAAAATGGTCCCCAGTGCAGCCCTAATCCAGGTCTGTGACCCAGTAGTCACCAGTGTAAAGTTCGATCATGGAAAAGACTGAAGTTAAGCTAGAACTAAGCTAGAAAAAATGGTAATGCTTGTGTCTTCCTACAGTCTCTCATCCTTTTCTGCTCTTTTGTTCCTGAACTTCCTTTCACACCATCCACATTTGCCCTTTGTCTCATTACACCCCACCAGCTGCCACTGCCATCTCCTGGCTCTGCAAGCTTTTATTCAAGCCCTTTCTCCATGACATCAAAATCTGATTTCAGGAAAGCATCAGAAACTCGTTCACTCTTCGGTGATTACCTGAATCCACAATATAGAGCAGATCCCCAGTGGAGCTGCCAGAGGGGTCAGCGTTTCTTAAACCTGAACATGAATTAGAATCACCTAGAGGGCTTGTGGAAACGCATATTGTTGGGCTCCAATCCCAGGGTCCCTCATTCAGCATTCATGAGACAGGGATTGAGAATTTGCATTTCTACCAAATTTTGAAGCAATACTGATGCCATTGCTCTGGGGGCCACACTTTGAGAACTGCTGAACTAGTGATCTATCTGCTATCTTCAGATATTAGCCTAACCCACACACAAACTCCAGTGGGAGCACAGTGACCTCACAGAAGAACTTCTGTCAAGCCTGGTTTTCCCTGGCTCCCTTGCTTACAGTAAAGTTGTGAGCTTGGCAGGTGGGAGGATGCTCTCTGATAACGTAATTCACAACCTTGAACTGATTTCAAAATTTTTTCTAATGTTTATTTATTCTTGAGAGAGAGACAGAGACAGAGAGAGAGAGAGCGTGAGCAGGGGAGGGGGAGAGAGAGAGAGAGAGAGAGAAAGAGAGAGAGAGAGACAGAGACAGAATCTGAAGCAGGCTCCAGGCTCTGAGCTGTCAGCACAGAGCCCGATGGGGGCCTCGAACTCATGAACTGTGAGATGGTGACCGGAACTGAAGCTGGACGCTTAACCGACTGAGCCACCCAGGCACACTGAACTGACTTCTAGAAGTGTCCTGCTCTTCCTGGAAATATGTGTGTCTCCAAAAGAAGTGACTGCACTGGGTCCTGATATAGGAAAAGAATGAATGACTTGGGGTACAATTTAGTGACAGAAGAAGATGCGAGATATTTCTAGGCAGAGAAGACCTGACAGACGCCCTTCCCATCCTGACCTTGAGCTGCTGTATAGCAACACCTGGACTTTTGAGGCTCTTATAACCCACTGCCCTATCACAGAGGAGAATAGACACACACCTCCATGCTCCAGGAAAGGACTGGGGTATCTTGGGAAATTGTGCTGTTTAAAGTGTTACGTGATTGTCTCCCAGATAGATAGATAATACTTTTTTAAAAAAAATACAACTAATGTTTTGAATTTTTTATCATTGCATCACACTGCATTCCATAGTGTGTTTTCCTACTGGCAATCTCTTATAGTTTTGAAGCTTAGATTTACTCCTTCTAACCTATGTGGCTGTGTTCTTTCTGCATTTGCATGACTAAGTGGCTTCCCTGACTCCTCAAGCTTTTGTGTGTATCTGTACTTACCTTCTCCCTTCAGGGTTAATGTTTGCGCCGTTTCTTCCATCATTTCGGGTATAGTCAACTTATTTTGGTCCACTGGAGTTGTCCATTTTGTTGTTAGAGTGTCAGTGTTCCTGGACATGTAATCAAGATAGAGGGAAACTGATGACATAGAGCATTGTGATCTGATTTCAGAGGAGACTGAGGCCTTGATATCTTCATCCTTCAAACTTATGTTTCTTACCTAGTATCTGGAATTGCAGTGTGCCATTCATAGCTTCTATTGGCAAATAAAAAAGAAAGACTAGCTCTTTAGTGTTTGGCATGTAGAAGGTGTTCATTACATGACTGAATAATACGTAAATGAGTGGATTTATTTATCCCAAGGCTTTCATTCAAAAGAAATTGCTTGGTGTTCTTAGACTGCTGGTACCTAAAGGGGGTTTCACTCACATGTCAATGTGATGAAGGTTCTAATAGTTGGTTTTGATATGCAATGGTTCCTTGAGGGGTATCCAAGGTAGGAGGAGTGGGAAAAGACAGGGACTCAAAAGGTACACTTTCAGATCTCAGAGTTTGCCCTCAGGCTTACCTCTCCAGTGGTCCCCGGCTGTCATGATCTTGCTCTGGTTTCTGCCTTCTCTAACTTGAACCTGAATCTATGCCAGTTAGCCCTCTAGCACCTGTACATGGTTGCTGAGAATATAATCGCCAAAAACTGATTAAATGTTAAATAGAAATTATAAATGTGAAATTTCATAGCATAGCATCTGATCCAGAAGTCAGCACTCAATACACACTTGATTCATTTGAATAAAGTCACGGCCCCCAGGGATTGTTGCAAATCCAGTTTTTCCCTGGTTTTGTGTTTGTTAATAGTCCTAGTTCCAATCTAATTTATGATCTCCTCGGAGGAAATTCCCAGGATTGCACCCAGAAATGGGATTCAGGTAAAATAGGAGGGCTGGGAAGGTGGAGGCATAAAGCTAACTTAACCACGCAGAAGGCTGTCAGACCTCACGGATGGACAAATGAAAAGCGGGTATAGATTCTGTGCTAGGCTCATTAACAGGGTGTGGGGCTGTGGGAACCCCTGCCTCAACTTCAAGAGGCTGAATAGATGACACATACCTTGTATCATCGTTCAATACTAAAGAAAAGCTCTTTTATGCCCCTTCTTATCTCATTCCTCTGTCTGCTTCTCACCCAGTACGTCATTGTACAAGCTCAAGTCCCACTCAGACTCATTACTTTAAACATCAAGAGAGTAATTCTACTCTTCCCTTGTCTCCTGCTCTAAGGTGTCTGACTCCAATGTTTCTATACCACAACCAACTTTATCCTTCTCTCAAATGGATCCTGCTCCTTTTCTCCTCTTTAGTTTACCAGTACCAGCTCAGGTATTCCCCCTCACATAATGTTTCACAACATAACACATCCACTTGCATTTTATTGTTTTCTTCTTTATCTGTTAAAACTCTTTCCCAGTTAGTATGTGTATTTTCTCTCTTTATTTCCTTCCTCATTAACTTTTTTATTCTCACCTTCATTATTGCAATCATGATTCAAACAGTGGGATAATCATTGTTTGAAATTTTAGTGGTTAGTGACATACCTGTTTTAAGGCAAGAACATCATATAATTTGAAGTGGCAATTAGGAATAATCAAGAACCACTGCCAATAACATATAAATCCTTGAAAATATTCCTAATTCCCTTCAAAACATCTGTAAAATCTCTACCTACCTTTTCATTCTCCCCTAATTAAAAAAGCTTGTCTCAGTATTAGCTTAAAATATAGACAATATATTCTTTGCATTTTAGCACTTTTTTTGTTTGTTTTATTGAATTAGTAGCATTGTAAAGGTGTTTCGTTTTATAGTATACAAATTTACTTTACAGTGTTTCATTTTGAACATATAGCCTAAGGAGTTAAATAGGCATTGGAATACTCTCCCAGAAATCTCAATCGCTATAATATTGTCCCACTGGAGAAATCTAAAAGATTTTCAAACAACTGATTTATAAAGAAATTTTTGGAAAATAATCTATTAATAGTTGGAGTCCACTGAGCAGATAAGACTACTTTTCTTGATATCTCTTTTGCCCTGAATTGATTGCTGAAAGATTTTTTTTTTCTTAAAAATAAGATTATATTTTATGGTATAGATATATTAATGATTTTTGACAAGTTGAGCATTAAAAATACAATAAAAGCAAATAAATTATTGAGCATGAAATGTCTTTTGACTTCTTAGTTGCAGAAGATAAACGTATAGTTGGAAGTTCTTGTGCACCTAGAAACAGAAGAAAAATTCAGCATGAGCAATGGGTATTCAAATGCACTGAGGAAAACTGAAGGCAGGTTTTGAAACTTAATGAACAAGCTATTTCAGAATAAATAATAGGGTACCTGTGCTTTAAATGAAGTCCTCAGAATAGCTACATAAATACTGTTCACCAAATAGTTCCCTATCACTTTGAGTTTAGATATTGCCACAAAACTTGTTTCATCTAATAAAATAAAAACATTTCTGGGTGGAAGTATTAAGGGCTAGTAAGCAGTTCAACACATTCTCTTTTCCTCAGGTGAAGTGAATGGTAACATTTCTGTGTTGGTCCTAGAGAGGAGTATCTAACTGACCTATTTGTATGTTTTGTCAAGTAGAATATCAACTTTGGAGGTTTGCCTGTTACTGCAATGGAAACTAACCTATCTTGACTAACAAAAATGTTCACTTAGAATATAGATTTGATGGCCATATGCCAAACCTCTTGAATCAGTATCTGGATCTGGTAAAGCCTAGAATTCTCAATTTTTAGCAAAATCTACAAATGTTAGGCTTCCTACATTTTTAGAACTATTGATGTATGGAGCTGTTAGGCTTTTGCATTTTTTTTTTAATCCATACAAAATGTATGTTAGGTTCAAGTGGTGAAAATCTTACATCTTCGACCCAGGACTTTGGCTTCCATCTTCAGGACAATAGAGTGACTGCATAAAATTGCGTAAAAGACATTTGTGTTCATGAGGTACCGCAGAATAGAGTTTAAGTACAAAAATAAAGCAAAAAAACACAAAAAACAAAAAACAAAAACAAAAAACATAATTTGAAGTTGTTGCCAAAATTCAAGGTAGAATGTCACTAGGGTAGATTTTTTTGTTTTTTTAATGTTTATTTAGTTTTAAGAGAGAGAGTACACATGAGAGGGGCAGAGAGAGAGGGAGACACAGATGTGAAACAGGTTTTACGCTGTCAGTGCATAGCCCGATGTGAGACTTGAACCCACCAACAGAACTGTTAGATCATCACCTGAGCTGAAGTGGAAAGCTTAACAGACTGAGCCACCCAGGAACCTGGTTAGGATAGATGTTTTAACTCATTTCTTGATTATGAGGCTTCGAACCCAGAAGAATGGCCTCATATATGCATATATATTGGAGGGTATATGATGTGGAGGGGATAATTTACTTGGGAATTAGACTGAAAAATTAATGTATAAGTTGGAAAAAAAAACCAAAACATCTCATAAAGTGAAATCTATTATTGGAACCCAAGACCTTGGAGACTCAGAAGTACTGGATTATCTTTTTTTTTTTTTTAACTTTCTTTTAAGGCTTAGGATTTTATTTCGTTAGGATAATAAAGGCCAAGTTGCTGGGATAAATAAAAGTGTAGATAGATGAAAGAGAGAGAGAGAGAGGGAGGAAGGGAGGGAGATGGATAAAGGTATCTTGTTTTATATGTTTCTATACCTTGGGTTTTCCAAGTATGTAGAAGGAAATTAATGTAAATTAATTGTAAAACTAGTCATTCCACTGTATCCATAATGCACACTAAGCATAACTGTGCATAGCTTATTATAAATCTCTTCCTTCTTTTTAAACTCTCTTCCCTGATATTCTATCCAGTTTGGATGAAGCTAACTCACTCTGTATCTCATTTCTACTACCTCTTTAACATTAACATTTAACTCAGGCTTGGCCAATTAAGGTGTTCCATTTCCTTTTCATAATGATGGGTTTAAAATGGACATAGAACCTACATGGTATCACCATGAGTCATGCTCATGACTTTACTAAAAGCCGTCAAAAGAGAGGAATCTTCTTCACTACAGTGTTGATGATGTTCCTTTCTTCCTAATGTGGTTACTTTCTTTGCTGCATTACACATTCTGTTCCACTGGAAAGGAGTGGGTATGACATATAAGAAATTCATCTGAGAAAGAAAGGAGAGGGACGCCTGGGTGGCTCAGCCAGTTCAGCATCTGACTCTTCATTTCCTCTCAGGTCATGATCTCACACTTTGCGAGATGGCTAGTTAGAGCCCTATGTCAGGCTCCACACTGATGGTGTAGAGCCTGCTTGGGATTCTCTCTGTCCTTCTCTCTGGCCCTCCCACTCTATCTCTTAAAATGAACATCATAAAAATAAAATAAAATTAAAATTATAAGATAAAAATATGAAGTTTGAGAGGAAAATCCAAAACAGGGAGGACTTGCATCCTGCCTCCTATTTCAGATTGGTGGAAGAGACTGATTCACACAGTGCTTCGAACCAACACTGGAACAAGATGGAACAGGAAGTAGCACAATGGAAGAACATCTCTGGCAAAAGGGAGTTGACCCAAGACTGCACGTGTTTATACCCCCAGACTCTGTATAATGTGGAGTAAACTATGGTGAGTGAGACAGCCAACAGTCTTGGGAATTGAGAGCCAACAGCCTTGGTCAAGCAGACAAGGAACATGCCAAGACCAATGAAGATAGCATGTAAACCAGCCACCACTCTCCATAAGGGTTCATGAGCTTTCCCTATAACCAGTCACCATTTAGGGTAAGAGAAAATAGATGGGCCAATTTCTGAGCGGAGAGAATTGTTTGAATCTCAAATGTGATTGCGTGTTTTCTGAAACATCTTGAAATGCTCTAAAATAGTCTAGTGTAAAGTGGCAGAGACTGTGTTTTGTTTTGTTAATTGAATATAGTTGACACACAATGTTAACATTAGTTTCAGGTGTACAACATAGTGATTCAACATCTCTATACATTATGCTATTCTCACCACAAGTGTAGCCACCATCTGTCACCATACAACACTATTGTAATGTCATTGACTAAAGACTGTATTATGTTTAATAGGTGGTGGGAAGAGGCACCACCTTTAGCATTAATGGAAACTCCAGAACAAAACCAGAGCAGCTATACATGCAACATACTTTTGTTTCTTTGCATCTCTGAGAGTATGTAATGCCTAACTCCACAGATATAGCCTAGTATGCCAGTGACTTTCTTTGCTATCATGTAGGAATATTGTCTGAGAATGAAGAACACAGAGAGGAAAAATGATCAAGGGATAGAGAAAACAGACTGAATCCCAATGACATCTTTGCCATACGGAGGGTGTAGCTGCCATTGGACTGCTCACATTCATGAAATAACCCATTCATCTTTTTACCCCAAGCAAGTGTGAAATGTATTGCAACTTATTATAAAGGCAGTGTAACTCTTCACTAGCTGGGTAACCTCAGCACATTATTTACCTTTTTGAGACTCAGTTTTCTTATCTGTGGAAACACCTCACAGTATTTTTAACATGATAATTTAAACAAGATAATTGATGCAAATAACTTAGCATATTACCTCACTTGACTTATAGTGGTTTTATTATTATTAATGATACTTCTTAGTCATTTACCAAGATACATTTTCTAAAAGCTATAACATCCCTTGGAAATAACGTAACTTTTAGAAATACCTATTGTTCATTTTTCTACTCTAAAATTGGTTGATAAAAATCTGGCTAAAATGCTATTTTCCCTCCATGTTTTAGGTCAAAAAAACATCTGGTTACCATTCCTGGGATGATTCCTCTTGACTAAAAAGGACATCCCTGCCTTCTTGAAAGCTCAATGTTTGTCCATATCACTGAAATCTGAAGTGTAGAAAAAAAAACAGTTTAAAATATTTTTTTTGGCTTCTCACTGCAGTAAAACATAATTTGGCTGAAATAATGAGATTCAATTGCTCATAAGCTTAAACAATGACAGTTGGGTGGTATTTGTTGTCAAGTCTCCTGTTTCAGAGGCAAGCTTTGCTATTGACTCATTTTGATACATTTTCTAGAGATTAAGAATTTGGGAAAGGGGGCTAAGAAAAAAATTACCAAAGCGGTACACTGAATTCTTATCAAGTGCAAACTCTTGTACGTTAAATTCTGGTTTCTTTTTCAAGTGCTTCTCAACCTTAATTTACTGACACCAGCTATCAAATATTTTTTGTATCATTTCTTTTCCAGTTATCCAGGTCCCAGACTCAAATATTTTGATCGGCATAAATTCCAATTAAGTCTGATTATGTTTCTTTGGAAGAGTTAATTAAATTATTCCTTTTAGTGTTCTGGAAGGCAAATGCCAAGCCATGTGGGTTGCAAATGACCTTTAGAACACTTAGAGATTTGCATGCATGTGACACGCGGGTTTACTGACATTCCCCATCCCTGCTCTCTTTGAAACATAGAAAGAGCAAGTAGATTTCACTTGAGAGACACTTCTAAGTGAGGAAAGATCATTTTCATCATCTCCGGTCTCCTTTTGTGAACCCATTTCTATATATTTTTTTAAGTTTCATTTACTTATTTTGAGAGAGAGAGAGAGCATGAGCAGGGGAGGGGCAAAGGGAGGGAGAAAGAGAATCCCAAGCAGGTTCCATGGTGTCAGCAAAGAGCCTGATGCAGGGCTGGAACTCACGAACCGTGAGACCACGACCTGAACAGAAATCAAGAGTCGGACACTTAACCAACTGAGCCACCCTTGGCACCCCCCCCCCATTTCTATATTTTTTTAAATTTATTTTTGGGACAGAGAGAGACAGAGCATGAACGGGGGAGGGGCAGAGAGAGAGGGAGACACAGAATCGGAAACAGGCTCCAGGCTCTGAGCAGTCAGCACAGAGCCCGACGCGGGGCTCGAACCCACGGACCACGAGATCGTGACCTGGCTGAAGTTGGACGCTTAACCGACTGCGCCACCCAGGCGCCCCTCTATATTTTTTAATGTCCTGATAATCTTGTCACATATCAGTCATTCTTCTGTTTGTCACATCTTGTTACTTTATAGCCATTCTGGTTTTAAAGGCAGAATTGAGAATCCTTTCTGTAGCATCTTTCTAGGGGGGAAAAAAACAAAAGCTGTAACTTTGGGTAGATAAATAAGGCTTAAGAATCAAATAATTATTTATGGCAGACAAACAAGGTAGACCCTGCTTTGGTTTCTTATTGATGTTTATGGGCATCTGTGGAAGTGGTGGTTAGTGGTAGGTGAGATTTTACTTTAGGAAAATGCTGGCCTTCGTAGGCAAAAGAACTGAACATGTTTCCAGGGAGGTGGAGAGAGTGAGCAACATCCCTTCTACCCACTTCCACCGTCACTGTGATTCCTGACGTTGGCCCTTGCAGACCCCTGCCAAGGCAAAGATTAATTGTCTTTTCTTCTAGTCTCACATATTTCAACTCCTTTCTGAGTGAAAGCTGGCTAGTATTACCAATTAATTCCTTCTGATAAAGTAAAACATATATTTTTATACAGATACTAATAGATGCTAATAATCTGCCTACTCTTCTAAGTAGAAGAGATTTTGTCTTTTCAACTTAACCTTCTTTGACTATTCAGTATATAGTAATCACCCTCCCTCTGTGGACCCTTGTAAGGCTTATTATGTTCCATCTTTCTTACATGCTGCTTGATATTGTTACTTACTATTTTTGTGAATGAAATATGCTTTGTCACTGTTTTTTTTATCAAATCCAAACTCACACCTTCAAATGATATTGTCCCTTGAGCAATTATGCAATTACTTTAATGATGCTGCTATAGCTCAGAGGCTGTTTGAACTCTTGTTTTGGAACTTTCTTCAAAGCCTGTAGCACTTTTTTAAAGACCTTGATAGTGGTGAATCTTCATTTATTGCAGATGAGATCTGATTTGGGGAAATAGCTAAAAGTTATTCAGAGCCAAGTTTAGTCAATAAGATGCATGATCAAACTGGGTAATGCAGTTTTGGGTTAAAAACAATATTTGATCATAACCTACCTAATGAGATGTCACACTGACATTGAGAGGGATTCCTAAGCAGATGTCTGAATGACCTATGGCAGTTTTCTTTACATAGTTGGCCCGTCTTTGATGGTGACTAGACCCACACTGGACACTCAGAAACTATAACCTAAACACCTACCTCATTTATAGATGAGAAAACTGAGGCTGAGGAAGGTTGGCTCACTTGTCCAAATTCATCAAAGGAAGAAAAACAACGTCTGACAACTGCAATAATCCAATAATGGAAGAAGGTGTCTTTGGAGGTGATGAATGATCACTTCTGGGTATATTGATCAAATCAGAAGGATAGATTATACATATTACAAATAAGTCAGGCAATTTTGTTTAAGGTTTATTTATTTTTGAGAGAGAACACAAGCTGGGGAGAGGCAGAGAAAGAGGGGGATAGAGGATCTGAAGGAGGTTCTATCCTGACATCAGGGAGCCTGATGCTCAAACTCAGGAACCTCAAGATCATGACCTGATCTGAAGTTGGATGCTCAACTGACTGAGCCAACCAGGCGCCCCAAGTCAGGCAAGTTTTTTTGTTTTTGTTTTTGCTTTTGTTTTTATAACTAATGGGAATGTTAGGACTTTGGTTGGGATGGAATTTGAGGGGCTACAAAACCATTCTTTACATACAAATCACAGAGTTGGTGTCTTGCCCCAAAAGTCATCTGGAGTGTAGGAAAATCTCATTTGAACTCATCAAACCTCAATTTAAGAAGAAAGCCTGGCTTATTTGGTTCAAGTACTCACCTGGGGATTGACCTGCTGCAATATTGATGCTGTTCATATTTTGTCTATTTTAAACTTCCTAAGGATGGACAACTAAATATATTGAGACATCCAACTGCAGCCCCATCTATTAAAATTTTCTCTCTTACATTACACTCAAATTGTTGTATTGTCCAGGTATTGTTCCTATTTCTGACTGCTCTCTCACCATCAGGTGCATTCAGAATAAATCTAATCACTCCTCTACGTATTTGTAGAAATCATCGAAGACTCCCTAAGCCTTCTTAAAGTTGAATACTCTACTAGCCAAACATCCTTCATATTAAGTAATTTCAAAACCTTATTCCCATATGAGTCGTTTTTACAACTTGAAATTATTTTAGGAATTTGATACATGAAAATTGTTATGGCCTTCCTCAGGACGAAACAAACAGTTTCTCCATTTGTCCCCTGAAATATGCAGACTGTAAAAGGAACTTGGCTACCTAGAGTGAAACTGGACCGGATTTTCCTTAAATGGGGATTGTATCCTCTATCAACGCAGAAAATTCCAAAATAGCCTAAAGAATTGGAATCTTTTTGAGAATTTTACCTCATGTTTCAGGGTTCCATGTTTTAGTAATATGGAAGGCCAACCAAATCCTGACTCTGGTCTATATTTTATAATATTTTCTTTGGATTCATAGTGTTTCCTTCCCCAAACACTATATTATTTTCAAAAGGCTTCATAATTCTGAAAATCTTTCACTTGCAATTTCATTTGATTCCCTTACATAACAAAGCCGAATGATATTATCCTTTTTTTTTTCTTTATGGGTAAACTATCTAAGAGTTGAGAAAATGGAAGTCAGCTATCAAAGGGTTAAATAAATTGTGTATTATTGTACATGTGGTTTAGTAGACATTACTTTAAAAAAGGAAGGCAAAGGTATAGCAGGTTTAAATCGAAGAGGGTTTTTTAAGCATATTTTTAAATTCTTGTTCTCAGAGCTTTGTTTTGGGAATCTTAGAATGGGATAAAGTTATGCAGAACCTGGTTTGAAAAAGCTATTCTAAGAATGTTTTAGTCGTATTAGTAGGATAGCTCTTTCTATTGTTAATCGCTCTGAACTTGTAAAGTTATCTTTACATCAAACCAACCTATCAAAAGTTATTCAGCCTTTCTGGACTGCTGTTCTCTCACCTCCAAGAGAAAGGTTTGAGAATTAGCTCTATTTCAGCCTTTATTTTCATAAATTGATGCTGTGTCATCTGCAGTGGACTGGCTGGAGATAATTTTTTCAAAGGCACAACTTCTCATTTTTCCATAAAGTTGTTTCTAAACTTATTGATAGATTTGGAGACTAAATCTTTACACAAAGTGGCCTGAAAACATCTCACTAGACCCCAGACTCAAATTTCTATATTTTCACTGAAGGTTGTATATTTGCTGTGTTCCAGATGCTATTCCAGAGCCTGAACGTATGCCAGTGAAGGAGACACACAGGAGCTTACATGCCATGGGGCAGCGTACATTTCTGTGGATGAGATTGTGGAATACATTGTATGAATCAGTGATATTTGCTCTGATGTAAACAAAAGAGCATCATGTACACCTTTTTATTGGAGAGCAAAAAGATTAGTAGCAGTATAAAGGTCTGGGAGAAGTACAGATAAATATGTAACACTTAAAAATGCAAAGGGTTAAAGGGAGAAGTTGTTTAGCCTATTTTATTTATTGTCTTATAGCCTTTCATTTGCTTACTAGCTCCCTATGTATTCATTTCTAAGAACACATTGAATAGGAAGAAAAGGAAGGAAGTAGCCATGTCTAGCCATACATGCTGAAGTTTCATATTCAGCTATTGCAAAAATGCTTTACTTCTGATGATACTGGTATCATCTCTCTCAAGAAATAGGTTCCACATAATATTTAGCTAGAAAAAAATATTTCATTTTCTTTCTCTGTTCTTGTAGAGACCCTATTTCCATGAATATCCCTGGCATTTAACAAAACCACAAAGTGTATATTGCCCATGCTATTTCTTGACAATTCCATTATTGGTGACTTCACCAAATTCTGCAATTGCTTCCTGTTATTTGGGCCTGTGATGGTTAATTATATGTGTCAAGTTGGATGCCAGTGCCTAGATGTGTGGACAAATATTATTCTCGATGTTTCTCTGAGGGTACTTTATATTAGATATATATTTAAATCTGTGGACTCTGAGTAAAGCAAATTGTGGGTGGGTCTCATCCAATCTGGTGAAGGCCTGATCGACCCTGAGCAAGAGGAAATTCTGTAGGAGAATACTTTTGGACTTCGTCTGCAACATTGGCTCTTCCCGGTTCTAAAGCAGACTGCCTTTGGACTTAAACTGCAACTTTTCTTGAGTGTTCAGCTGGATAGCCTCCTCCATCAGATTTTAGTATCATCAGGCCTCCACAGTTAGGTAAACCAATTCCTTAAAATGAATCGATCTTATTAATTCTGTTTTTCTGGAAAACCCTGACTAATACAGGGCCACTCCAACTATAGTGCCCAACCCAGGCATCCTCTCATAAACAGAGCCTCTTATCCTCCTTTGTTCTTTCTATTGACTCAAGGTAATCCACATTTGGGCAGATTATAATAAAAGTGAATGCTTGATTTGAATCTTAATGTGTTACCTTTCTTGACAGTATTTTATTATGAAATCCTTGGCAGGAAGGGCTAAGCCCTGTAGAAAAGCTATACAGCAACGACAGGGCTGATGGGACCTATGCTCCAAGATCTGTTTTTCTTTGTCTGTTTGTTTGTTTCAAATATACTTAATTCTTTTTTTAGAGCAGTTGTAGGTTCACAGTAATATTGAGCAGAAAGATTCAGAGATCTCCCGTATACTTCCTATCCCCACACATGCATAGCCTCTCCCACTATCTGCAACACCCATCAGAGCGGTACATTTGTTACAGTTGATGCATTGACACATCATTATCACCCAAAGACCATAGTTTACATTAGGGTTCATCTTGGTGTGGTACATTCAATAGTTTGGGATAAATATATAATAACATGTATCCACCATTATAGTATCACATGGGGTAGTTTCACTGCCCTAAAATTCCTCTGCACTCTCTTTATTCATTTCTCCCTCTCTGCCAACTCCTGTCAAACATTGATCTTTTTACTGTCTCAATAATTTTGCCTTTTCCAGAATGTCATTTAGTTGGATTCACACCATATGTAGCCTTTTCAGATTGTCTTGTATTACTTAGCAAATGTGCACCTGAAATTTCTCTATGCTTCTTCATGGCTGGTAACTCATTTCCTTTTAGCACTGAATAATATTCCTTTGTCTCAAGGTATCCTAGCTCATTTTACTTATCCATTTGCCTGCTGAAGGACATCTTGGTGACCTCCAAGTTTTGGCTATTATGACTAAAGCTGCTATAAACATCTGTGTGCAGGTTTAATGTGAACATAAGTTTCCAACTTTTGGGGGTAAACACTAAGGCGCATGATTGCTAGATCATATGGTAAGAGTATGCTTAGTTCTGTAAGAAGCCACCAGACTGTCTTCCGAAGTAGCTGTAACATTTTGCATTCCTAACCGTCAGCAATGATAGTGCCTGTTGTATCACATCCTTGCTGGAATTTGGTGTCATCAGTGTTCTGGATTTTGACCATTCTGATAGGTGTGTAGTGGCATGTCATTATTGATTTCATTTGCATTTTCCTGGTGATGAATGAGGTGGACCACCTGTGTATATGCTTATTTGCCAATCATATATCTTCTTTGGTAAAGTGTTTGCTAATGTCTGTCCTATTTTTTAATAGAGTTGCTTGTTTTCTTATTATTGAGTTTTTAGAGTTTTTGTATGTTATCCAATATATGTTTACACTGGATAATACATATTATACTTTATTAGATATGTCTTATGCAAATATTTTTTTAAGTTTATTTATTTTGAGAGGGAAGGAGAGAGAGAGAGAGCAAAAGTGCACAAGAGAGGCAGAGAGAGAGAGAGGGAGAGGGAGAAGATCATAAGCAGACTCCACACTATCAGTGCAGAGCCCCATGCAGGGCTCAAACTCACGAAATGTGAGCTCATGTCCCATCAAGGGCGGGATGCTTTACTGACTGAGCCACCCAGGTGCCCCATCTTTTGCAAATATTTCCACACCAATTTGGTGTCTTGAATGTTTGATGTCTCACAGTGTCAGTCCTTCAATTTTGTTGTCCTTCAATATTGTGTTGGCCAAGGTCTGTTTTTAAATCATACTTTATAGGTCAATGCCTATCCAATTGAATCCAGCCTGATTATAGCATCTTTACGCATAAAACAGAAAGGCTACTAATAAAAATACAGTGCCCTTAATATTTTAGGGAAATGACTTATGTTTTACATAAGATTTAGTATTATATAAATCTAACTGCATATTTAATGGCTGAGAATTCTGGTCTATGTTCCTTTTCTAGATGACTACATGGCTTAAGACTAGGGGTTAAGAGCGTTTCTCTGTAGAAAGGGGAGGGAAGGTGACACCTGCTGACACCTCAAGAGCAGAGATTCATACAAAATGAATGGCTTGTTTAAGATAACTCAGGTAACGTAATGTCAGAGACAAAGCTCAAATGCTCTGCTGCCCTTCCTTATTCTTTACTATGCCATACAAAGCTCTGGATGTCTACAGAGTAGGCAGTTTAAAGTATGGTTAATCAGAAGGTTCAATTTTGTTTTAAGGACCTACACTCAAAGGGAAGAGCAGAACGCAATGCATGCTCTTCCCAGACTAGCAGACACAGTCAAGTCTTCGCTGGCATGCGTCAAGAACCTTGTGGCTTTGGATGGTAGCAGTGCCTAAGGGTTTTTGACATGCAGTTCCCCAGGCCTGACCTCACCTACTTATAGTCACTTCTTCAATCTTCCCTGATCCCCCAAGACTATCTATTCCCTCCACACACAGGTTTTGAAAATGGTTAAGTGGAGACAAGGTTTTAAGTGGAAACATTGCTTATGTGAATCCTATTTGTTTCCTTAAGGATAAGTGTTGGATGTGAGATTGCATAATGATTCAGAATCTAGCAAATGGGCTTAACTGAGCAGAGAAGGTATTTTTATCCCGAGAGAGGTAAAAATAAAGATAAAAATGCAAGCTGAACTCTGGGGAAAACTCTCTCCAGCTACATACCAATCTGTGATACTGAGTCACAAAAATGTAGAACGAAAAATGATTTTCCAGCCTGGCCCAATTAGTTCCTGGTAATGGTTGGTACCAGATGTGAAATACATATAATGTGCTAGTCACTGTGGTAATTTTTATATAATTATCTCATATAGTCCTCACAAAAACCCTAAGAAATTAGAATTATCATTTTATTTGTCTTATTACCCCTTCCCAGTTTCCTGCTAATTATCACTTCCCTTTGGCTGCTGATACAGATTTCTTCCTTGAATGCCCAGTTCCTCCGTAATGCCTGGTGCATGGTAGGCACTCCAAAAATATTTAACAAGTAGATCAATAGATGGCTAACCTTTGAACTTGGTGATATCAATGTATGTAGTGAATTATTAAAGGAGATAGTCAAATATTTGGTTTGGCGGACCCAAAAATGCAGAATCTCCTCCTGGTTCAAAATTTGCCAAGGGCCTCAAAATAAAGGGCACCCCAAACATTATATCTTTCTAGAATATCAACCTCTCGTGGTTGAGACAGTCAAAGATACAATTTAGTCTCCATGGAAGGTCCAGTCCTAATGGATCCTGATATTGATGGAAGGTAGGTGCTCTATACTGCTTAAAAATAATTCACTAAATGCCTCCTCTATGCTCTGCCTGTGTTAGGTACTGTAAGAAGTATTAAAGAAGAAATGGCATGAAACTGGCATTTAAAAAGTTTACAGGGGCACATGGGTGGCTCAGTCTGTTAAACATCCAACTCTTGATTTAGGCTCAGTTTGTGATCTTGCGGTTCATGAGTTGGATCCCTGCATCAGGCTCTGTGCTGATAGTACGGAGCCTGCTTGGGATTCTCTTTCTCCTTCTCTCTGCTCCTCCTCTGCTCATGCTGTCTGTCTCTCAAAATAAATAAATAAATAAATAAATAAATAAATAAATAAATAAACTTTAAAAATAAAGAGTTCACAAATAATTTGGAAGATCAGCTTTATACACTTAAAACTATGACATCAGTTCTAATGTAAGACAGTACAAAAGTGTGTCAAATATATTTTGTAATTAAGAAATGTTCCTGAAACATATCAAGACTATCAATCCAGATTTTACTCCATCATTCAAGCCCTTGAGCCTTATCTAGTTCATCAAGATGTTTTGAAATAATTTTATGTAATAAAAGATCTTTGCACTGTGATGTTCACCTTCACCTCTAGATGAATGAAAAAAAAATCATATGATTAAGTTTCAAAATTTAATAACATGACTTAGAGTGTTTCAAAATAAAGCTGAAGAGGTTACCACACATCAAAAAATAAACTATTGGACCAAGGGCAAAAGTTTAACTTTCTCTTGAAAACTTTTTGAAAAGAAATGACGGTTCATGAAGAATCCATGTGTAACTCATGGCTTTTTATGTTCCCTGGGGCACATAAATTCCTTTTTGGATGCTTAATTTAATAGTGTAAATTTCTGAAATTGACCTATCTGTGGCACCTTTGGCCAACCTTTAAAACTGTGTGAAAAACTGAGCTTTTGTGCTTTGGTTTGCTTCTGAAAGTAAGCTCTTTGGTTAGCCTCTGAAGTCAAGTATACCACAGAGATCTTTTTTGAATTCTCCTGAGCTTTTCTTTTCAAACTCGAAATGGCAAGTCACATCATATTTCATGAATGTTATGAACTAACATTTATTGAGATTCTAATGTACTTTACACATCATAACTAAGGGACTGCAAAAAAAAAATGATATGATTGGTAACCTTTGAGAAGCTCACATTGCTGGACATTAGCCAAACAATTTACAATACAGGGCAGTAAGTGCTATGATAGAGGTATTGACAATGGGTCATGAGAGCCTAGTAGATAGAATGACTCAATGTCAGCAGAGCTATGTTAAATCTCAAAAATGTGTAGAATCATATTATGATGACTTTCAACCCCAGTGGTTCTCTTTAGGAGTGTTTCACCATACCCGGTGAAATAGAAGTTCTGATTTTCAGGTAGTCAACACCAATATATTACATGCACATTACATATTCACTATGTACCAGGTACTGGGCCAGACTTAAGAGATAAAGAGTTTCAAGAAAAACAATGTCACTGCCCTCTTCAACCTCATAACATATGTAAGACAGTTAAATATACGTTATTTAACCAGAACTGTGATGATTGTTTTTTTAAAAAAAAGGAGTGATAGAGTGAACCTGAATTACTCTAGAGCATCAGTAAAGTCCTCTTATAAACTGGAGGAGATGATAATTGAGCTGGGTACTGAAGCCGAATGGAACCACCTTGGTGAAAGTCAGGTTGGTAAGGAAGAAAGTGAGTGGCAGTAGGAGAGCCTAGTGGAGAAAGATCATTCTAAAAAGAGACAGTAAACTTGAGGAAGAAGATAATGCAATTCCTCACTAACTCTTAGCATGGATTTGTCTCAGTTGTCATTTACCCACTCACTTTCTCTCTGCTCTTCAAAATATTCTGCCTTGAAGATGGGTACTGGTTTAGATAGATGGGCAAGGAAGGCACAGTGAAGTTATTTACCCATCAACCCTGCAGATGTTAAATAGAAACTATATTAAAGAAGTGGTACGTGTTCACATGATATGGAGTGAGAGACACATGTTGGTGTCCCACCCACAGATATTTTCCCAATAACATAGAGTTACCTCATCGAATCAATCCTAGATGCGGGGCATAGAAAGGCACCTTACAAACGATCAATTCTATTAATTGACTAATGAAAAAAAAAATAGGGTAGCTTGGATAAACTGACTTACACAAGACCTATTCGGTCTCAAAGCAGAGCTCTAGCAGCCATATTACTTATGCTTTTGATTGTGTGCACCTACTGTACAATATAACTTGTTGAGATGATAGAAATGTTGCATAGCTGCACTGTTCAAGGTGGTGGCCACCGGCCACAACTGCTCATTATGGATTTAAAATGTGAGTCATGTGACTCAGGACCAATTTTTAACTTTTCTTAAAATTTTAATTGATTTAAATGTAAATAGCCAAACGTGGCTAGTGGCTATTCTACTGGATACTGCAGCCCTAAAACATTCACCTTATTTAAAATAATTTTAAAATAAGTGGGGCATCTGGGTGGCTCAGTCAAGTGCCCCACTCTTGATTTTGGGTCAGGTCATGATCTCACGGTTTATGAGTTCAAGCCCCACGTCAGGCTCTGTGCTCATTGCACAGAGCCTGCTTGGGATCCTCTGTCTCCCTCTTTCTGGCCCTCTCCTGCTTGTGCTCTCTCTCAAAAATAAATAAACATTAAAAATTAAAAAAAAAAAAAGTAAAACAAATTAGGAGAGCTATTTCTATTTTAAAGTAAATAAAAAAACCATTCATTCAGAAGATGATTGTAAGACAAAGGAAACAGAAACCATGCAAAGATTGCTATACATGTTCATATTATTTTTAGGCCATATCAACAGAGACCATAAGTATAGCCATTTACAGCAACTAATTTTAGCCACATCAACAGTGAATTTCAATCACAGTGTGTAATTGGCATATGACAGACAGGATATATATTTAAACTGTTGATTTTTTTAAACATATGTGAACTTCCATGAAACCATCACTGCAATCAAGATAAGAAAGTATGCATTACTTTAAAGTTTCCTCATGCCTCTTTGTATTCTCTCCCATCTGCCAGTGTTCATTTCTCCACCCCATCCCCGCAACACCTAGGTGGCCACTTCTCTGTTTTATGTCGCTATGGATTGGTTGGAATTTTCCAGAATCTTACATAAATGGACTCATACAGAAGGTCCTCTTTCTTGTCTGGTTTCTTTCACTCAGAATAATTATTTTGAGATTCACTCATGTTTCCACATGTCATGATAGTTTATTCTCTTTATTAATTTATAGTTTCCCACTGTATGGCCATATCACGATTTGTTTCTTTACCAGCTGAACATTTGGGCTATTCCTGGTTCTTGGCTAGGAAAACTCAAACTGCTGTGAACATTTGTGTACAGGTCTTTGCATAGATGTATCCATTTCCTTTTGCATTGTATTGTATTGTATCAATCTTTGCTTTCTGTATTTTGAGACTTTTTAATTAACTCTGTGAATGTTTATAACTGCCATTTTCTCCTAAATTAGTTGAGTCTTTTATTATTATGAAATAAGTCTCTTTATTATTATGAAATAAGTCTCTTTATTGTTGGTAGTGACTACCTTTAACATGGTACATCGTCGTGCATTCTTTTACGTCTAACTTGTTTGTGTCATTATAGTTAAACTGGGTCTCTTGTAGGTGTCCCATAGTTTTGTGTATCTTGTTAGTCGGACTATCAGTGTCTTTTAATTGGGATGTCCAGACTATTTTTCTTCTTCTTCTTCTTCTTTTTCTTTTTAACATTTATTTATTTTTGAGAGACAGAGAGAGACCCAGTGCAAGCCGGGGAGGGGCAGAGAGAGAGGGAGACACAGAATCCGAAGCAGGCTCCAGGGTCCGAGCTGTCAGCACAGAGCCCAACACAGAACACGAACCCACAAGCTGTGAGGTCATGACCTGAGCCAAAGTTGGACGCTTAACTGACTGAGCCGCACGGGTGCCCCAGACTATTTCTATTTATGAGATTATTGATATGCTTGGGTATAACTTTACTATTTTGCTATCTATTTTCATATGGCTTATATGCTTTTTGTCCCCCTTTCCTCTTTTTCTGCCTTCGTTTGCAATAACTGAATGTTTGTTTAGGATTCTTTTTCATGTCTTTTGTGTCTTATTAGCTATCACTCTGTTACTTTAGTGGTTGTTCAGTTTATTTAAGATTGCTCACCTTAAAATAGTCTTCCTTCTAGTGATATTATAGTATATGACATAAAAATATTTCATGGGGTGCCTGGGTGGCTCAGTCGGTTGAAGGTCTGTCTGACTCCTGATTTTGGCTCAGGTTGTGATCTCATGGTCGGTGGGATTGAGGCCCACATTTGCTCTGTGCTGACAGTGCAGAGTCTGCTTGGGATTCTCTCTCTCCCCAACCCCTATCCCTTCCCTGCTCATGCTCTTGTGCTCTCTCTCAAAATAAATACACAAACTTTTTAAAAAATGTTGCAATAATATAGTTTCATATCTTGTGGACTTTAAATTAGTTTTGTATATGCATGACTTTTACATATGCTTTCATTGTGGGGTTTTGGTTTTATCAAGTTTGAAAAATACATGACCATTATTTCTCTGAGTATTTGTTTCTTTTTGGCTTCTTAAGGCATTCTAATAGCTCACTTATTCCCCACTTCTTTTTTTCTCGTGGTTCTCTCTCTGTTTCATTGTTTCATTTTGTAAAGTTTCTATTGCAATGACTTTAAACTCTCTTCTGCAATGTTTAATCTGCCATTAATATCATCTAGTATATTTTTCCTAGTAGATTTTGTAATTTTCATTTCTACAAATTCCCGGTAGATTGCGTCTGCAGATTGTGTCTGTATCTTTCCAGTCTGTTTAAAATGTTGCATATTTCATCCTGCCCCTTAAACATATGAGATACAATTGTAACTGTTTTAGTGTCCTGTTCTATTGCTTCCAGCATTTGTGTAATTTCTGGTCAGATTCCCTTGCCAGATCACATACCAGATATGGGAAACAAAGGCAGAAGGAAATGGCAATTAAAATTAAATTTCCTTATAACCTGCAGCCCATTGACCAATACTTGAGGCTGGCAGAGTAGAACATTTCTCCAGGAACTCCCTGCTGTTTTAATGTTAATGCTTTACTAGAGGGAAAAGCAACCTTAACTTGAAAATAGCTAGGCCTCGAGTATCCTGTGAGTCTTCTTTAGCATATGAAAATCTGCTTGGAAATTTCCCCTGGGCTTTACCTCCCCCAACTCCATGGTACATAACCAGCGGCTCCTCATGGTCCCAGGGCAGCTCTTTCTGCCCACCGGTCCAGTCCCAGTTTTTTAATAAAATCACCCTTTTGCAACAGAGACATCTTCAAGAATTCTTTCTTGATTGTCAGCTCTGGATCCCCCACCATCACCCCAAAACCTCATCACCAGGCAGTGTAGACTTTAACTTGGTGGGTGCTGAGTATTTTTGTACTCCTATATTCCTGTAAGTATTACTGAGTTTTGTTCTGAGATACAGTTAAGTCACTTGGAAACATTTTGATCCTTGCAAATCTTGCTATAAAGTTTTGTTTGGTAGAACAAAAAATATATTTGGTCTAGAGTTCATTTTTATTTACTGCTGAGGCAAAGCCCTTCTTTACCTGATGCCTGGTGAATTTTTTTTTTTAATGTTTCTATTTATTTTTGAGACAGAGAGAGACAGAGCATGAGCAGGGGAGGGGCAGAGAGAGAGGGAGACACAGAATCTGAAGCAGGCTCCAGGCTCTGAGCCTTCAGCCCAGAGCCCGATGCAGGGCTCGAACTCACAGAGTGTGAGATCATGACCTGAGCTGAAGTCAGACGCTCAACCGACTGAGCCACCCAGGCACCCTGCCTGGTGAATTATTATAAGGAATTTCACAGACTGTTAGGTTAATAACCATGTCCAGCCCTGTATGGACTCTATGTGTTGTTCCCTCTCTAATCCTTTGGAGTAGTTTTTCCCAACTTTAGCAAGTTTCCTCACATTCGTGTGTTGATCAGCACCCAGCTGAACACTCAGGTGGCTCCCTGTGCAGAGCCCCAGAGTTGTCCCGCTGTATAGTTCTCTCCTCTCAAATAATTTAGACTGCAAACTTTAGCCACCGAGATTTCCGGGACTTCCAGCTCATTTCTTGTGCTCAAGAAGTTCACTCAGCTCCCAAAATCCCACTGTCTGTGCTGCAGCTTGGAAAGTCTCTCCTAGCAGGAGGCAGGGGACAGTCAGAGGGCTCATGTCACTTGATTCTTATACTCTTAACATGCTCTCCTTCGTAAGTGAATGTTCAGCATCTTGAGAACCATTGTTTCATATACTTTCTATATATTTTAAGTTGCCTCAGGTGGAAAGGGAAACCTAGTTGCTATCACTTTATCCTAGCTAGAGGGGAAAGCCTGCAGGTGACACCATTTTTGACATGACTTCTTGATAACCGTCACACCACTTAGCTTACAAATAAAATCAACAGAATATTCATTTGGGTTGCTAGTAAGCTGTGTGGTTGCCATTGATTTGGTGAAGTCTTTCTTAGGAGTCTACCAGACAATGAGGCTGGTGTCTGTTGATATAAAGCTTTCTTTTTTTTCCTCCCTTCCTCCCTTTCTCCTTTCCCTCCCCTGTCTTCCTTCCTTCCTCCCTTCTTCCTTCCTCCCTTCCTTCCTTCTTCCTCCTTCCTTCTTCTTTTGAAAAAACTAACATAAGGCCAATGGCAAAAACAAAATTAAATGAATGGCTAATGTATTACCCAAATTAAAAAAAAAATACCTTTAATGTTCTAGGAAAATGAAAAAAAATTGGCCAGACAAGTGAACATCTTAGAGATGAAGGAGAAGAAATATGATATGGAGAGTTTAGACTGTAAAAGGCCTAAGGAAGTGGGAAAGACAGACATATGCCATAGTGTGAATGATAGACTTCGGTATTGCTGGGTACACATAACTTGGAACTTGATCTAAATTATTAAACAATCCATAGTCCAGTGAAGTACTTTGCAAGTGGATTTACCCCCCTGCCTTTCACATTTCCCGAGTCACAATTTCCTATAGTATATAGATGGAATCCAAAAAAAGGGTTTATTGTTTCTGATAAGTGTTGGGAACTCTTTTCAAACTTAGAATATCTCCAAATAATGACTCCCCTGTTCTTTATGACAACAGTACCTTGAAAGGTAAGAAAGGGATAAGTTGCTCACCCTCGGCCTTTGATCTTATGAAGTCTAAAGAAGTTGCTAGTCCTTGCCCCTTTTGCCACTTGCAAAATATTACTTCCAGGCCCTCCCTGTTCTAACATTGTTCCCACCCTTGATCAATATTGCACATTTTGTGGTTGTCAGCGTGTGCATTCACATACAGTGGGAGGAGATGTGTGGAAATGATGTGAGGCTCAGTGTCTCTCATCTTGACTTGGCTGAACAGCTACCCTGGGCAAGCTGAAGATCACTGCCCTCAAGGTGGTTTACTGGGCTCCCTGGAGTATTGTTAGTGTATCCCCAATAGGTGTGAGTTCTCTGATCGGCTGGGGGGAAAATGGAAATCATGGCAGTTTATTGTATTCCATTCATCATGTCATGCTTGTTAGCATGCTGTTTTATAGCCACATTGCTCCACAGTAGAACCATTTTAGTGTGCAAACTCTACGTTTTTACTTTAATTTGCAACAGATATGATATAAAGATAAACGAGTTTATGTTTCTCATTCACCAACAGGAATTGTCTCCAGTAGTTTACAGGTGATCAATCAAGATGGGACAGGAATCCTCCTGATGAATATTAAACATCATATTTACAAAGAGGGAAATGAACTAATGAGCAAACACCACTAACAAATGTTCGATTTCATTCACCTTTCTAACTTTCGTAGTGACAAGGCTGAATCACCATGGACAAATCCTGATGCTTCACAGAACAATCATTGCTTGCTTTCTGGAACAGCCAATGAGAATGGGGGCACAACGCTTTTCAAAAGGTGCCTTCCGTATCATATGCTTAGTGGTCAGGGCTCAGTGGAAACCCTTCCATCCTCTTCTTAATGGGCTGCATATTTTTGTGAATTTCAAGCAAACTGATACTGACAGATCAATCCTTTTCCCTCATTAAAAAAAAGAGACAGCTTAGACATCTGCTATTCACCTTTCCAATTGCTTTCAAAACCATTACTTCAGTCAAAAAAGTATTTTTTGAGTACCTGAAATGTGCACACTGGGTGGTATAAACTAAAAGCGAAATAGTACCCACTGTACCTCTCATCTTAAGCAATATGTAAGTTAGGAATAGTTACACACTTTTGGCAATGAGTAAGAATGATAGCAATTTATTGAATATGTATTATTGCATTAGTCTATAATAATAGACACTACATGAGATATTTTAAATTTATCCTTAATCCTCATCGCAAGTTTTAAAGTGTGTATAGCAGCCCTCACCTTACAAATGAAGAAATTAATTAGCAGTGGTTAGATAGCTTGCCCAGTCACACAGTCATTGAATTGAAGAGTTAAAATGCAAATTCCCATCTGTCTATTGTTCAAGTATAAATTCCACCTCACCACAGCAGCTCTTTGCATTAGTTTCCTAGAGTTGCTGTAGCAAGGTACCAGACTTGGCAGCTTAAAAAAACGGAAATTTATTTTCTCATGTATGTGGGAGGCTAGAAGTCTGAAAACAAGGTTACAGCAGGGTTGGTTCCCACTGGAGGGGCTGAGAGAGAATCTTTTTCCCTGCTTCTCTCCTTGCTTCTGATGGTTGCAGGTAATCTGTGGTGTCTCTTGTCTTCTGGATGTCTAACTCCGATCTCTGCCTCTGTCTTCATACAGCATTCTCTTTCATATGTGTCTGTATCTCTCCTCCTTTTATAAAGAAACCAGTCGCATTGGAGTAGGGTCTATCCTAATCCAGTCTGACCTCAGCTGAACTTGATTATAGTTACAAAGACCCTATTTCCAAGCATAGTCACATTCATAGGTACTGGGGGTTAGGTTTACAACTTATCTGTTTGGGAAACAAAATTCAACCCATAGCATTCTTCAAATATGCTTTATGCTGCATCCTTCAAATTTATGGTTAAATTGAAAAAAAATGTCAGAACTCTTTGAAACCCCAAATCTCGCATGTAATCAGTGCTCAATAAATTCATGATGACTATCATTGCTTCCATTAACGCAACAGATCCACGCAATAGAGTCTGAAATTAGTCCTAACATATCTCCCAAATCTATGACTGTGAGGGAGATCAAAGGGCTTTCCATTGAGGAAAAAATTTAGCTTATATGCCTATGATTCAGTTCCATCACATTGCATTAATTATTCAAAAATAAATGAACAATTTCAGACTACACTCTGACTGCATAAAACTTATGCAAGTCATAGGTACCTAAAGAAATAGGTACACATATAATTGTGTTATCACAAGACTGACAAATACTATAAAGAAGAAATGCATTGCACTGGTTAGCAATGGATAAAGGTACTAGTGCACAAACTTTCGTGTAATTGAAGAATGAACTCTGGGAGAAAAAAAAGAATAAAAAAAAAGAATACAGTAACTTAAATGCATACAAGGATTTGAAAATAGTGTCTATAGAATACCTCAGAAAGGTCTATTATTGCAATTAAATATACTTCATGAAATGTATCTCCTGACATATTTTTGATGATTTGTAACAAACTGAACCTTTACAAGTTCACAAAAGCCTCATACTGTTGATTTCATATGCAGTTAAAGATCTACCCAAAAGGGTTGTTTGGTTTTGGTTTTGTTTTCCCTCTACAGATTGATTGTAGCTTCAAATAAAATTTGGTAGTTAGCAATGTGGCTGTAAGCCCATACAGGCTTTTTGACATCCTGAAATATAGCGAAATAAAGAAAAATGGCAGAAACTAAGGGTAGACATGATATTTACTGTTAAGTACAAAGGACTCTGGGTTAAAATATGCAGTAATACCAAAAGCATTTTGATCTTATTTTGTGAGTCTAAAAATGAATGTAGGTAAAACAGATAATCATTAAAAATTCTTCCAGTTTAAATGTCTCATGACTAAAGTTTAATTATTCTAATTAATAGACATACTCCTTGTCTTATTGGTATTACATTTATTTATTCATTCATTCATTTTTTGTTTGTTTTTGAGAAACCAAGGGAGACTGGGGGGAGTGAGCAGTTAGAATATGGAAGGTCTTCAAATTGAAAAAGAAAGGACAGAGCCCATCAGCCACAGCCAAGAGAATGTAGAGCAGTTGGGGGTGTCAGTCTAGTCAAGGTCCGAAGAAGGCAGACTCTACCTCAGGTAGTACAGAAAAAACTTGTTTGTTGTGGTTGTGATTTTGTTTTAAACATACCACACAACAGATGTTCCATTACAGTTCTCTGTCAGAATGTCTGAATAAAGAGAATGGATTCTGCTTCTTCCTTTGCTATCTCAGTCTCAGAAGTCTTAATTAGGACATTGGAGTACAAGTTTATTTTCTGTGTTTGAGCTGGAATTATCATGAAACCATTCCCAGAGATCCTCAAACTTGCCTCAGCTTCGGAAGAACACTCATGCCTAATACACACTTCATTGCAACATGAAAGGCATCACCTCAGCCCCTGGCAAAGGAGGTGTCAAGCCATGAGGTTTTGTCTAGTTTGTCGTTTTCCTGGAAGTCTCTGAAATCTCTGCCCCTGTGTATGATCGCTGATTGTGTAGCCACAAAAAATGAGAAACATAATAGGAGAAGTCGTTCCTTCAAGGTTTTCGTCTGCCGGTAATTGGTTTACATTACATTCACTTCTTAGAAATAAAACAGAATACAATGAACAATTCCAATCCTAGAAATGTTTAATTCAAAGACTGTGTACACATCTCATTAGGTGATGACTTTTGTGAATGGCTCAGAGTATCAAATAAAGTAGGAATGGGGGAATTTGTGTCAAAGTAACTTAGCCACTCCAAGTCTGTGCTTTCCCATGTGTAACATGGGGAGACTCAAATGATAGGACAGTGAAATCTGTCTCAAGGATAGAGCTATTCAATTAGGTTAGCTCTCTTAGATCTATTCCAATTATTCCTGATTCTACCTAATAGCACCATAAATGTGGAGCATTTCAACCATTGTTCTTATACTGTGGCAATAGAATTAGTATGATTATAATCATTAGTGTATCATAGTTTTCCAGCAATTCATCTTTGTTATTTACAGCATTCAACTTTATTTTCTGCCAGGGATGATTGGATGATACTACATAGAAGTCTAATAGATTGTATTTTCTTTAGAGGACATAGCCTTGAATGTATACACTCAAGAAAGGAGTTACTAGTTTTGTAATTCCTAAGATATACACACTGTTAACTAGTCCTGTCAAATTCTAAATACATATTTATGTTCAGGAATCAGGAACAGCAAATCAAAATTCCCAGGAATCCTCCAGATTTCTTGAAATCATAAGATATTCTATATTTTTATAGTTATTTACATATTTAAAATTATAGTGAGCCACAGTAATAAACAAGAAATCATTTTTCTGTGACAGAGTTATATACAGCTTTTCTGCTAAAAAAGGAAAATATATAATAATCAGTACACAGTTTTGTAATACTTGAACTAGTGAAAAAATATATATTTTAGTAACTCATACAATGTTATCTATCTGATATTGTCATTTGATAATAGAAATAAATAAGAGGAGCAACTATTTATACCAAATAAAGGTCAAATAAAGTAATCTGAAATATTGAAAGTCACCACAAATACTTAAAAGCTACTCTTAAAATTATGAAAACATGGAAAATTCCCTGTTCCATATTCTTGATCTTTGCATGTGACAAGTGTTGCAGATGTGGATAATTTCCCTCCTTTTATCATTGACATTGTAGTTAATTATTAAGAGTGAAGTCAAAACATCTTCAGATTATTTCATATAAATCCTAGATTAGTTTCCTATTGCCACTGTAATAAATTCCCACAAAATTACTGGCTTAATACAACACAAGTTTATTACCTTACAATTTGTAGGTCAAAAGTGTCACTGGGCTAAGGTTAAGGTGTCAATAAGGTTGCATTCTTTCTGGAAGCTCTAGGGGGAACATGCTTTCCTTAGCCTTCCTTAGCTTCTAGAGGCCATCTGCATTCTTCGGCTAGTGGTCCCTTTCATCATCTTTAAAGCGAGCAGCACAGGCAGCATTTTCAAATCTTTTCCTCTCTGACCTTCAGCCTCCCTCTTCCAATATTTAAAGACTCCTGTTATTAAGTTGGGCCCACTTGTATAATGCAGGTTAATCTCCCCTTCTCAAGATCTCTAATTTGATCACATTTGCTAGTTCCAGTTTGCCCTACAAGGTAACATTCACAGGTTCTGCACTTAGGATGCAAGTATCTTGGGGGTCCATTGTGCTACCTGCCACAAGCTAATTTCCTTTTTTAATGATAAAAACATTGGGTACACTTTACAAAGAACTGTAGTTGTAGCAAATATTCAAATACTAGCTAACATGATTGGGCATTTCATAACATAGCATATGGATATCCTAGCATCATCAAGGATGCCACGCAAACTCACCTGTCAAACTTGCCAATTTAAGGATTTATTTCGCTTCTCAAATTATTTCTTGGAACATCAGTTATAGTATTTCTATAATATATAGATACATGTAAATGTATTAATATATGTTTTGTTTGCAAGAATGACTGATTGTATATAGCAGACAGGGCCACAAACACATACTTATAAGACAGTGTCAGCTACAAGAAACAAGATTGATTATATTGTGACCACTTCTCTCCTATGTGCTCCTGTCCTGTCTCCCAGAGATGGCAACATTATCCTTCTAGTGTGTACCTTTGGTTCTAGTTCTTGTTTTGAATTGACATTAGCAGAGTCCTTGGATAATATTAGTAAGGTCTAAATGCTGATTGTTAAATTTTAAATCTCACAAAATTATAATACTTTTTCCTATTTTCCTAAATTATTAATGGATTTTTCTCGGAATACAAGTCAGATAAATGTTCTGAGAAATGCCAGACTGGGATTCCTACACAGAAACACTGATTACCAGAGCAACCAAATCTCAGGGGTTGACTGGGTTATATGGAAGATCCTTAGACTCTGTGGCACACAGTAAATTGTTAATTCTTGTGCAAGAGTATCTTCCTCCATTTGAGCTAAATATTTGGATATTTGTCTTCTGTTAAATTTCTGGGACCATGAGGATACTATTAGTTGAGGTGTTTTGAGTCAGCTAGGAATGGGTTCATACTGCCTCCCTGCCAAGTAATGGAAATAGTTGGGGGGGGGGGTGGTTCACTATCTAGTGAAACATTTGACAATTCAGCACAGCACAATGTAATAATTAAGAGCCCAGACACTGGAGCCAGATAGTTTTGGTTCAGCTCTCTGCTTTACCCCTAATTACTTGTGCAATCTTGGGGCTGTTACTTTGTTTCTCTGTCCCTTAGTTTCCCCTTCTGTAAAAAGTGGGCAGTACTATTATTTGCTTTCCAGAGATTTTATTTTTCAGACCTCTTTCAGAAGTAACAAAATAGAATAACTGTATTTGCCTCCCTTGTCTGAGGTAATCACCGTCTTAAAATTATGTCACCTTCACAAGAATTTTCTTTATATGTTTACTATGTGTCTAGCCACAAAATCATGCTTGGCGTCTTTTAAAATATGACCTAAGTATTGTATTGTTTCAATTGCCATTCTCTAGCTTGCTTTTATTTTATTTTTATATTTGATAAAAATAGATACCATTTATTCTTTTCAATTACTGTATAGTATTTCATTATTGGATACAACACAACTCTCATGTGATCTCTGGTGTACATGTGCAAATATTTATCTATGATACACACTAAAAATGAGTTTGCTCATTGTGAGGTATATGAAACTTTACATTTACCATGTATTAACAAATTGCTTGTGGCTTTTCATTTACATGTATTCTCACCAACGTTTGGTGTTCACTGTTAATTTCTTTTTTCCCAACTTGATGGGTATGAAATGGCAGCTCATTGCTGTCTAAATCTTCATTACCCAATTACTGGCAGGGTTAAACAACTTGTCATAGGCTTACGGATGATTCAAGCTTTCACTTTAGGGATTATTTACATTTTTTTATTGTTTTTCTTCTTTGTAAATTTATCTAGGAATTGTTTTTTAAATAAAGATACTCTGAAGTTTAACTTTGGCTTCAGTATTCAGAAAAAAATATGATACTTAGTTTCAGCCTCAGCCTCAGCCTTTGAAAGACAAAGTAACAAAATAGCTCCTTCTGGCACCTTGGTCACCTGCCTGCTCAATGGCAGTGCAGTCAGGCACATTTCCATCCTCTCTAATCAGCTCAGTGGTATCGTAGATATGAACAAGGTGTGGTCCTTGAATTGATTGTTAACATTTGAATATTCATTAAGATCCATTTTCAAATTTAGGCCAGCTTTCTAGATACAACTTGGAGTGAAAACCTTCATGAGCTAGGATTCTTTAGGCAGTTGAAATATAAGCATATTTATTTATTACAATAATAAAATTCTTAAAATAATTAATGTTGATTTTGAAAGCTGTTAATTTGGTGTGCAAAAATTATTAAGAACTTTCAAAGAGTTAAACAATATTAGTAGTTATTATGAATAAGAGAGAGTGCATTAGATAGATAACATTAACAAGAACATAATATCCGTTTTGAGCCAGCAAATGTTTATAAAAATTTAAATGCTAATAAAAAGGCAGGATAATAGAAATTAGATTATATCACAATGCTAATCTTTAGAAGCATTAAGAGCTATATTTAATTTTTAGTTATTTAATTCAGCTTAGGCCAAGAATCTTTCAAGGAAAAAAAGTCCTATTTGAGAAGACTTGATATCTTGTAAGGATGAATTAAAAGCAGATTTTCAACTTTGCCACCCCTAAATGTCATGAGGAGGAAAAACTGCAAAATCATGTGCAACAATATCCAAGATAAATCATTTCTGGTCTCGACATAGTGGGAAATATAGAGTATAAAGACTAGAAGAAAGAGTGGAAGAGGAATAAAATAGCTCAAACAAATGTTCTCCTCCCTCATACAACTTCAAAGTAGCATTCTTTAAAAGTACACTTTAACAAGACAGTTCCTTATCCCCCTTTGAGACTGTGGAGACCAAAATTTTAAGCATCCCTGAAATAATTTTTAGAGATGATTTTCAACATCTGAAGTTGAAAGGTTTTTGAGACATGCCCAAGCTTCAAAGAAAACGTCCTTCTAGAAATGTTACTGATTTTTTTTATCCTGAATTATGTTCTGGTGTGTGTAAATATTTTAGTGATGTTATCACATGTCTGCTCCAAGTAAACCTCACTTTTTGTGCATTGGAGAAGCTGTTAGTATCCAATAGCACAGAGAACTGATTGTTCCTGCACCATAATGTCAAACTTTTAAAGCTGACCATTCACATTCTCAGTAAGTAAATTGCCACACTCATTAATTTTGCCAAGAACTCAGACTTAATGTTATACCTAAGAAATTGATTCTATGATATTTGCATTCAAAGCTGGCCAAATATTTTTTCTTCAGCTACAATGTGTGTTTAGTAAACTTCTACCCAACAGATATTATTCTATTGTTTATTTGTTTTTTCAAATATCTTTTCTTACATTCTATTAGCTTACTTTAGGATTTGTCTTTGGTGTCTTTGGGGTAAACTTCAGCTCTTTGACGATACAATTCCATTATCTCCTGTAACCATTGTAGCTACAGACACTTTGGCTATTGGTGTAATTTTAATTCCATTATAGATAATCCAGAATCAGTTTGAAACCAGGTCTTACCTTGGTAGCTCCGGGTTCCTGCACCCTGGGTATGTTGTAGTAGTAATGAAGACTGATCATCTTGTTTCTTATCTGTTTCATAGTATTCATACAGGGGCCAGCATTCTCTTACTATTTCTGGGGTTCCTGGGCCCCTGAGAGCGGTGCTTCTCCTTTGTCACTTTGCAATTCCATTTTGCTGAACCTTGTGCACACTATGATAGGAACACAGCATCAGTCTGCAATGCTCTGGGTACCAATGTTGTCCACTGCAAAAATGGGTAAGGGGTACCGCCTTCCATGGCATGCAGCCCATGTAAGGAGGAATGTAAGGAATAGTTACAAATCAACATGTTTTCATTAAAGAAAATGTGGATATACGTAATTATGATATTTTTCTATGTACGTAAATACAGAATCTGATTCCTAACAGATTGGGAAAATTAGCCATTTTGGGTACTTGGTCTGATTCATAAGTACCTGTACTTGAAAGATTTAAAAAAAACCCTTCTGAGAATTTGAGATTTTGTAGGAGCTGGAATCTAGTCGCAGACTGTCCATTCCATCTGTACCTCCCAGCCCACTTTCCCTATAAAATTGCCAAGCCTGAAGCCAAGGTTGACTTAGGGCAGCCTACTCTAGAGCAATCCCCCTTTGATACACACTCTCATGTAGCCAACTCCAGGATTGTTCTGCCCCACTCCATTGCACTTGGTGGGCGGTTTAACCTTATAGATTTTCTACAGCAGCCGAGGAGTAGAGAATGGAGCTTACAAAACCTTCTACAAGAATTAACAGAACTTCTTGCGTCTGATTTCTCACTTACTGCAGTGGGATCAACAGCAACTCAATGCCCTTATGGGGAACTTCAGGTTTTCTAGAAAGCCCGTACTTCCTCTGGGAGTATGTGCCTACTTGCCTATCCTTGAACTTGGCCTATTGATATCTTTCCATCAGTTATGCCAGTGTCCCGTTTCAGCAATCGCAAAATACTCTAGCTAAATATATGGTAGCTAATATGGTACCTAGAAGATAATAGATTCTCAGTAAGTAGTGTGGAAGTAAATGTTTCATTATAAGTATCATCAAAATCTTCATTATTAGATATTGTAAGAATGTTAAACATGACGCAATAAAATTTCTGCTGGACAGTGGGTCATTTACTTGAGGACTCTCCTTCCCAAGGCAGCATGTTTTCATTTTGGACAGCTTTTACTGTTAGGAAATTCTCCTTGTTAGTTAGACAAAATCTGCCTCTTTGCCACTCTGTCGTACATCCCATTTTGCCTTCTATATGTTTTCAGAGCAAGTCTATCCCTTTTCCCTACGTGGGTCCTTCAAGTGTCTAAATATAATCATCTTTATCTCTTCTTTATTTCTTCTGTTCTTTTGTCATTTGTAATTATAAGACTCATTTCCCATATCTTTAAAGTTTATGTGGCCCCCATCAAAGTACACCATAATCTCCTAATCCTTTTCATAATATGTGTTATTGAGAAGCTAACAGCATCCCTCTTCTGGTCTGCCTGCATGAGGATTGTGGTATCACCTTCTCCCTTGTTCTTTCCAGACACTGTGCACCCTGGAATCAGTCTCAGTTTGCATGGACCCCTTATCCGCTATAATTTGCATATTGATAACTAATACTGAGCTTTTGCTTTTACCCAGCATTTTGAACATGCCCATATTTTTTGCTCCCCGTAGTGAAGACCAGTCTTCAGTTTGCAGAGCAATGTGTGAGATCCTTGAGGAGAAAGGCAGATCATTTTTCTTTTTCCCCCCCTCGCTTAATATGAGGCACATCTCAGGTCATCATAAATGCTTAATGAGTGCATAAAAATAAATGAATAAATGAAAGACCTGGTTCCTTCTTATATAGAAACAATTTTGTAATATGTTACTGCTATTCTATACATGCAACTCCATTTTCAATCCTATGTACAGAATTTTATCATTTTATTATTTTTTTAATGGACCTACAGTCCACAGAATAGAGTTAACCATGCTTGGCTGTTCACGGCATGCTATTGTTATTGGCTAAGGTCAGACTCTTCATTTGTTCCTATCAAATTTTGGCTTGGTGTCTTGCACCCATTACTCCTGCCTATTGTAATTTGTATTTTCTGTGATTAGCTATCTCAAACAGCTTTGTATCATTTGCAATTTTGTTAAGCAGAGTAAGAGGATTAAGATACAAGAAACAACAACAAAGAATAGATGATATATTAAGTACTGAATTGTAAGCTACAGACTTGAAATGCTCTAAGAATTTGGCAGAGAGGTAGAGCTCAAGCATGTGAACTGGATTTTTTAAAAAAAGGGTAGATTTGCTGAGATGTGAGCTGAGTCAAGAAGGCTGGGTGGGATTTGGATAAATGGAAAAGACGGGAACCTGTGAGCAAAGAGAAAATAACAGCTGTCTATGTTTGCCAGATGAAATGGGGTAGGGTGTGGAGAGGGAAATGGCAGGGTATTCATTTAGAGAGATTGAATCAGAATTCCTCTTCTTTCTTGCTCTTTCTCTATGAAGGCAGGTAAGTAAGAGATATTGCCCAGATAGATCTTGCATTTTCTCAGTGTTCCTATAGACATTGTTTTAGAATTTCTGGATTTGTAGTAGAAAGAATACAAAGAAAGAAAAGAGAGGGCAGGTAGCATGTGGAGGAGTAGTAATGATGTCTGTCTCTTGTTGCTGTCTGCTCCCTTTCTTCCATTCCAGGCAGACCCAGCCTTTAGGAATGACCCCCTTTCTACTTTTTATCCGAATTCATATCCACCCTCCCATGGGCCTGAGGACTTTTCTACTTGCTGCTAATGGAGAAGTCACACAGATAGCTACAATATCTGGAACCTTGGAAATCCCATATTTGGCTGATAGTGCAGAGACCTCATAGATTTTCCTGATCAACCACTGTGTAGCTGCCAAGTCTTGTTGATGCTGGACTTCCATCAGCTCTACTGTATCTAACATTGTGAATTTTCTAAGTAACATGGTTTTGTTCTTCATTTCACATGGATTGATACAACACAGAAAAACCAGATTTGTTCCTATTTACTACCAATACTGTTATCATCACATAATCCGCATTTTAGTTTCACTACCTACATTTCCTTGACCACCCTTGTTTCGCTTTTATCCCATTATTATTATTATTATGCCATGGCATAATCTCCCAGTCTGCCTCCATATCCTGGACATCCTATCTGAGAACCTCTGATCTAAATAATTTTGCCTAAAATATGGGCACCAATCTAAACATAGTATTTGATGTGTGGCTGCAATAAATAAGATTTGACTAATCAAGCTACAGCTCTGTTTTCTTTGTTGCATTGTATGTGTATTGTATCACATTGTGTGAAGAATTTGTAAGTGATAGATTAACAAAATTACGAAAGAGCTTCCGCATGGCTTTGTGTATACATATGGGAATATTTTCAATAATAAAGATAGGAAAGGACTTGGCATATATATGTTCTTTTCAGCTTACCATACTTCCCTGACTATACTCAAAATCAAGATTCTGGTGTTGAGTTTGTGAATTATGTAATGGTGACATAATCAGACCCCACATGGTTTCAGAAGCAGGTGAGTCTCATCCAGATTCCTGATTCTCTCAGGGCACTGTTAGAAACATTCAATAACAAAAGAACATTGTGATAGTTCATTTTCCTTCATCAAAAATTTCCATGAAGATTTTAGATACACACATTCTATGCAGTCCAATGTGCGATATGGACAGAAATTGACTTTTAGAGGATGTTCTGTTGAGCATAAAATAAAACATAATGATAAAACATTCCTAATGTCTATATATTTCCTTGACACCTGAAGTAGCTCTTCAACATTTGAGATTATTCAAACTACCACTCAATAGTTTGATTGTTTCCACGTAGTACAAATTCTGACTTTCCAGTACAGAATTATAAAAAACTTTTAATGTTTTCATTTATTTTTGAGACAGAGAGAGACAGAGCATGAGCAGGGGAGGGGCAGAGAGAGAGAGGGAGACACAGAATCCGAAGCAGGCTCTAGGCTCTGAGCTGTCAGCACAGAGCCCGACGTGGGGCCTGAACTCACAGACTGTGATGTCATGACCTGAGCCGAAGTCGGACACCCAACCGACTGAGGCACCCCTCCAGTACAGAATTATAGTAAAAAATACATAAGCCTGTATTTTCTGGATTCGATGAAGCTGGAGTGAAATATTTTTAGTTTCTGCACCAATCAGGTGCTTCTTTACAAAACTGATTTTTAATTAAATTAGGTGGGGGAGGTAGAAGTGTACAGAGAATCTGTTTTGCTGTGGTGCATCAAAGCAGAGTTGATGGGAAAGAAGTGGCATTGACTCTGGCTTCTGATTCAGAAACAACCTGCCCTTGACAGAGGTAAAGTGCTTCAAGTGGGATTCGTGGAGGTCAATTTAGAGTCTATTTCTTTCTACCTAAACCAGAGTGAATTCTGTTGTCTGCAATAAGAACCTTGTCTATTATAAGCTTCTACAGTGGATCTATCACACATTAATTTATCTGAAGCAATCTTTAACATGTACCTGTTTTACCTACTTTGGGATTTAATTTATTACACTCCCTACTAGAAAGATAAATATATGACTGTTTTCTCTCCATAATGCCATCAGAATTTAATGAGACATACAGAATAATTTATACATTTAAACCCATAAAATATGGACTAAATCAAAGAATTTAAAGAAAAGGATTGGAGAGTGTTTTTTTTTATTATAAGTATACTTTGCTTCTATTGCCCTACAACTACAACCTAATCTTTAAATTTAAAAATTTTAAATATCACCATTCTCTTCAAGCAATAATTATTACATGCACAAGTGGACACAGTTATATGAGGTAATTAGACCATACTAAAGTAATCTATAAATTAATCAATAATCATTGATGGAGCACTATTGTGCAGCAATCTTGGCTGGGTACAAGTAGCCCAATACATCATCCACTTTACATTCCAACTGGAATATTCAATATACATAAAACTATAGTTGCAGGGAAACCACTACTAAAAGGAGAAGCAGTTCACCATCCTGAAAGAGAAGAGGAAGGTTCTATGCATGGCTCCATCACTTATGAATTTCATGTTTTGGAAACAGTATCCTGAATCTCAACCTTGACATTTTTAAACCAAGAAAGATGTGAGACAATGTTTGAAATACCATCGTATGTTCTAAAATGGCTTTTCCCCAAATCACTCACCTGCAGATACTTTAAACTGCAGTTCTAGTCCAATCCATTTTTTGAGCCAGTCTTGGCCCCCCAAATTGAGATCGTTATCATCATGAAGACACAATGGGGAGTGTGATTGTCCTCAGTCGCCAATGGCACAGTACTTGGTGTATGGAGAGTGAACCTCAGACATCTGTTTGTTTACCAAGCTACAGACTTCACCTAAATACCATTGTATTCACTTTGGATTCCTATTCAGAATTTCATTATCATCCCCTGGGGGTTGGACCCCATCACCTCTATTTCCAGCCATGGACGTGACCCTCTGCCAAAGGACCATCTGGAACAACAGTGCTGCCATCCACCTGATTGTCATTATGGCCTCTGCCTGAAACCTCCCGCTATGTGCCCCAGCAGGCAGGGCTGGACACCCTCAGATACGGATATTGGCCTAAATCAAGCCTGAGATAATGACGCATCTTGAAGCATTGCAATGGATGCTTCTGGCTCGTCAGGAGCTAATCCAATAAAAATACTAATATTTATTAAGTACTACTGATGTGCCAAGTGTTGCTCTAAACACTTTGGGTACATTATTCCACTTAATTTTATAATAACTCATGAAATGTATACTATAATTATTACCATTTTTTTATACATAAGTAAATCTGACCAAGCATGCTTAGGTAATTTACCCAAAAATGTAGTGAGCCAGATTTGGGGTCTAAATACAAGCTCTCAATGACTAGGCCATGCCAATTAGTGCCTCATCTCCTGACCTGTGTAGTGTTGGCTTCAGCTGAATTCTTCCCCATGAGCCGATGGCTAAGAAGTTAGCATTTCATGCATGTTATGAAAGATATTTATTACTATGGTAATAGAATTAAACAAGGCAACATGTATACAGTACAATCTTTTAAAATTTTAAATCAATATTAAAAAAAAAAAACCTCCAGTCATGAATGTTGTTCAGATAACTAAGATTAACTCTTTTAAGTATCAAAATATTTTGAACTATTTTGGTTTGAAGTTTTCTAAAATATTTCACAAAGTAAAATTTTTCTCAAAGTAAAAAATGGAGTGATGGATAAAAGGTAGTATTTTCTGACTTCTGAGTAAATGATTTAAATAGACCTTGAGTGAAGGTACCTTGTGAAGGTAGATTTTAGGTATTTACAAGGAGTTGGTTATTAGAGACTGTCCTCACTGTAGTCCTGTTCTTGGTTTTATTCTAGAAACTGTGGTGTCACACTAAGAGAAACATCAGTGGCCATGCCAGTACAAAGAGTCAACCTTGAGAGGAATGTTATGTGTTTGGATAGAGCACAGTTTTCTTTACTCTCTCTTTCCTTCATCTACAGATCCCTCCCTCCTCACCTACTTACACAGCCTTCTTGTGCAGGAGAATCTGATATGCATTAACAAATTTATCTTTAAGGGCCCAAATAACCATATTCAAGTAAACATTTTAATGGGAAGATATGAACCGAATCAGAGAGGAACACATTTTCCTTTTATTTGATTCTTTGTGCATTGTGGGGTTTTTTTCCTACAGTTTTTTTCCTCTTTCTTTTATCTCATGATATCAGTGAGTTACAGTGAATCCAGTGGTATCTCTTACATTAGCTATTCTCACCCCTTTGGTATCAAATGGAACGAAGGAATGGGGGTTTCTTTGGACTGAAACATTCAGTAACCCCCTAGGCCTACATTTAGTTTAGTTAAGAAGCAAATGATGTCTTCGAGGGCCTACCTGGTGCAAAAGGATGAAAGTTTAACTTGAGTTTGGAGGCCAATATCCCAGCTAGTAATAATATATGGTTGCCTTAAGGGTTCTTTTTTACACATATTTTCTAATATATAAAGATGGATTGCAATAAGAGATAGCAGCATAAGATTCAAATTCTGGTTATCTTTCCACTTTGTAAAATAATAGATATCAAAAAATATTGTATTTAATACACACCAGTGCCAAAGGAATACTACAGGCTCATGCAGCAGTAGGATGATCCCTGGAATCATGACGGATTTAAAAAAATTAAAGACCCAGTAGGCATGTGCCATGAAATTGACAGGCACATTGGAACATGAGTGTGAACCGCAATATCATTCTACCTGGGAAAATTTAAATTACGTAAAGAAAGCATTGGCTAATAGAAAGTCAAGTTTAGGATCCAAACCGATAAAACAAGATGAAGGTGGAAGAAGCAGAAAAGAGAGGAACAAGAGACCGAGAGTTGGTATGGATCTTGACTGTCAGGGAGTTTCAATGGTATCTGACGGCATGAAGACCCAGCTACGTTAGCGATCAAAAGTAAAAAAATGAATACTTTCTAAGCAGACTCAATTTCTGAATCTCATACTACCATGGAGATTAGAGACTAGCCCCTTGCTACCCCAGCACCTCCCACATTATATTAAATCATGCCTTTAGTTCTCTGTCTACCTATTTAGACATCTCTGGATGAGAAATTTGTCTATGTGTCTTCACCTTCTGTATGTCCAACTCTATTCTTCTGCCTGGAACAAGGTAGAGACTTAATGAGTCACTGAATGGGAAAGATGCTGAAATCCAAACAGGGTTGATTCCTTGGGAGTCAGTGGGCATTTGCCCCTTTCTAATTTTCCCAGAGCACATGTGGTCCTAGCATCTGGGGCAGGATTATTAAAACTATAAGCTAGGATAATGAACTCTACCATAAAGTTTCAGAGTTGCAGATAAACATGCCCTCTCTCCATGGAGAACGTGTACCAAGGAGACACAAGAAACAACGAGAAAACACCTACACTCTAAAATGGAATGCAGTCTGGATTTTTATTTTTTTTTTTATTTTTTTTTTTCAACGTTTATTTATTTTTAGGACAGAGAGAGTCAGAGCATGAACGGGGGAGGGGCAGAGAGAGAAGGAGACACAGAATCGGAAACAGGCTCCAGGCTCTGAGCCATCAGCCCAGAGCCTGACGCGGGGCTCGAACTCACGGACTGTGAGATCGTGACCTGGCTGAAGTCGGACGCTTAACCGACTGCGCCACCCAGGCGCCCCCAAGTCTGGATTTTTAAAAGACAGAATTTAATACTAAGCCTTCAACAAATATTTGCTACATGACTAAATGACCCTCTTCAAAGGGTTTAGTCACTGAAGTGCTCAGAGGAGACATGAGCAGGCCACTGAAGGGCGGGGAGATGTGAAGAGATGGAGAGGAAGGTGTGAGGGGAGGGTAGACAGAATCAGAGCCAAACTTAGTGATTCAGCATGGCACAGTATTTCTTGTCGGTGTCCTCCATGCCAAGTGCCATATTACCATGTGGGCAAATTCAGTTCTGATAACTTTTGCCAAAATGTCTCAATTCCCTTAGATGGATGTTTTATGCTAACTCTGTCCTCTATGTACTATGGAATGCCTTAAAAATAAGATTGTCTTATTAAAAACGTGCTTCAGACTTTGGAGCTTTTATATCCTTGGTGGGGATCTAAATAAGACATAAACTAATCATAAAGAAATATGACTTCTTTTCTCCCATTTTTTTTTTAACCAAGAAAATATTATTGTTATTGTTGCTCTTTGACAAACAGGAAGATTAAACTTGCTCCTGATAAGGAATCTGGAAGTAAATCTGTGGCAGGCAATAAAGATTCTTTCTGGACACACCTCACTCAAGCCTTTTCTTTCCGCACTCCACCCAAACAAAACTTTTTCCATTGCTCCAGTAGTTGTCACTAATTCAGCAAAGCTGAATAAGAACGTGCCCTTCTCCTGGTACCGTGGTGCTTTGTAACACAGAGACTACGTTCTTACAATGGGATAGAAGCAGCACTTGAGCTCGAAACAACATGGGTCCTAAGGAAACACCTAGAGATAACTTGCACAAGGCTTTGGAAAACAAAAGTCTGTTAATTCGTTATGTTGCTGTTCCCAAGGCCTTCATTATAACACATGGAATGAAGAATCTGTTTTTAAAAAGAGAGACACTTCTAATCTCCTGATCCAGGCACCCTTTACTACAAATTTTCTTAACACATTTGCCTCTGAGAAGTTTGCAAACAAAGGCGAAGACAGACAAAGAACATATGCTAAATTGATCGTTTTTGTGTCTGAATATTCACTATTTGAGAGACGGGAAACTGTTCAATCTGATCTGGGGTATGATTATACTGTAGTCCAAATTGAAGTGTCTGTGGAAATGGATTGGGCGAGCTTCTCGGTTGTCAGTCATATCACTTATGCGGTGCACAGTGAGATGAGGGCACTCATGGGAAACAGTAGAAGTGGTTCTGCACTACACCTAGACAGATGGGTGTTCCTCTCGTGTGAGGAAGAGGCCCTCACTGCCTCAGCAACTACTGCAGACAGACTGCAGGAAGAGCAAGGAGAGCCCTCTGCAACGCTGCCTGTGCCACACCATGCTTTGCTCCCGGAGAGGTCCAGCCACAATCCAGGAGTTCAGATTCTGGACCAACTGTTGTATTCTTCTTCAATCCAATCGGCAAAAAACACATGTCTTTAAGAACGGGGCTGGTGGGGAGGAAGCTTTGTACATGACACAGCAGTACAGTGAGAGAGACAGGATGTAAACACGTAAACATTTAAATAATGAAAGATTCCTGTAGCACTTTAAGACAACCAAAGAAAAGTAAAGTAAATATTTGCTGCATCAGAGTGCTGTGTGAAAGAGGAGGAATTCCAGTGAGAAATGATGTTTCTGGAATCGATCTTCATCACTTACCAAGAACAATTTAAATCATATCTGTCAGTCTTAGCAAGGGATGTAAGGACATAATTGGGTTTGCTCTCAGGGCAGTGGATGGAAGATTTCCCCCTTTGCTTCTTCTTTCCCACCTGTTTCAGTCAAGTTTATCCAGGAAAAAAAAATCCACTGACACACAGACACAAAACAGAACCAATGAGGGTGAAGGGGGACCAGAGAGAGAGAGAGATTAAGGAATTAAATCATGTGATTTTGTGGACCTGCAAAGCTGAAGTATGTAGAGCAGGCCAAGAGGCTGGAAACTCAGCAGAATTTCTATTTTATAATCTTGAGGCAGAATTCATTCCTCATTGAGAAATCTCAGTGTTTTACTAGTAAGTCATCCAACTGATTGGATGAGGCCCACACACATTATTGAGAAACACTACCTTTACTTAAAGTCAACTGACGTAAATGCTAATCACATCTATAAAATGCCTTCACAGCAATATCTAGACTACTGTTTGATGAAATGGCAGAGCATCATAGCCTAACCATGTTGACTCAGAAAAGTAACCATCATAGCACACACACACACACACACACACACATAAACGTGAAGCAGCCTATGATACACTGTAAATCCTTTCACATATATTTCTTCTCTAAATGACCCTGGGATTTTCCCTTCTTCATTTCATTCTTAACATTTTTATTATTTTCTTTTCTTAAATACTTACAATAGCGGTTCCACATTTTTCATCATGGCATTTCCTTTATAAAACTGGTGAGGGTCCCCAAACCATTTCCTGATAATATTCACAGGTTCCCCACACTCTGAGCCCACTCAGCCTCTCAGTCTTACTGCCTGGCATCATTCTATAGTAAGTTTTGGTCCATCTCTTGGTGCCCTCTGATGGAGACTCTTTCTTGCTTTGCTTTTTGGGTCTCTCCATCAAGAGAACCTTCACCTTGTTTTCAAATATTGGCATTTTCACTATCGATTCTTTCCTGATTAGCTAAGTGCAGATTTATTACTCTCTGAAGCCCTAGTAAATGGCATGCATGTACTGTATACTCTTTTTTTGGGGTAAGCACTGGTATTATTCATGTGCATATCCATTTCCTCTTTTTTTTTTTTTTGAACAGTAAGCATCGTGAAGTATGAGCAGTTTTCTATCTTTCAATGTATCTCATTTACAGGTCAATGTGTGGTAACATTCAGGATGCGCTTTTAGAATTAAAAAAAATTTGGAAAGGAAGGAAGGAAAAAAGTTAAACTGATAACTAAACAGTAAGCAAATACAAAACCATGAAATTTCAGAATTTTAAAGAGGAAAAGAGCTGTAGTGATCATCTGTGTCTGTTCCATCTTTCAATAAGGGAGGAAAGTAAGACCTAGGAATTTTAAAAGACTTGTCTAGAAAGAAGATAAGTGATGGGCAAGGTTAGCCGAAGTAGAATGTACCTGACCCAGAGTGCTTTCTATGACATCACGCTGCCAACAAATAGAAGACTATTGTCAATGGACCACTAAATTACCTTCTCTGGTAACCTTCCAAATGTGCAGACATTCCATCCTGATGCTCTCCATCACAAGGTATGCTAGTGTAGTCCCAGAGCTGAGCTCAAATGTTCTAGTCTTTCTCCTTCTTGAAAAGGGAATTCATATGCCCCCTATGAATTTGGGTCAAGCCAGGTGCCTTGCTTTGGCAAGTGTAATGCAGGAGAAAGTGGTATGCCAGAAACCACGTTGGAGCTTCCCTTCCCTCCATAAGAGCACCTCTCTGTATTTCAGACAATGGAGACTCTGTAAGTCTGGTCTTAAGTAAGTTAAGTTTCAATTCGATTCATGTTTTCATGTGACTTATAGGATTTGTTTTAATGTTTCTTCCTGTGCCACTCTGTGTTAGCAGGGGCTAGAGCTCAAGAGCGAGACATGGATAGTTACTTTTCACCAAATATTTGTGAATTCAATGACACTTCCTGGCCTTATTACAATTAGATATAGCCAGGTGACTGGTTCTAGTTAAGGGTCTGTGAGTGAAAACTGATAAATCTCTCTTCCAGGCAAAAGAACGTAATTGTTGGTAGACAACCTCACATCTTCTCTTCCCCTTTGACGTAATGGTGGAACCTGGGTGTTGGAATGGCAGAAAAAAAGATGGAAGCTGCCTGGGTTGCTAAGTTACCTCTTGGAAGATAGCTGCCTTGTGGAGCTGTTGGGCTTATGTCAGATTTGCATGAGCATGAAATAAATTGTTGTGTATTAAGACACTGAAATCTGGAGTCTCTTGTTGCTATGCATATGCCTATCTCATCCTTACCCCCAAATGAAGCAGCGGGTGCATGTGTAATAGTTGGGGTGCATATAGGATGCCATAGGAACAATGCACAACAGATCCCTTAGCAAAGTGAATTTTCTTTATTTTTGGTCTTTTCTTTTTAATTTAGGATGGAAAGATACCAATAAAAATCTTCATCTGCTTCACTATTTTTCCTAGGGCTGGTGTCGAATACCAACCTAATAGAACCATCTTTTCTCCCTGGACAATTTGCACTTCAGAAAAGCATTTGGAACTAAGTTTTCATAAGGTAGAAAGTAATTTAATGTTGAAAAGGTAGAGCCAACCATACATGAATAAATGCATATCCATTGCATATTAATAATGCAATATAATAATCTACCCTTCTCACTTTTAGAAGACTCCTCTGAGCCTTTCCCAATGTTAAGGCAGCTCTGAGCTCCAGGCCAATTCTGACTTTTTTCTCCTTGTTTCTACGAAGTGTTCAGGAGAGTTACAAGCAGACTCCAGGAAATCCATTTGAAATGGAACACTGACAAATTTCACCTAGACCAGAGAGTGAGGAACTAAAATGTGTGTAGCTATGTCATATCTGAAATAATTGAATGAAAAATGCCCATTTATTCAAGATGAGGAAGAGCTTAGAAAGAGCATGATTACTGGTTTTAGTTGTTTTAAAGGGTGTCATGCATATGATTGTAAAGGAGAAACTACAAAATAATTCGGACTTCTTGTTTGTTTTGGAGCAGTAGCAACTCGTACATTGACAGGGATTAAAGTAAAGGAGAAATGGCTGTCTCTCAGGGCTAATGTAGAAGAAATTTCTATATTTGAAACTGTGTTTGGTTTAATGAAAGAATTGCCCTCTACTATTGACAGGATCTATTCATTATTCATTCAACATACATATGAACAGTATTGAGTTCAGTGATATGTTTATAAAGATCAAGGAAGTTTTAGTCCCTCACTTCAAATACCTCAGATAGCTCATATTCTAGTAGAGGAAATAAACAGATGACCAAAAATTCTATGATAGAGGGAGAGACGATGTATAGTGGCACATAAAGAGAGTAACATAAATTCTTCTGGGGGTTGCTAGAAGTTATCTCTGAGAAGGTCACATTCAGGCTGGGACTTCTAAGAAAGACAAGGTCAAGAGCAGACTATTATAGAAAAAGGAAACAGAATATGCAATGGCACTGAATACGAAAAATAAGTTTTCAGTGTTTTGATTAGGGAAATGTAAGAAATGCTTTATAGCTAGAGCTTTCTTATAGTGTGAGAGGACTTTGGGACAGGAGAGAAGCCAGGATGTGGAAGCCTCGAGTTTGGAGGATTTTATAATATAGGCAGTGGGAAGCCATAGAAAGATCTGAAACCCTTGAGAAACTTAATCAATTTTGTAACTGTCTCATCAACTCGCAAAGTTCCATGACTCTGAGAAATAATGGACTGTTGCTTCCCTTCAACTTCCACAGTCCTTGCTATATACATCTCACTGGGATTTCTCTTTCCTGCCATGATTGCTTTTGTTTTTAATTTGAGGATCTTTCTTTTTATTCCATTTTTATTTTTTCCAACAACACGTAAGTGTCTTTAGTGTAAGAATTGTTTCCTCTTCGTCTTGATATTTCTTATGGTGACTGGCATATACATTTGCTTATAATAGATATTCAACAAAGGGGTGTTGCTACAATTCTATGATTTAAGCTTTATGGAGATCTCTTTATGCCATGGAGAGGATACCAGAAAAGAAGTATAAGACTCTCATAGCAAAGTCTGAAAGCACAGCAGGTATTCATTGAGCATGTAATTTAGGTTAGAATATCTGAGATCAATATCAAGCCATGCCACTTACCAGCTGAAATTATTAACAAATCTGAGACTTGAGTTCTTCATGTGTAAAATGGGTACTATAACTGTAATATTTACCACACAGATCTTTTGTGAGGGTCAGGAAACATGATATAAGTGAAAGTATTGCAGGAATTATGAAATAGCGTAAAATTGCCAGCAAACTTGATGATGACAGTGATGTCAATGGTGAAAATGACAACTTTTTCGAGTAGCCAGTCATACAGAAATGTTCTAACTCGTATAATTCTGGTATGAGCACTTTAGAAATAAGTACATCTTTTTTTATCACGTTAAGGCAAGAGATATTTATTATTTAAATAATTTAGCTAGTGGTGTTCCCTCCAATACAACTTCCATTTGGAAAGTCGTACTGCATATTGAAGAAAACAGAAGGGGAAGTCAGAATTGCTAGATGCTTGTTCTGGCTCCCTCATGAACCACCTTTTTGGCTTTCACAGCCATGAAATGGATAGTAATACAATATTGGCCTCCTCCACTGGAGGATTACATTCCTGGTCAAATTAAACAACGTCAAACTGCTCCACCATGTTTATGCAAAGAATAAGCTCTTCCCATGAGTGGAATGCTACGTGGTGCAACGTGAAACTCATTTAGTGATTTCTGTGGCATACATAACCAAGAATGGTGAAACAGGGGAACTCACAGTGATGGCCATCAACTATATCACCTACACCCACCTGGTCTACCCCACACTTGTTCACATAGGAACTTTATGCATAGAAATGGTTTTTCCAAACACCGGGATTTGTAAGAGCAAGGTTATTGCAGCTGCATGGGCACATAAAAAAAGACAGGAAATGAAATGTCAACAGCAAGTGTAATACCTTTCTAATATATGTCCTTCACTTATTGAGACAGTTACCGGGATGTTCTTGAAAGAAGAATGATTTGTTTATAAACCAGGTACATTATTTCAGCTCTTTAGAGGAGGAAAAAAAATGTCTTCATCATATTTTCCTCTCCCCACATCATCCAACAAGATATTTTCTACATTTATTTGAATACACATTCATTTATTAATTCATTCACAATTAATCCCCGGCCACCTACTATGTGCTGGTTACATTGAGAATATTGAGGCCAAACAAGTCATCCTTGTTCTCAAGCACCTTTCCATTTAGTAGGGAAAGCCAGTCACGCAAACAAATCAGAGCAATAAAACATTATAGTTGTTATGATAGAAGTATATGCAGCATACACAGGGAGACACAAAAGGGAATGTTTAATTCTGCCTGGGGAGAAAGAAAAGACTTTATGAAGGAGGTGGTGTTTGATGTGGTTCTTAAAATATGAGTGATTTTACAGGCAGACAACAGGGAGAATACCTTCCTTAGCCACAGACAATGGGGAACTAAAAGTATCTCAGCATAGAATGGGTCAGAGGAGGGGATGTTCAACTTATGGAGTGAACTGTGAAGACAGAGCGTACAAGGGCGAACCACAGAGGATATGTGGAGTCAGATGGAGGAATTTAGACTTTATCGTGTGAGAAATGAGATTGGAGATTTTTAGCCAAGGAGTGACATGAGCAGTTTCTGATTTTAGAAAGGGGCTGTGGTGGTTGGTGATATAAGAAATGGAAATAGGCAGTAGGACACTGGTTGAGAGACTCCCATCACAGCCCACATAAATGAGAACGGCTTCCTGGGCCAAGACAGTGTGAACTGGGTGAAGGGCTGCATTCTGCTTAGTTATTCCTCTATCTCCAGTCTCTGCCCTGCTTCTAACCTATCAGATTTTAAAATGCTTAAGGACTACTCATCTTTTTTTTTATTTCAACGTTTTTTAATTTATTTTTGGGACAGAGAGAGGCAGAGCATGAACAGGGGAGGGGCAGAGAGAGAGGGAGACACAGAATCGGAAACAGGCTCCAGGCTCCGAGCCATCAGCCCAGAGCCTGATGCGGGGCTCGAACTCAACGGACCGCGAGATCGTGACCTGGCTGAAGTGGGAGGCTTAACCGACTGCGCCACCCAGGCGCCCCAAGGACTACTCATCTTAAAAACAAAACAGGGGCGCCTGGGTGGCGCAGTCGGTTAAGCCTCCCACTTCAGCCAGGTCACGATCTCGCGGTCCGTTGAGTTCGAGCCCCGCATCAGGCTCTGGGCTGATGGCTCGGAGCCTGGAGCCTGTTTCCGATTCTGTGTCTCCCTCTCTCTCTGCCCCTCCCCTGTTCATGCTCTGCCTCTCTCTGTCCCAAAAATAAATAAACGTTGAAAAAAAAAATTTAAAAAAAAAAAAAAAAAAAAACAACAAACTTTGGGGTGCCTGGGTGGTTCAGTGGTTAAGTGTCAGACTTCAGCTCAGGTCATGATCTTGCAGTCCATGAGTTTGAGCCCCGTATCCGGCTCTGTGTTGCCAGCTCAGAGCCTGGAGCCTGATTTGGATTCTGTGTTCCTCTCTCTCTGTCCCTCCCCTGCTCATGCTCAGTCTCTCTCTCTCTCTCTCTCTCTCTCTCTGTCAAAAACAAATAAACATTAAAACAAAAATTAAAAACAAACAAAACAAACTTTCAGTTACCCACACCATTTCACTGCTAGACTTCTTTAAGTTTGTATCTTTTCCCATTGTTCTCATCTCCAGTTAACCTTCCCCACTTAATTACAAGGCTTCAGAAGCCTCAGGTTCTGTGTTGAAAAGCTCAGGTATGGTTCCTGGCTTTGCCATGTCTATCTTTACGACTTGGGGTAACTTATTTTATCTCTCTGTACCTCAATCAACCCATCTGTAAAATGGGATTAATAATGGTACCTCTTTAGAAGATTGTTGTGACTGTTCGATGTGCAGATACATTGAAAGTATTTAGAACAGTGCTGGGCACCTAGTAAATGTTTGCTAATTTGGGACTCATCCCCAAGAAGGGCAATCAGTGGTATGAATGTGTGCGTTTCCTAAAAAAGGAGCTAGGGTGAGCTACTGTTGTCTTTAAAAGTTGCATAGAAGAAGGAGCACTGCAATAGGACTTTTAATAATAAATAAACTATTCAGAGAGATAGAGAGTCTCTAATGATGCTTGAATAAATGTATATAGAATATTACTCACATTTATAGCACTGTGGTAGGCCCTTTGGGAAATGGAAAGCTGCGTAGGACACAGAGTTTGCTGTCCACAGAACCTAGCTAATCCAGGAAGATAAATCATATTGCAAATAATTTTAAAACAAATTCAAAAGGCCTAAGTAGAGGCACAGCCATAATCAAATATCTAAATATGGGACACAGCATTCAGTAGCATACACTATCGTGGCCCACCTCTGTCCTGCTGTTGAGTGTTGGGAACCAACTTCAGTCTCCCAGACTACAGACGTATTTCTGGTTATATAACTGGAGAAGAGAGTGTTAGTTAATTCAGTCATTAGACATGGTTCTTGTCCCACTTGGTTCCATCATCAGATTTTGCAGACTTAGAGACTCACTCTGTATTGGATAAGGGTCTACCCTCCTTTAGGGCATGTGTGTCTATCTAGTTGGTGTTATAAATTTTACATAGTCGTCATTATCAGAATAGAAATAAGGTCACACATGAAAGTTTTCACTAACAGTTGGGAGGCAGCATTGCCTAGCACTTAAGGGCATAGAGAATCAGACAACAGGAAACTCATATTCAACCTCTAAGTGTGGGACCAAAGGTAAGACACTTTACCTTCGTGTGCCTCAATTTCTTTATCTATAAAGTTGAGACAATAGTATCTGCCTCACAGAGTTGCTGTGAGACATCTAGGATGTGGCAAAAATTATTTTCTGTCATCATTATGATTCTTATCAGATAAAGAGGGTGAGATCGTCGTCCCCAGTGCATGGATAATTGGGTCAAGGCTGTTTAGGAAAACCTCATGCATACCACCCTGCCCAACCAGTTCAAGCAAAGTATCACCAAAACCGCATATGAGAATTTGACTTGGACTTTCCTAAATGGTTCGGTTCGGTTTTTATCTAAACATTTTGATTTTCAAGCACTTGGATGTAAAAGGAAGTGGCCTATATTAAATGCTGGTCAAAGCATTTTTTATGATTCTTTTTAAAAAATCCACACTCTCCATGACATTAAATTACTTAAAATCCACATACAAAAGTAGTGACCTTTCTCCCATAAATAAATAAAAAAATCCCAGCATGGAAATGCATTAGCTAAAATAAGTGTTTGATCCTTTCAACCAAAGCCCATTTCCTTCTTCCATCCAGAAAGCCTTGAAGTGTGAGTATTACACTACTTGCAGATTTCTATGTAAGCAGGGGATAAATAGTCCGCTTCTGTAATTAATAACTATTAAAGCTGTTTGACTGATCATATCTTTGGTCTCCTGAAATCTCTTCTGTGCAGGTGTGCATTAATGGAATCCATTAAATTCATATATTTCAACAGATAGTAATTTACGATCTTTTATAAGATCTGTCAGGAGCCGCAGCAAGAGGTACAGGACTGTCTCAGGGCATTACAGGACAAACCGGACTCCCTCTCTCAGAAACGACTTGCCTTTGCGTACTAAATATGAATGTCAATGCACTGGGCAGTCACATTAGGTGCGTTCTGTGTCATTCACCGTCTGGGAATATGCAGAATAAGCTTTTTATCACTGGTGAAGCCCTGAACAGGACTGAACAATTTTCAGAGATGCTGAAGGAACAGTGTGGGAGTTCTAACCACTTTATATTTGCCATAAAAAGGGAGAAATTGAGAATATAGCAGGGTTCTGGGAAAGTAATGGGTTTTCCTAGGGGTGAGTCACCCTTGAAAAGCCCCAAGTTCTCTTAATGGGGCAGCCTCCCCATTCTGACTAATGTTTCCAAGGGAAGTCAAACTCAGCCTTCACTTCTGCTGGGTCTCACCCTCTGGCTCAGCCCAAAGAGCTCTGTCCTCTCAGAGGTGGGATATTCTCTCAGCGGGGCTGGGTTTCTGAATAAGCCTGGTATTCAGCTACATTCCTAGGGGGAGATTTGAGGGTAGTGGAGCTACATTTACAATGCGAAATTCTACTTGAGGAGTTTCCATAATTAATTGAAAGCTGAAAACAAGCCTGAGAAAACTAGTGGAGATACTATGTGATTATCAAGTATCATCGAGGGCATGGTTAGTGGGCAGCCAGGTTAGAACAGAGGGTCCGTGAGTGAAGAAGTTACTCTCAGCCACAAAGGGCAGAATGATGGGATCAAGTTGGGAAAGTGAGAAAGCAAGAATCTTAAAAGGTCCCTTTAATGTTTTTTTATGACTGAAGGGAAACTGTTTACTGGTGATTTTGAAAGACAGAGGATTGAGTTGAGGTCAAAGCCTACAAGATCACAATGAGTCTCTCCTATATATGGAATGCTTTTCCCACTCACAGAATTCTGTGAAACAAATGAGATTGGCAGTCCCTACTTTAAAGCAGATAATTGAGCCCTATGCCTATTCAAAGTTAAATTTATGTCTTCCAGGATGCAATGATGGTAACCAGAACTTACCCTTTTCTGGAGATTCCTGAGGAAACACAGAGGCATATGTTTCTGGGCTCACCTAACAAATTAGTCACATCACAGCCACCACCATCAAACTAAATCCACTGTGAGAGAGTTACTTCAGAGGACGGGTACCATGGTGGGGTGTGTGTACGTGTGAAATTTTGTTTGCTTCTTTGTTCAAGATTACCTATTACAGGAATCTCTCATTTATGATGGACCCTATTTTATGAAAACTTACTATTTAATAAATACGTTGACTCGGGGGGTTATTTACTTTGTAAAATTCTTTGATTTTTTACACCAACCTGTCATGGAGCTCTGTAGATACTCTACACCCAATACTTTTTCACCCCCATCTTTAAACATGAGATTGTAGACTATAACTCTGGCCAAAGTATAGAATCAAACTATGATGTAAATCTTAATAAACTAACATACTCATATTCTGGCTATGTTATAATTGGAATTTCTTCAACTTCCTTATTGTATTTAAATACTTTGAGAAACATGGACAAGATTAATCAGTATTAACTATACTAACTACTTGTATTCAGGTTAAATCTTTCAAACAATAATTTGTCAAATAAATATTCCAAGACATTTGCTGAGTACAAAGTTTACAAGAAAAAGTAAAACATAGTCTCTGGTCTTGAAAAAGTTACCATTTAGTGAGAAAATCCAAGAGCCAATAATTATAAGACAACATGCTAATACAAATGAAGATACCGAAACCAATACTATGGGGATTTAAGGCTGTCACCAATCTTCACAAGGGTGGGGCTGGGACTTCAGAGTCCTGAGGACATTTGATCTGAGTGTTGAAGAGATCTTTCATTCACTCAACATGTATTCATTAAGTGTCAATTATGTCCAGATGCTAAGTGAATGGAATTGAATTTTGTAAAAAGGGAGAGGGAAGGTCAAAACGGAAGATTGTATCCAATCTGCAGCTGACAAATTGACAGTAAAAGAGACGGGAGTTAATATTTGCCACACATGTATTGTCTGCCAGGTATTTGATCCTCCCAGCAAGTCGGTTTTAAACACTTATATTCCCACATTACAGATGAGAAACCCGAGTTTCAGAGAGGTTACTCTGCTAGTGTAGGTTCATAGAGCTAGTATGAAGCTGAGCTAGAGTGTAAATGGAGTTGGCCTCCTTCCAGCGCCATGGCCTTCCCATCCTCATGGCGGCTGCCTTCTTGTACAGACTTAGGCACAATAAAATAAGATGAAGAGAAAGTGCAAAATGGACTAGAGTCAATGTGATTTTGGTAACTGAGATATTTTGTGCTTCAGCTGGAGACGCAAACCTTGGTAGCAGTAGGACACCATGAAAAAAATACTGACTTTAGAATCAGGATCAATTGGGTTCATATCCTGACCCTACACTGACTAGCTCTGTTGTCCTTGATTTTGAGCCTAACCAGACATGGAATGAGATAATATTCATTGCAACAACATGTAGTGAAGTCCAGGGTTTATTGTAAGTAAATATAATACATAATAGTTGTTTAGCTAATATTATTTCAACTTTCCACTCAGCTCACCCCAGGAAAAGCTATTTCTTAATGTTTCGAAGCAGAGAATTTCCTTAGAAGAAAGAATTGATCTGAAGCAAAGAAAAAGGAGTTCTTCATATTTATTTAAGCAATGAATGATTAGTACCTACATATATCATTGACCAAATTCCATATGCAAAGATTAACAGTGCTGGCTTGGGTTCCCATGTGGAATTTCTTGCTTCTTCTCCTGTATTTTTATGTTACTTTGGGGCATTGTGACTGCATTCTAAGCCCAAAAGGTCCATCTATGTCTGTCCATCACCTACTTTTAGAATGCTTATTGGTCTTGGTTTTGAGAATGTCTGAATAGTCTATACTCATATTACTTTCATGTTAATTACCTTCCATTGCATTCAGACCTCTGTTTCTCACTATTTTGGATATAGATTAGCTGACTTGAGCCAGCTTCAGAAACTTTCATTTACTCCCAATTCACTGGTCTCACAATGGTTGAGATGGGTCTGTCCAATGACCTTGGCCACAATTGAGAGCGCCTACCAGTTCCACAGGAGTCATAATCAAAAGTGGTTTCTGACACTGAACATGTCATACAATGACTCCATTGAAGCATTTGAAGCATTGAGACAATTACCTTAAGATCAGGCCAGTGAACTAAAGGAAGAAAAAGACAGTCTTTAAATTGTTGGGTAGTTGTGTACAGATTAAGTATCCACTTTTTCATGACCCATGGATAGACTAAATGGTGACTCTTAAGGCAGTGACCACATAAGTGTTCCTGAGACATAATCAAAAGTACAACTTTATGGAGAACTTCCTTAAGGTAAGGCTAGGAAGTAGAATAACAATGAACTGAGCAATGTTTTCATGAGATTGACTCAAATTGAAAGTCTGGCAGGATCAAAACCAAAAGAATAGAACCATCCATTTGAAGAATTTTTTTGAGTGAGATATAATCTCTTAGGTGGTGGTTAAGCCCAGAATGGACATGGCAGTAGCAAATGTACTCTAAGGAACAATTTTGGCGGTAGGAACAAGTTGGCCTTATTGCCTTAATGGATCATCCCTTTCTCTATCTGCTGTGATATGAGAGCTGATGAGATCCTGCCCGAGGCAGCGGGACTGTCTCAACACAGATTGTCTCTCCATCCACAGGGGTAAACACTTTACTGGGAGATTTAAAGTGAAATTTAGAATTACAGGGAAGTACCTAGGAAACGAATATTTTTTTCTTCAGTGAACTCTTAAGAGGGCTTGTCAGTAAAGTTCAAGCAAGCAGGTGTGCTGAAAATTGCTTTAAAACCAAAGAGACAGTAGGAGGCATGCATATGCCAGAAATCATAGCCCCCGTGAGAGAGACAAGCCCATTTTTCAGCAGGAGCAGCTGTTGGTGCATCTGCAGACAGGTTGTTGTCAGGAGTGTTGAGCAGAGAAATTTCAGGAGAAAGGCGCTCATGAGGGGGGAAGAGGCGCGAGGTCTCTAGTGAGACTTTAGATTGGAGTTTGTTAAATCCTGAGCAATAAAAATTGCAGTTCACTCTAATGAAACTTCCTGGGAAGACTATTAGTATTAAACAGGGTGACTCTCCCCCCAGAAATAATGCTAAATCACAGTCACAAATAATTCCAAGTCCGGTTCTGCACGAGGCAGAACATGATTGCACTTTTTAAATTAAATTCACTCTTATTGCTTTGGCGGTGGCCGTTTTCTGAAATTAATAGGAATTGCACACATGAGCCAAGGGGCCAAGGGTGGCCGTACTGCATAGAGGGCATGAAGGTACAGACAACGAAGATGGGTGGGCCGGCAGGGTGGCGGCCATGATATTTTATTAGGCATTTACTTCCACGGAGTAGATAGATTAAAATGTCTTTAAAGTTCTAGAATCACAATGTCCCCAAACCGTTGTTGATTCTAAGGCTCAAAATAACACCTTATGTTATACTATGTGAAAACTGTTTCTTTTCATATTTATGCAAACATCCTGTGAACCAAATAATCTTCTTTATAAGGGCTCATAGTTGTTAGCAAATGGCTGTCCACCAGGTAGGCACTCACTTCTTGTTTAATTATGTAAATTAAATGGTAATATTAAAAATAAGTCTTTGAAACTCTAATTCGTTAATAGTAGCCATCTTTATTCCACAGGCCTCAGTGTGAATCATTTACTGAAGTTCAATTAGCAAGTCATTTATTCATGAGTTTAGGAAATATCTGTTGGGCTTTCTCACTCAAATATAACCAGTAGTTATTTTTCTGATGCAGAGATGAACAGAGTGTGGCTCCTACCCTCAAGGAGCTCATTTTAGAATCAGTGAAAGAGACAACAAAATAAATAATCACAATATGGAGGAGTGAAGTATCTGTATTCAACAACATAGACAAAGAGCCTAGACCTCAGCCTGAGAACTAGGATTAAGAAACATTGCTATGGGGCGCCTGGGTGGCGCAGTCGGTTAAGCATCCGACTTCAGCCAGGTCACGATCTCGCGGTCCGTGAGTTCGAGCCCCGCGTCAGGCTCTGGGCTGATGGCTCAGAGCCTGGAGCCTGTTTCTGATTCTGTGTCTCCCTCTCTCTCTGCCCCTCCCCCGTTCATGCTCTGTCTCTCTCTGTCCCAAAAATAAAAATAAAAAAAAAAAACTTTAAAAAAAAAAAAAAAAAGAAACATTGCTAGGAGAAGGAGATATTGATTTAGACAGATGAGTGAAGACCAGCCAAGTGGACAGGGTTGGACAGGGTATCATAAATGGCAAAAGCATGAGCATAAGGACAGAAGGGAGAAAGAACATGCCAACTAAGGAACTGAATACAGATCAGGAGAACCAAAAGGAGAGGTAAGTGGAAAATCATGGACTGAGAGAAGCCTGAAGAAACCAGCTGGGGCCAGAGGCTGAAACAAGTCATGTTAAGGTGCATAAAAGTAATTAAAAGCTACTAGAATTTGAACAGCAGTGATGTGAACAGATTTGCTCTTTAAAAAGGCATTTTGGTGGCATGGTGGAAGATGGATTAGAGTAAAATGAAGCTGGAGGCACATAGGCTATTTAGGAAATTATTACAATAGTCCAGATGAGCTAAGGCAGCAGCAGGATAGATAGCAGGGGGGTGATCTGAGGTATTTGGGAACTAATGTTAATAAGACTTGGAAAAATAATAGGATGGAGTTGAGTGGGGAGGATGAGGACAGTTCTGGTAAACATTCTTTTAAGCACATTGAAAATATCAACCTATTTAATATCACCAAGTGTTCAATTTGTTAGGTACTAATGTTAAATCCATATCACAGATGAGAAAATGGAGACAAACCTAGGCAGGTTAATTCATTGCTCTACACTCATCAGAGCACCTTTGTTGCAGGATCATGTTACAGATCAGAGTATTCCAATGCATCAAATAAAAGAATCAGAATCAAACCCAGCATGTGTATTCTTTTAAGTACACACTTGGATACAGCAATTGGAAATGTATGAAATAAAGGAATGAGGGTCATATTTCATATAAACCTTGTTGCACTAACCAGAGGATGAGAGAAACAATACTACAGAGGAAAAAAGACTCGGATACAGAGGGCAAGTGAGTCCATGCCTACATTATTTACCTCCCTTTAATACTATCCATACCATGGCCATGTGTTTACTGCAGGGGATGGCCTTGGAACACAGTGACTTAAAATAAGGGTTCTCAAAGGCAAGATCAAAGAGATTGAAAACAAGCAATATTCAAAGCACAGGGGCTAATTGTTTTATTTTTATTTTTATTTTTTGAATTGAAAACATTCAAGTTCAAAATTTAAAAAGTGAAAGTTCTAAATAAACTTTTTGGGGGGCAGGTCTTGTCTCCATTTTCTTTTCTATAATGTGGTCATAACATACCTCATAGGAGTCTTCTGATACTTAAATAGATTGATGTTTTCAATGTGCTCAGAAAAATATTTTCTGGACTTCTCCTTCCCCTCCCCAAAAATCTATCCTATCACTCTCCAAGTTTTAAATATGGGATATACAAAAAAAGAATCCACCCCTGGACAGATAATAGTAAAAATAACAAATATTAAAATTTAGAAAAACTGAGGGAGAAAGATATATTACAAAGAGATAGCAATTGGACTAAAAGTAGAACTTGTCCTTACCCCTAGGAGATGTCACTAAAGAATGTGGATAATAATGTCAGATAGATTGGCAAATAAGTCCTCAGTCTAGAATTTTATGCCCAGCATAGTGGAAAAGTGAGCAAAACAGCTATATTTTCTCTTATGTAAATGCTGAGTTAACTACCACAGGTCTTCACGGAAAGTTCAAGTAAAGGAGGGAACTTCAGCAAGGGTTGAAATAGGATGATGGATAAAACACATTAGTAAGTTATTTCATGATCAAATGTAAAAAATAAGTAATGACTACCTTGTGTCTTTTAAAGGCAACACTAAAATTCTAAATAATAAATAATAAGAATGCTTGGAAGGTTATTTTCAGTCTGTTATTAAAATAGAAATTTTCCTTATCATATTCTGAAAGAGAAACCAATGAATAATTTATATTTTAATAAATATTATGATATATACGCGTAGATACATGATTAAACAACTGAAAGAACAAAAATATAATGTGGCGCTTCTAAACCAGAAGAGTGATTGAAAAAAAAAAAAAAACAACATCAATGAGGAAAATTCTGATAATCAAACAAAACCTGGGAGGAGAACAAAAAGGTGACAAAGAAACATATTATAAAAAGAAATTTATAAGTGTTATAATGGGTAACTCAGACTCTTGATTTCAGCTCAGGTCATGATCGCACAGTGCATGAGATCGAGCCCCATGCTGTGCTCTGTGTTGACAGCTCAGAGCCTGCTTGAGATTCTTGCTCTCCTCTTTCTCTTCCCAACTCACACTCTCTCCTTCCCTCTCTCTCTAGAGAAATAAACTTAAAAAAGAAAGAAAGAAAGAAAACACTAACAATGGTTGACACAGGATCAAATGTCAAATATATCAACAAATGTAATAATTGTAAACAGATTAAGATTTCTTATTAATACCAGAAAATGTAATATAGATTTTTAAAATCCATTATGCTGCTTGTAAAAAGTATATGCAAGAAAAGTGATGCAGAATGATTAAAAAATGAGAAAAAAAATGAGAGAAAGAGAGAAGGGAAGATTTAACACAGAAGGAAAACTAAACAAAAGAATGCTTTATGATACAGCAATATTAAACTCATACAGCATTATGTCATACAGAAAACAGTATCTAATGAACAGAAGTAATATAGTAATAAAAGGAACAACCCTAACAATATAAAACAAACAGAAGATTGTGTATTCCTAAAATAATTATGTTAAAATATATAAAGCAAAATCTAATATAATTAGGAAAATCAAATGTTAAGTCATACTGGTTATTTTAATACATATCAGACCAAGGAGACAGAAAAGGTCAACATCTAAATGATTGGAATAAGCATATTGAGAAGTTTGAATATATCTACCTAAGTCTATATCTATTTCTACTTCTTTTATAACTACGTATAAAACTCTATGCTTAAAAATAGACTGTTTTCAAATATACATGGAACATTTATTTTTTTAAAAACCTATGTTCTAGTGAAAAAAATAGTCTCCATATATTTTAAAGAATCAATGTCATATTTTCTAACAGCATTTCAATACATTTCAGCAGCAACAAATGCAAAATTAAATAATAAAGAGTTTGGATTTTTTTGAAGTGTATATGCTTATATTAGTTCTTGAGTAAAAGGTAAAAAAGAAATAAAACAATAATCAGAAATTACTAGCAAATAAACCATTAAAAATCAAATTTTATGAGATAAAATGGTATTTAAATTAACATTTAAAAAGAAATATATGGTTCTAAATTATCTGTTTAAAAATAATTACCTGTATAAAAATAAAAAATTATCTGTTACAAAAATAGACTGAAAAATTATAAGTAAACTTGCAAATGATAAAGCCAGAAATGTACCATAATTAATACAAACAAATAGTAAAAGGGAGAAATAATAATGATTACAGCATGTACTAATGAGGCACATCTGGGTGGCTCAGTTGGTTAAGTGTCCTACTTCGGCTCAGGTCATGATCTTGTGGTTTGGGTTGAAGTCCTGCATCAGGCTCTGTGCTGATAGCTCAGAGCCTGGAGCCTGCTTCAGATTCTGCATCTCTCTCTCTGCCCCTCCCCTGCTCATGTTCTATCTCTCTCTCCCTCAAAAATAAACATTAAAAAAATTTTTTTTAAAGCAGGTACTAATGAAATAGAAAAATAACACAAAAATGTAATAATAAAATTATAAGTTTCCTAAAGAAGATTAACAAGAAAAAGTTTTAAAAACACTGGTGATACTGTTTAAGAAATAAAAAGTAGCTCAGCTAAACAAGTTTCTGAACAAAAAGAGATATAACTGCAGAAATTATGTTAATGTTTAAAATACCTTAGTTTAACACTGTGAACAATTTGATACCAAAAAAGTTGGAGACATAAAGTAAATGAGCAATCTGACAGAAATATGTAAACTGCAAAAATAAATCAAGGAGAAAAAGTAAACAGAAACTATGTATTGCAGAAACTGAAAGAGCAATCATTCTCTCTTCATTTTCTCTCTGCCCAATTTTATATACATCATTCGTAGAGACACTTTGAAGAATATGTCTGAGAGAAAGTAGGAAAAATAACAAATTTATTTTATAAGTCTAGGATAACTTTTATTAAAATAAGGTAAAACAATGTAAGAAAATACAGTGATTGACCAATATTACTCATGAACACAATGTAAAATTAAAAAAAAATCTTCAAAACTATATTTAGCACCACAAAAAAAATGAGTTAGGGTTTATACCACAATGCAAGGATGGTTTAATGCCAGAAAATCAATGTTCTCTTGAACCAATCGAAGAACAATGATAGATGAAATTTTAAGTAGGTGTAGAGAAGAATTGAATAAAGTAAAGTAGTTATAGATGATAAACAGAAAAATATAGCAAATAAGAATAGAAGAGGATGTCCTTAACCTAATGAAGAATATCTAATGATAAGGTACAGCAAACAGACGACTTAAAAAATGGTAAAGCTTTATTATCTGTGAAGTACAAGAGAGTCTACAATCTGTTAAGAATTAATGAGAGGGTTCAGTAATTTACTATATATACCAGATCTACCTTCTGAAATCTAACATTTCTTTACAACCTTCCATATCAGCAGTAATAAATCTAAAATTAATAACAAAAGACACCATTAAAAAATGAAAGAAATGAAAAGGCACTTACATATAAATCTGACAAAAGATGTGATAACAGACCTAAGAATTTAAGGGAAAAGCTACAAACAGTTGTGAAGAACATAAAATAAAGACACATTAACTAGAGATGTATGAAAATTGCATAAACATGATGATTTTCAGCAAAAATTTTATATGAATTAATACAATTACAAAGAGCATCGCACAGGGGGTTTCAAAGAACTTGACCCATGAACCATCTGGAAAGTTAAAGGACAAAGAATATTCTAAAAGAAAAGTAGAGGAGGAGGCAGAATAAGAACTTGTCATATTATTTACCAAGATTTATTAAAACACTGTTCTGGTGGAGTAGTGCAGACATATTACAGAACTGGAAGAAAATGGAAAACCCAGATTAGACTTACTTGTATGTAAAAACTTGATGGGTGACAAAAGAGGTATTAAAAACCAGTGGGAGACACTGTAACAAACATTGCTTGAAAAATAGCTGTTCACAGGGAAAATAAGATAGATAATATAGATCCCTAAGTTATAAAGAAGACAGATTAGTTTCAGATGAAAAAGAGCCTATATCCAAAAAGCTGATCTTGGGAACATTTAGAAGATATAGGAAAATACCTTTATTATATTAAAAATTTCAAGAATACAAAAATACAACTGTAAATGTATAAAATTCAGCTTTGTATGGTAAAAGATATTTCAATGAAATAAAAAGAAAAGCCACCTTATTAGGAAAAATACTGACAGTGAATATAGATATGACAATAGACTACTGTGCATAATGTGTAATTTATACCTGCAAATTGATCAGAAGAAAAGAAGAAAAATAGTACAATAAAAAAATGGAGGGGCACCTGGGTGACTCAGGTCATGATCTTGCAGTTCATGGGACTGATCCCGTGTCAGGCTCTACACTGATAATGTGGAGCCTGCTTGAGATCCTCTCTCTACCCCTCATTTACTTATGCTCTCTCTAAAAAGAAATAAACAAAAAAAAAAAATGGAAAAAGATCTGAACAGTTCCACAAAGAGCAAAAACAAGTGTCTAACATGGAAACTTGCTGAACCTCACTACTTATTAGAAAAATGTCAATTAGAACAATGTGGTATTTGACAGCCATCATATTGATAAAATACAAAAACCTGATAATTTCAAGTGTTTGGATGGACGAGGGCAAATGTGAGTTCTTACATTGCCATATGGGAGTGTACGTTTGCAAAGCTATCTTGGATACCCATTTAGCAGTACATACAAAATTGCAATCTACCCAATTGCCAATCACTCAGGGAAAATGGACAAACTACTGTTAATCTTATAACAGAATAGTTTGCAACAGTTAAAAAGAATCAACTAAATGCAATTTTAAGTGAAAATGCAATTGCAAAGAACATGCAAAAGATTTCTGCAATTTAGTTTGAAATGAATTTAAAAACTAATATGAATTAATGGATGCATAGAGAGATGAATACATGGAGGGAGAGATTAATGATAAAGGAAGTATAGTAAAATGTTAATGATGAAATCTAAGTGGTAGTTGTGTAGGTATTGAGTATAAAACTCTTCCAACTCTGCTGTATGTTTGAAATTTTTCATAGTAAATTGCTGAAAAGAAGAACATGTTCAACATGATAACATTTTGTAAGTATTCAAAAAGTATATTAACGTCCATGGAGAAACACATAAATAATAAAATTATAATAACATCCACGGAAATGACACACACCAACTTCAAGATGGTTATATCTAGAAAGTGAGGAAGGGAAAGGACTGGAGGGTGAGGATTTAGTTCTATCAGTCATATATCCTTGCATTAAAGTAAGAGAGAGAGAGAGAGAGGGAGAAGTGCAAAACAAATACAGCAAAATGTCTGCACCATCAACATTATCTTAAAAGGATAATATTGGCTAAAAGAGCCAGATTAAAAAAAAGAAAAAGAAAAAGAAAAAACATTTCTATGGTATAAGGCCTATTGTATAAGTTTTAAATTTAACACAATCCTATATTTTGCATGTGGATATAAGCATATGTAATGAAAGCATAATAATACAAATATGAAGATGCTCATCGGATTTAGAAATACCAGTTACCCCAGGGAAAGGAAGAAGCAAAATGGGTTAGGGAGTGGTAAAGGTCATTTTAATTGAATTTGCAGCATTATACTCCTCAAAACAATTTCACTTTTGACAAATCTGGATAATAGAACACAGTTTCTCATGTTTTAAAATTTTCATGATGCATAATAAAAAAGGAATCATAAATCTGTGGAGTAAAAAAGAATGACCCTACTTCTCAAGTCAGAAACAGCAACACAAAAGAAAAGACTCTCCCATGATGCATGGCATTTTACTAGCACATTTCAAAAATTCTTTTTCCAATTAGTCCATGATATTAGCTTATATCATTGATTATAATGATTTTTTAAAGTATATTCATTGGTTACTGTACATATGATAATCCTTCTCTGCTCTGTGGCCATTATTTTATATATCTTACATTGCATTCCCAAATTGTAAAGTTTAAAGAGTTCTTACTGATGACTAGATACAATCAGATAACCAAACTGAAGTTTCACTGGCATTATTCTGAACAGTTCTCTTTCCCTTTTATTAAGGAGAGGAGATCACAAGCACTAACTAAGAAACTCCTTGGGGAAGTTGCATGTCCAAAAGGACTCTTTAATTCATCATCTAGCAATGCACAATTGTTTAAGACAAGGGCATCTTGATTAGATTGAAAGCAGAAGTTCTACAATGGTTACACTTAAACTCTTTCAGGTCCTTATTTGACTTTACCAGGTAAGAAAGTCAACACTGGAGCACAGGCATCCAGAGTGACTTGAACAATGCAGAGGATTCTGGAACTGTGATAGGGTTCTTTGGAACAGTAACTAGAGAACTACAAAGGGACACTGGCTTCATTATGAGACAAGAGGGCCTCAGTGTCAGATTTCTATTTCTTTCAGATGAGGCACTGGACTGAACTCCCCTCAATGGGGCCAAGTGTTCCGTGGCTGAACTGTGTACGGATATATGAGAGAAAAGAGCCTTCAAAGGATCATTAAGGCAGATGCCTACTCATTTCCTTTCTCCTTCTTTCCCTTCCATAGTACTATATAATTTTTTCCTGCTGAAAGAGCACATTCACAGCCATGACAAAGCCCTCCTTTAAATCCATCCATCAATTTGAAGTGGTTTCTACTTTACAATTTCAATCCATCCTACTTCCATCTCCTTGGAGGGAAAGTACAATGGAAGTACGAAGTGCTAATAACATATACATCCTCAACTCTTTCACAGGGGTATTGTAAAGACTAATGAGTTATTGTTTGAAAAGACCTTTGTGGCTTTCTGATGAAAGGTGGAACATACATACAGTTTTGAATGTTTTATTTTGTTGTCATTGTTGGTGTTATAATTACAATAGTTGTATAGTCTGTGAGGCATACCGCCAGCCAAGCATCTCCTTCTCTCTCCTTCCTTGTTTATTCTTGAAAAGTAAGCCTGCCGTGCTCAGTACATCTTGGTTGTGTTAATCACTTTTTACTATGCTGACAGACACTGTGGACCAAACTCTAGATTAGTTTGCTGAAAGCCCAGACTCAACATTTCGGAAAACTCTCTGACCTTTATAACATTCCTCTTTCCCTTTCCCCATCCCTAAAGTGTATCTCCTCACATGTGCTACACTTTCTATTTTGAGTGTCTAATCTGCTACATTTCGCTGGGGAAATCTGGAAATCCCTGTTGAGTAGCAGAGGAAGGTGTATTCTGCCCCCTTATAAAATGGAGGCTAATCATCTTTACAGATCTGTAACAAGGTACACATGAGCTCAAAAGCATCACTCAAGGATAATTGTGCATAGGTCTTTATGTGCAAGCAATTCCTCTAGCTCCTCTTTGACCCTGGGTTCTGGGGGGCTGTTTTGCATTTATTGAACAGTACACCTTTTCCCTGATGCCTGCCTCTCTCTTGTTATGTATGGGCTGTCTCTGTCTAAAATCCCTTATGCTGATTTTCCAGACACGTTTATTTATGTTCACTCACTAATTGAAAATCTCATATTTGAAGTTATTATTCTGATTGATGTCTGTCATTTTGATCAAGCAGTAGCTCACAGATGCTTTGTTAGAACAATTTTACAAGTGAGTTTATCATCATGCCTTTCTCTCTTGACCTTCTCTATGGCTGGTAGCAAAAAAATTCAGTGGAGGCTCAGAAAGAGGAGATGTTTGGCAAGCCTCCCAAATTTAAGTTTCATTGTGTCTTTACTACCGAAAACAATTCCTCTACTTCAGGTGTTGTTAGAAATAATGGAGGAGAAGCACAGCAGTCAAACTCAGTGCAAAGGAACAAAGACAGGTGGAATGGTGACCTCTCCCATCAGTCGGAACTATCTCTCTCTGTCCCCAAGCTGAGCCCACCTTCTCACTGTCCTACAGAGATAATAGTCCGGGGTTGAAGTGGGGGGACAAGTTTAATTGTACCTGCTATTTAAAGATTCACTGTGGTGCACTGAGACAGTGCCCTGAGACAGTCTGTGTGTCCTCATTCAACAGATGCCACCGTGTACCTTGATATGACAATGTTTGGTGGTGTGGCATTAGGAGTTCATGGTGTTGAATGGAAGGAGAAAGATATTTACAGCTAGGTCTTGTTTCCACCTTTAGTAGTTCTTGGACAAGAACAAGTCATTTTATCTCTCTGAGTCTTAAATTTTTCCTTGGCAAAGTGAAGATTCTCATGTGCTGTTTATTTCTAGGTTAAAGATTAAATCACTTCGAACTTTATTGTTTAAAAACTATGGGAAAATGGGTTGTTTTTTATTGTGGTTCAAACCATTTAAAATGAAATATTACTGTTATTATGTGGGATAATCTTCAAGGTGTATTTTAGATTATTTTTAAAAATGAAGACGCTGAAAACTGACTGGTTTTTGTGATAGGTGAAGTTCAGAAAAGTTTGAGATTCTGAGTTACTTCAGACGGGAGGGCACTGCAAGGTGGAAAGGGACTCAGAAGAAAGAGGTGTGGGACAGAGAAAGCAAACTTTCAAGCACTCCACACATTTGCTAAGTCCTATCAACTTGTTTGTTTTGTTAGAAAAGTGTTTCCCTAAGTATGTAGGTTGCTCTACAACCAAATATATTCATGTTCAAATAAATCTGGTTAAAGCTGCAAATGATACTCCTGCTTTGAAGATTAATAATACCCATTCACATAGTTAAGTTCATTCTATCAGAAGCTTATTTCAATGTATTTCAGTGAAATTTCTCAAATGTATTTGAATCACAACTTTTTATTTATCACAAAGACTCAGATCCCAAGAAACTACTACTTTCTGAAACAGTTTTAAAAACCCTGCATTAGACCATCAGCCTCCTGTGATTAGGTACTTTTGTCTATAGAATCATGAACCATTAGTGTTGGAAGGACTTTGAGCTCATTTAATCCAACCCTGCGTCTAATTGCATGGATTTTTTCTGTAGGAGGAATTCTTCTTAACACATGAGCACTCAGACTTTGCTTAAGTATCTTCAAAAATCCTACCTCATGAGGCCAAAAAGACTAATGGAGGAAAGCTTTAATTTTTGGAAAGTGATTCAGATTGAGTACAAATTTTAGTTTCTGATTACTTTACATCAATGATTTAAATTTCTCTTAGGATTCTCCTTTCCATTCTTTTACTTACTTTTTTTTTAATTATTGAAAGTCTTTTTTTTTTTGTTTTTTGTTTTTTTTTTTTTTTACACTCTTCCAGATACTGGAGATATTTCAATGACGAAGACTGACAAACACTGTGCTCTCACTGAGCTTGCAATCTTTGTGTGGAAACAAACAAGTCAAGGACATTAGTACATAATATAGCACCAGGATACATTATGTGGAGAGAGAGCAATATTAGAAATAGAAAAGGGGAGATAGAGGGAGTATCGTCAGGGAGGTCCTCTCTGAGTAGGAGAGAGTTGTGCAGACACCTGAAGAAAGGGAGAGGAAAGCGAGTGTTGCACTAGGAATGGAGAGTGTGGTCCCAACACCCTGAATAAACTGTTGGAGGAGAAGCAGAAGGATCTTAGTGAAAAATGGACAGAAGAGACATGCGGTTGGACCAGATGGCAGGAGTATGGATACCAGGGAAAGGCCTGTGGATTGTGTTCAAGGTGAGATGAAAGCCACTGCCAGATCCAGAACAGACTGATGGTATCATTAGCATTAAGTTTTCAGAGGGATCTCTGTGACTGCCCTGTGGAGAACAGACCATAAGGGAAAAAGCAGAAGCAGGGAAATGAGAGACCACTGCCATGGGTGAATATGTCCCAGACTCCTTATCTTTGGTGATCTATTGGCCAACCTCCAGGCCCATGTTCCTCTGGACATCCTCCTACTATAACCCCAGTGATTTCCAGTGAACTTAGTCACTTATGAGCCCATCTCCACCACTTCTGATAACCATCAGCTCTGTCGAGGCAAAGACCATGACTTACTTTTCATCCTGTCCCTAGAACCAACTGCAGTGTTGGGCACATGCATACTTAAATGAAGTCAGGCCGAATTTCTCTACAAGTGTCAGCCTTAAAGGTCTGCATTTGAAGGCAGTTATGTTAATTTTTTTGTCTAAAAATTCACCTCGAGTTTATCTCCCCTTTCCACATCTGTCTCTCTATTTTCACAAATCAGGTAAACTGTGCCTTCTCTTATGAAGCCATTCGTAACTTTACCTGTGTTACCAAAGCATTTTCTTACTTTGTTTATAGTTTGTCTTATCAGTAATTACTATTCTTTTGCTGGCCTTCTCTAGGGTTTGTGGTCATAGAAAAGACATCTACACATCACTTTATCTCCGGACTATGGTGACTAACCCAAATAAGTAATTAAGTACTGTTTATAAGGAAAGGAATTGTAGAAATGAAGCATTATGCACAATTTCAAATTAGGGTTCCTTAATAAACAATTCTCTTCTATTTTTGATGGCCAAATAACACTGCAGTGTTTCACAATAGCTGAAAGAACTTGTATTCTGAAAAAAAAATGGGGGCACATGGTCAAACTACCTAGATGAAAAGGCAAAAGTATAACAAAGGCTTCTTAGTATAACTAAGGTTTTTGGGAGTATGAAAGGATGAAGAGAGGAAACACACTGTGTGATATTTCATAAATTTGATACAGCTGGGAAAAAAACCCTTCCAAATATAGACATATTGGTATTAAAGCAGTTCCCCTTATTCGTGGTTTCACTTTCCATGTTTTTAGTTACCCACCATCACCCATGATCTGGAAGCAGATAATCCTCTTTCTGACATATCATCAGAAAGTCAACAGTAACATAACATAGGTCACAATGCCTATGTCATTCACCTCATTTCATCTCATCACTAGGCATTTTATCGTCACACATCATCACAAGAAGAGTGAGTACAGTACAATAAGATATTTTGAGACAGAGACCACATTCGCATTATTTTTATTACAGTATATTGTTATAATTGTTCTATTTTATTATTGTTAATCTCTTACTGTGAATCATTTATAAGTTAAACTTTATCATAAGCATATATATATATATGAAAAATAGTAAGTATAAGATTCAGTACTATCCACGGTTTCAGGAATCTACAGGGGATCTTGGAACATATTCTCCATGGATGAAGGGGAAATATTGTACTTACTGGAGAATGGATATAGTTCCAGAGTCAGAATTATTTGATTTAGATAAGTGGAAGTGGGACAAGTGATGTCCAAAGTAAAATCAGAGGTTACAAATAGTATTTCACATTTTGAGAACTCTAAATCAGAATTATTAAAAATCGGTAAAAACAAACAGACCAAAAACCTCTTAAAACATGGGTTCAAAGGGGCGCCTGGGTGGCTCAGTCGGTTAAGAATCCGACTTCAGCTCAGGTCACGATCTCGCGGTCCGCGAGTTCAAGCCCCGCATCGGGCTCTGGGCTGATGGCTCAGAGCCTGGAGCCTGCTTCCGATTCTGTGTCTCCCTCTCTCTCTGCCCCTCCCCCGTTCATGCTGTGTCTCTCTCTGTCTCAAAAATAAATAAACGTTAAAAAAAAATTTTAAAAAATGGGTTTAAAATCATGGAAGATTTTCATTCAATGACTTAGCTTTATGAAATTTTGGCAATTGTTTAAAAACTAGAAGTTTGGATAAGAAAGATATTGCATAAGAAAAAATTAATATGAAACAAAACACCTATCAATAATATTTATAGTTGCCTTTAACGAGATTCCAAATCCACTGGCCGATTAACTCCAACCACTTTTTTTTTTTTTTTTTAATTTCTCAGGGTAAAAACCAGCTGAGCTTTTAAGCCAGTCAAGGGAAAGTATATTATTTCCATCCTCTTTTTAAACACTCTATAAAGAACTCTCTCGTTCATAATAGCTTTGTTTACTGCGTAGTACAGCATGTTCTAATTATCACCCCTGCCTCACTAACCACACGGCTTATGTTCCCACACTCATCAGTTATTTTTATGCCTCCTGCAGAAATGAAGAGAACATTAATAAGAATAATACTTGGGGAATAACATTTTTGATAAAACTAGAAAATCATAGCATTTCAGTTAAATTGACATGACCCATTACCAATAGCATAATTTCTCTTCTGTTTTCATTTGTGATTTGCTGTCAGTCCCTAATCTGAATCTTTCCCTTTTTTCCCTAATAATTTATTTGGTGATTACTCAAATTGCTGTTTATTTTTCCCTGTCACTGAGTTTGCTTCATTCTTTTCCCATCTTTAGGAATTCATTCTTCCATCTTTTTTATTCTTTCCATGTTTTGAAATTCTGTCTTACTTCCATTTTCTTTTGCTTTATATTCTTCTCATTTTCTCCTTTGCTCTTTTTGTCTCCCTCCTTTCCCTCTCTCCTTCTATCCTCTACTTACAATAACTTCTCTAATTATGGACAGAAAATATCTTTTTATACCCTTGACTGACAAGAATGTATATACATATATATTGATATGGGAGTTAATACATTTTCAGCATAAGAAATGGGACTGGTGGGAATGTCAAATGAAACATTAAAACATTGCAGAATCACCACATAAGCTGAGTAAGGCTTAAATAATATTTGCATGGCAAAGAATCTAAATAAAGGAGCAAGAACAACCAAGTAGAAGAGAAAATAACTATAAAAGTGATTCTTGCAAAAAAAAAAATAAATAAAAATATGTTGGCACAGAGCTGCGAGAATCTTTCCAATCTGTGAAAGGTGAAGTTAATATGCTTTTTTCACACAATCTTTTTTAACATTTAAAAATATGTATGTGAGCAAATAGTTCTCATGAGACTGAGGAGGCAACAGGTCTCACGTCATGAAGGACCACCTTTGCTGTGCTGTTGATTTCACCATTCAAATAGTGGTTACTGTTGGTAGGAATCTTTTCTAGGCTATAAACCTTAAATGGATGGGAAAGAAAACACACACACACACACACACACACACACACAAGAGGGAAAGATTGCTAATTAAAAGTGAAAGAAGCGGCAAGGCTAGATACAGCAGACCGTGGATACACACATTTTCAGCGATGACTCAGGAGCACGTTTGGATAGATTACGTCAACGCTTCCCTCAATAGTTGAATATAATCATCCCTGTGAACTGATTGAAGTTTGAAAAAATAGCAACTAAGACTTCTTTCACATGCTTATAATCAGCTCTTGGAAATATTCCACTTTAGATAAAATGGCTACCAAGAGAATGTCGGTATGATGCAGAAATATTTCAGATGAGTACATATGCATTAGTTGCATTTAGGGCTGAACTCCCCCTGAAACCTTTTATACCAGCGCCTAAAAGGGCAGCAACTTTGCTGGAGTGGACATCTAGCCCAGTGGTGTCTTTGTCCTCTAGACCCACGGTCGGGTCCAGCACCAGCTCCAGCCCTGCTTCCCAAGGCTCATGGTGTCTTCAGCTTCTTTGTTCCTCCATCCCAAGTGAGCATCCCTTGAACAAAGTTATTGTGATACAAATTAAAATTAAAAAAAATGAGCAGCCTTTCCCTACCTCCTAGTATATCCTTGGCCTAAACAGCCACCGTTTGTCTTTGCTTCCCGGCAGCATCTGTCTCAGAAGAGACCTACCGTGGAGCCCAAGGAAGTGCAATGTAGACGGGCAGACCACATGATGACTTCAGCCCTCCCACTTCGGTGCAAAGGGTGAGCAGTGCATAGGTTAAGCACAAAACTAAATAAAAGCTATTTTGAGTTTTGATTTACTTTCTGTAGTCTCTGAGGAAAAAGGCATTATGGTGCCTCAGCACCGATGATCTGAGGAAACAGGAGGGAGTTGAGATCTTCAGAAAACCCCATTAACCAGGCCACCAGCGTGACCTGGATTCCAGGCAAGGGCAACTGTATCCACAACTGTACCTGTATCAGACCTTGTTTCCAAACACACACTCAGCACAGTAGGACCATGCAACAGCCAATATTCGGGAAACAGGAAGATAGTCACCATCTAGCTACACTCATGCCTTGCTAGACATCTCTCTGTGGGTGCAGGAGAGGGATATGTTCAATCCCTAGTTGGGAGGGGTACTTTCAGAAATGGGGGTAGGACTAAGCAGGTGTGGAATAGAACTAAAACCAGCCTTATTACTGAGCACAAAATAGAGTGACTGTTAATGGCATGTGATTTACAAAGACTCAGGGTTTCCAGAGTCTGGTTGTCACAAAAGGAGAACTGGGACATGTTTACTTGGGAGAGAGGGACACTACAGAGATGGGAAGTATGAAAGAGTAAGACATTGGCCCTAGTAGCTTCATCTGGGACCTTGGCTTTTGTGCCTGGGCCTGGGAGGATAACTCCAAGTTCCAATGCATTTAAGCCAGTGGAGAAGCACAGAGGGCATTGAAACATCACTTGGAATTCTTTTCAAGCATTACTTAGAACTGAATCTGTGGTTCTGAGTGCCACTGGATGACAAAGACTGGAGAAAATGCAGAAGCTGTCCAAGGTCCACTCTTGTAACATGTGGTATGAAAAGGACAAATGACATACCATGCCCATAGCTTCCTCTTCCCTTCCCAGCTGGAAACAAGAGTCCCTATCAGGTCCCCTGCTATATTTCCTGCCCTCTCCCAAATGAAGACACTGGAGAAGAAGCGTGTTGTTACCATGGTTACACAAAAGCTAGTGCAGCAACACAGTCTCATTCCTTTGAAAACATCCTCAGCTGTGACCCATCAGACTGGTTTGCAGACAAATCTATAGCACCTTAAAGACATTTATGGAGAAGAAAATGTTTGTGTGTTCAGGCTGGTGATGGAGTGTTCCTTGGCTCTGCTTTGTGTTGGCAAAGACAACCGTTTTCTGGTTGAATACACAGAAATGGAAGGTTTCCCTTGTTATGAAATCCAAGTATTTGTCTAGCAGAGCTCAGCACATGCCCCTTTGGCCAGTGGTTTGTATGTTGAGGGACGCACATGCTACTTAAACCAAACCTGCTTGTTCCTGCCCACCTTCCATGGTTAAGACCATTAATGACATCATTGCCTTCTTTTCTCTATCTTCTATCCCATCAAAATCAGTTTTCAATCTATGAGGGAGAGAATCTCTCACTCCTTGGGAATGCTAGGACAAGCAATTCTCACACTAAAAAGTCAAAGGATAATCCATTCTGGTATCTTAATTTAAAAGGCTTATCAGGAAACATTTACAGGGTTTATTTTCAAAAGGAAATAAATGCATCCTCTGTAATTTCATGTACTTTATATAAATACACAGAATAACCTTCAGTTCACTCCATCCATATGCAAAAACAGTCATTTGTAAAAAATTTTTTTCTCCTCCGTTAAATAGAATTCAATTGCTTTCCGTTTTTCCCCTTTCTCTCCTCAGGTCTTGCTGTCAGCTGGTACTATCAGCAATGATTAAACATAAGCAAGCATTGTGATTCATCAAGAACTGATAGACTCATCACTGATGTAAACATTCTTTAGTCTCAAGGTCAGATCAGGTAGGGAGCCAGGACAATTTCATACTCAGACGTGTGAACCTGAGTTTATGTAAATCCATCTATTGTCATATCATTACTGAACCATACACACAGACACACACAGATACACACATATGCATCTCAACCACCATTTTATGAAATATAGAGGCTTGGAAAGAAATTATTATTCAGTTAGGTATAAAAATGTTTGCATTTCTGACTTCTTAGAACTTCAAAGAAAGAGAGTCAGAAACTAGCATTTCATCTGAGTAATTCAGCCTGCTAGCTCACCAGCTTCCTGGAGCTCACATGGAAATCTCCCAGCGAGAGCACCACTGTATTATATTCTGCCTCCAAATATGCATACAAAAAGCTTAAAGCTCAATGAGATACATAGAAAAATATTTTCTCTTAAACATTAGAGAACAGAACAGAGCTAGCCTTGGGACCACATACCGGAAAGCTCAAACCTGTATGAATCTGCATAAGGAACGCAAGTCAGTCTAAAATCCTTATATCTGACTTCCTTCACCCTTCTGCATCTTAAACTTCCAATCTGGGAGATACAGAATTTCTGTGTACTTTTCAATACTGGGAATTCGTTTAAAATTCTCTCCTCCCTTAATTTCTGTGACTCATTGAACCCTACTGACTTACTTCTTACTCTTCCTTCTGCTTTTACTGTACATTTTATACACGCCCCGTGTACTTGGTTTCTACTGCTGCGCTAGGAATTTATTACAAACTTGGTTTAAAACAATGGGGATTTACTCTCTTACAGTTCTGGAGACCAGAAGTCTGAAACAGTTTTTACAGGACTGAATTCAAGGTATGGGCAGGGCTCCTTCTTTCTGGAGGCTCTGGGAAGGAATCTATCCTTTGATTCTTCTACGTTCTAGAGGCCTCCAGCATTCCCTGCCCTGTGGCTGCATCACTCCCAATTTCTAGCCTCCTTTCTTCTGCAGGCAAATCTCCTTCTGCTTCCCTCTTCCAAGGACACTTGAGGTTACATTTACAGCCCGCCAGGATAATCTCCCCTTCACAAGAGTTTAAACTTAATCTAATCTACAGAGCCCCTTTGCCATAGAAGGTGACTTCCATGGGTTTCAAGGACTAGGGCATGGTTATCTTTGGGAGCATTATTCACTCTACCACACCCTGCTTTCTCAGCTCTTTTGTGTTTACCCTTTTGTGGTAATATCGTAACAGCACTCCAACCGGTCTTAGGGGGTTAACCTGTTTCAAGCCTCTGCACTCCCTGCTTGCTGACCTAAGTCTCCTGCTCTATAGTAGAACTAACCAACTTTCCTTAAGGTTTGCAGACCACTGACCTTGCGGAGTGAAAGACCAAACTTGCCCAGCAGATAAGGCCTGACCACATTCAAAGTCAGCTGATGCCAACAAGTATGTTCAGGTTCCTGAGGACCTACAACTAACCACCTGAGCAAGGCTCCTCCTGCACATAGCTCCTATCATTTCTTGCTCCTTCCCCTTTCAAACCTTCCAACTTCACCTGGACAGGGAAGAGCGTCTTCTTAGGTTCCTGGATTCCAGAATAAAGCAACTTTCCTTTCCCACCCTCACTTGTCTCTTGAGTATCGATTTTTGAGCCACAAGCAGCTGAACCCAAATTTGGAACTGGCTCTCTGTCCAGTAACAATATCTTCTCTGTCCCATTGCCTTCTTTATTCGGGAGTCTAGTATTCTAAATCTCCAGTGGAGGTCTTAGATTTAACATCCAAACTTGACTTTCCATATAGCTTTGGCTCACCTCCACTCAAATGGTATGCTCAAAGCAAATTGAAAATGCTTTAAATTTAACACAGAGACCCCTTCCTCTCTTCAGAGAGATACTTAAGTATCCATCATTCTCATTATTATCCATATTTGCACCTGCAGTAACATTGACAGAGACCTTTCCCTATTGTCCATAATTTCCCTCACTTGTCTAGAAAGTCTTCCTTTGATTTTTTTATGCTCTCCTTTTCGTCTTTCTCAAATCCACCACAGTAGACATTATAATTATTTTCTTGAACTTCCCTGCCCCCAGTGTCTCCCCATTCTAATTTATCACATATTTCACTTCCACTACAGCCGTTCTTCTAGACTACTTTGGTTAGTGTCATTCTCTTCCTCAAAACACTCAGTGGGCTTCCCAAGGGCCTGAGTCCACTTCGGTAGATCTTCATCAAGCTAAAGTAGCCTCAACTTTTTTCAATTGCACACCATTTTCTCCTGTATAATAATCTCCCCGTATTAGAATCAAGCCTCCTCATCTCCCCTTTTGTGGATTTACTGATGTAATTCTTTCACCTTTGATGCCATCCCTGATCACCCAAGTCAGCTACTCCTTTTCTTGAAGTCAAAATTATTTTATGTCCAGCTCTCCTAAAATCCATGTATATGGATGTCAAGTATTCAGAACATGCTTGTTAAATAGATTAACTACTTTTGCAGAGAGGAAGGAAACAAATAAGGTATGATTCACAGAACCTTTACTATGTCAAAAGTTTGCACAGTTTACGTTTTTGAAGAAGCCAGATGTAATTTTCTCAAGGGGAATATTGAAAAATTCTCTCACATGACTTTTTATTTTTTTGATTTAGTTTTATTTTTTAAGTTTATTTATTTATTTTGCGAGAGAGAGAGACAGAAAAGGAAAGAGAGAGAGAGAGGGAGTGAAAGAGAGAGAGAGAGAGAGAGAGAGAGAATCCCAAGCAGACTCCACACTGTCAGCAAAAACCCGACACAGGGCTCAAACTCACAAATGGAACCACGAGACCATGACCAGAGCCAAAATCAAGAGTCATATGCTCAACCGACTGAGCCCCCCAGGCACTCCTCTCACATGACGTTTTAAAATTATATTTTAGTTTTCTTGGGCATCAGTTTCTCAACTTACCTTGGTCCTGCATTTTGCAAGCAGGATGGAAACTTAAAAAAAAATTAAAGTTCTGCCTTTCTTTTCTTTTGCACATCATTTGATTTTGATGGATACCAAGAGACATATATCAGATCCTGAACAGGATCCCATTGAGAGTTCCCACGGCACTTCAGTCACTTAGTCATGATCTATGCTCTCAACAGTTGAAGATAATGACTTCAGGAACAATCTTTCATGGGTTTCATATTAAATGAGACGAAAGTGCAGGCACGGCATTAAAGCACCTTGTTATTTGCAGAGTACTTAGAGTAACCTTAAATATGGAGATGATCAAATTTCATGACCTTTAGTTTTAATTCTTCCATCAAATCTTCTTGTGTAATTCCTCTTTTTAATAAAGATGTGTGTGTGTGTGTGTGTGTGTGTGTTTCTGCCTAAATCAACCTAGACACTTAATACAACATTAACACTTTAGAGTTAAATACGGAAGCCAGGAAATGACAATATAAATATACTTATTTTTATTGTAAGTTTATCTATATTACCTTCATGACCGTATACTTTTAAGAGACTGTTATTTTTAAAGTGTGCTAGGGGCACATTATAATGTTAAGAGCCTCCACCTTTGATTTGCTTTCTACTGATTTGCATATTTCAATTCATAATAAAATGCAGAGCTCATTAAGTTCTATTTTTGACAAGATGTTTTCCTTTTAGCATGAGTCACTAATAGAAAACTCTCCCATGACAACAATGGAAAAGCTTTCTCCAGAGTGTAAGAGTCCCCAAAAGATGGTGGAAGAATTTGAAAAGAATAGCATCTAAGGAAGTAGATATATATGTATTTTCCCAGAAAGAACCATACATTCCAGTTAAAATCCACAAACACAAAGCAAATCAGATAAACTGATATCTGTAGGTCTACTCAGAATCAACAAGAGAAAATATCATGTCTTGTACCTAAGGAAAGTAGTATTCCTCAATTCCCATTTCCAGGGAAAAGTGGGCAATGAGAACTTCCCCAGGAAAACACTGGAATGAGTAACATCCTGTGTTTGACAAACTTTCTGACTAAATCTACCTATTTTGTAGAACTTACATACTGCTGGCTATAAGTGGGCTCTACAACAGCACCCTCGTTTGTGCAGAGTGTGAATTAAAAGAGAAAGAGAGAAAATGAAATAGTAAAAGGGAGAGAGAGAACAGTAAACCTGAGTTGACCTAAATAATAAATACATTTTTTTAAATCTTTCTGAAGTGGAAACTAGTTTAGCTGCCTTCTTGACTTTTAAATAAGATCCAAGCAAAGCTCTCAAAGGTCAAATATCTCATGTTTTTTGTGTAATGTGGCTCATTGTTTCCCCTCTCCATTTTGTGCTGCTATGAGATAACCTGATATATTTGTTTTATTACCAGGCTTCCTCTAAGTAAATTAATGGTGGGAGAACATAGGCTGTGTGTACTAGCTCATGAAGTCCCTGGTTGTTCTGAGAGAGACATTCCAATATGCATTAAGTTATATATGGACCTTAATAGCGCCATTATTAATTCCCCTCAGAAGTGTGTTCTTTATTTTTTCATACTTATTTATATATTTTTCTCAGTATTTTCCTGTCCTTTTCATACTTTTTTTTTTCTTGTTTTGCTATTAAAAAGGTAAGTTCCTTGGGGCACCTGGGTGGCTCAGTTGGTTAGGTGTCTGGCTTCAGCTCAGGTCATGATCTCACCGTCCTTGAGTTCGAGCCCTGCATCAGGTTCTGTGCTGACAGCTCAGAGCCGGGAGACTGCTTTAGATTCTGTGTCTCCCTCCCTTTCTGCTCCTCCCCCAATCGTGTTCTCTCTCTCTCTCTCTCTGTCTCTCAAAAATAAACAAATGTTAAAAAAAATTTTTTTTAAATGTAAGTTCCTTGAAGGAAATAATTGTATCGTGCATTTTTTTGTTTGCTTATTTATTTATTTATTATTATTATTATTTTTATTTATTTTTGGGACAGAGAGAGACAGAGCATGAACGGGGGAGGGGCAGAGAGAGAGGGAGACGCAGAATCGGAAACAGGCTCCAGGCTCTGAGCCATCAGCCCAGAGCCCGACGCGGGGCTCGAACTCACAGACCGCGAGATCATGACCTGGCTGAAGTCGGACGCTTAACCAACTGCACCACCCAGGCGCCCCTGCTTATTTATTTTTTAAGGGGGGTGATGAAGAGAGAGAGAGGAAGAAAGATAATCCCAAGCAGGCTCCATGCTGTCAACACAGAGCCCAGCGCGGGGCTAAATCTCACCAACCATGAGATCATGACCTGAATCAAAATCAACAGTTGGGCACTTAACTGAGCCGCGCAGGTGCCCTGGTATCCGGCATTCCTTTTGCTGTTTGGGGCTTTATTAATAAAAGGTAGAACAAATATATCATTTGCATGCAGTGAATGTTGTTGACTCACTGGCAAGCATTTATTTCCTGAATAAAAATGTCACATTCAGAAACAGATTTGGAAAGATTCTGAAGATGACTCCTGAAACTTGGCAAGTCCTCCAAGCGAATAGTCGTGTCTACAGGACTGTAGGTACACAGCTAATAAACTGCCCAACTCCTGTGCGATTTAAAGATCTTCCGAAGACTGCTTCTCTTTGGGTCACCACACTTGCCAGTTTGGACTTTTGAAACCTACTAATATGGGCTGACATAACAAATTAGCAACAAGAAAAGTTCACGGAAGGACAAGTGTGAGAAAGTGTGCCAAATATATTAGCATTCGGTTTGCAACCTTGTCTCCAGCTTGTGTGAAGTTGATGGTTTGAGGTTACGCTTTCATTAAAAATTGACAACATTTTAAATGCTAATCAAAACTGCTTGTCCTTTCTACTTCTATTTATCTTGGAAGGAGAAAGAGAGAGAGAGAGAGAGAGAGAAAGAAAGAAAGAAAGAAAAAAAAAAGGCGGCTTGCTTTGAACTGCAACAAATATTCTCTCTTCATTGCCCCCAGACCCCTTTGCCTCCTCCTGTGTAGGACAGATAAGAGCTATGCAGATTGAGTGTCAGGACCCCTGCCTGAAGTGTGAAGGCACCACAACATTGAGTTAGAGATGTGTGTTCTGGAGAGAGGTGTGTGTGTGTGTGTGTGTGTGTGTGTGTGTGGGTAAGCTTGCATAAAGGTGGCCTCTTGTGAGTCTTTTTAATGAATGTTAGGAAAGAATGGCGGAGTTTAGAATTGGTTTTGCAGTGGGCAAAAAAGAAAAGAAATGTATTTTCAGAAGCGAAGAGCTGTGTGGTAGATATGGAAAAAATAACACAAAATTAAAAAGAAAAAAATCTGTTTCAAGCATGGATAGCAAAACATGATCAGCAATGAGCCTTCGGAAATAATATACCTCATTTAAGACCATTTTTAGGAAGGACTGAAGGGAGTGAAGAGAATGCTTGGCTCAAATTCCCTTTTTCTTCCTCCCTTGCTTTATTGAGATATAATTGACATATAACATCATGTAAGTTTAAAGTGTACAATATATTGATTTCATAAATTTATGTATTCGCAAAATGATTACCACTATAGCATTAGCTAACACCTCCATCCCATCATATAATTAGAATTTCTCTTTTTGTGGTGAGAACATTTAAGATCTATTATCTTAGAAGCAATCAAATATATGAATCAGTATTACTAGCTATAATCACCATGCTATATTTAATAACTTTATAACCAGAATTATGTACCCTTTGAGCAGTATCTTCACATGTCCCTTTACCCCAGTGCCTGGCAACGATCATTCTGCCTTCTGTTTCTCTGGGTTCAGCCTTTTTTAAATTCCACATATAACTTACGTCATATAGTATTTGTCTTTCTCTGTCTGACTTATTTCACTTAGTGTAATGCCCTTAATGCTCATCCAAGTTGTTGCAAATGGCAAGATTTCCTTTTTATCGTGGCTGAATAATATTGCACATACCACATCTTCTTCATCCATTTGCCTGTGGACTGACACTTAAGTTATTTCCATATCTTCGCTATTGAGAGTAATGCTACAACAAAAATGGGGTTGCAGATATAGATTGGATGTGCATGGAGATGTATTTTCCAATGTTTGATATGGAATAACTTTCTTCCCACTCATTGCTCTCTAGATTTTCAGGAGAAGGGTAAAAATACAATTCAAAGAGGAAAACATTTCTGGGCTTAGGATATACCAAAAGATAGCCTATATTTACAAGCAAAAATTACTCAGGTTCTTGATCAAATCAGCTTAGGAAACTAGACATTTAAATTCTTACTAAATTAAAGACTCTTTGGATCAAAGAGTTGAATTGTGTGTGTGCGTCCACATGAGTCTGTGTATACATGCATACATTTGTTTGTGTGTATATGTCAATAGAGCTTAGTAACTCATGATTAAGAGGATTAAGTATGGAATAGTTTTCCTCAATGAAGATCTTTGGTCTAAATCTGTGTTTCTCGAATGGGGCCCTATTTGCATTCCATTGCATTCTGAACAGCGTACCTCTTTGTTGGGTAGGACTGTCCTGCAAATGTCAGAAATATCGTGTATAAGATTTAGTTGAGAATGACAAGACATCAACCTGGAAGGATTTTATTATCATCATCATCATCATCCTCCTCCCCCCCCCCGTCCCCCCTCCTCTTCTTCTTTTTCTTCTTCTTCTTCTTCTTCTTCTTCTTCTTCTTCTTTCTTTCTTTCTTTCTTTTTCTTTTCCTTCTTTCCTTCTTCCTCCCCCACCCCTTCTCCTTCCTCCTCCTTCTCTTCCCCCTTCTTCCTCATCTGCTTTGTCTTCTTCTTTGCCTTCTTCTTCATTTCCTTTATCTTCGTCATTACGTGCTACCATGAAGTTAGCACGCTTCGCCTCACTTCATCACCCCAGTGACTCTAAAATATAAGTCCAATTATTATCTCGATGGCACAATGCAAACTGGGACTTGGAAGGTTAAGTCATCCCACCAGTAAGGGCTGCTCTAGAATTTAAAACCAGGTGTGGGTGACAATAATGCAAAAGTTCCCAATCATTGAACTAAACCTGAATGTTCCTTAGTAACCCATTACTGATATTTATTCAGAAATGAATCTTTGTCTCTGTATCTATTTATATCTTTAATGAATAGCAGTAGTTGGGATAATGAGTTTCGTAAGTTTATCCCCCACTGTGTTAAAAAATAGTTCTTTCCATTTATCCTAAATCCTCCTTTTTCAAGCTTCAAAGGGGGCCCTTTGTTCTGGAATTTGATGAATAAGTATATCTCAATCCTCTCTCTATTCTTTTCAATTTTATAGACTTGTAGACTTTGAGTCTATTCAGCTTTGATTTCTACAGACTGAGAAACCTGATTATACGATGCCCCCAAAGAAAATATTTTCCTTCATTTGGTTGCTTTCATTTCTGTGTTCTCCAAACTTTTCTAACTATCTTTGAAACAAAAGACTGTTCAAATATAACACATCCAAGCAAAACATGGCTAATTCCTGAAGTGGAGCCTGGCCAAGTGGACTGGATTGCTTCCATCTCACTTTTCCAATGATGCAATATCATAGCTGACCTCAATTCGTGACTGCATAGGCAGAATGATTTTGAATGAATGGGAATTATCCAATGCACCACTCTTTCCTCCCCCAAGATTCTGATATCTGGCTTAAAAGCTGTTCATCTATTTCAAATAGATCTATCGCAAATGAACCATGAGAAGGGCAATGTATCACTGTTCTGTTTTGTTTTTAATCAATAAAACCTGAATGTGATTTTGGATTCCTGAAGCTAGAGCCCTGAGTTGAATTGCAGTATGGAATGGGGGCCATACTTCAGGAGCTCTTGGGCCTGCCTCGGAAACTGGATGGGAGAAAAAATTCTCCCCTGGCTCTTCCAGAAGTAAGATGGAGGCATAAAGCAATTAGATTTGACAGGCAGTGGAAGGTTTGCCAGGGATAGGGTAAGAGCCAGTAAAGGTAAAGTTAAGGGTAAGGACAGAGTCTACACAAGACTTACAATGTCTTTCCCTCCAAGGCAGCTGAAGGTGCAAATATTCCTTCCAGATTTGCTTCCATGTCTGTATGCTGCTATCTACTGTGCTAGGCTTAAAATCGTCCATGCTTGAGTTTCCTTAACTCAAAGACCCTCTGATACCTGGATTTGTATGAGGAAAACAGCTTGGAAAAATTACTGGGAGGTGCTTTGCATCAATAAATGTAATTTATATGCTAAATAATCACATCAAATAGATAAAGTCTCTTTCCACTTTCTCAATTCTATTACAAGGTTTAAATTTCAGAAACCAAAATATAGTGAAATATACTTTTTCGTGTTTGGTAAGCAGGAGAGCTTAGAAACAGTACATGGATTCTTTTCCTAATGTTATAATTGCAACAACAAGCCTGTGCAGTTATAATCACCTTTTACCCTTCTCAATGACATGGTACGTGCTATCATTTCATTAATATAATTTTATAGATAGAGAAACACGGGATACTGAGAGGTGAAGCCATTTCCCCAAGGTCACATTGTCAATGCTGGGAGTCGAGCTAAGCAAACACAACTAATTCTTAATTCAAGGAATACTATTTAAGCTGATGAGATATTCCTCTGATCGATAAAATGGGGGCCCAGGCTAAATGTGGACAACCAGAGTGTCATGCCAAGATAGAAGTGAGAGACACAGTGGCAGAAATATCCTGCTGCTTATGAAAATAATGGAGGGCAACATCAGCATATTCTGTAACTGGAAACTGTTCAATTAAGTATTCATTTCATTTCACAGTCATTTTTGAAAAATAAATCTGTGTTTCTTTATACCTTTAAGCTCAGTAGTTTTATGCATTAGGTTGACGTGCATAACAAAATGTGGACTATTTTTTAAATTGCCAGATAAGAGCTAGTATGTCGTTACTATTTATATATTGAAGTTGTAACAATCATGTGCTTTTAATTCATTTCACCTTCAAAGATCCGAGTGTTTCCAGTTTGTAATATATTGCAGGATGTATTAGGTACACTGAGTCTGTCTGATTCACAGCTTTCTAATCGGCTATTTAGAGTTTAGACCAAGCAGAAAATCAATGTATTCAAAATGTAGTAGCTCTCTTGTTAACTCTAGTCATTTGCTTAAAGAGTAATGTCAAGCTGATAATTGAAATATGGCTTAAACCATGCATTTTAATTCAAAAGAAAAAATGTTTGAAATATTACTCATTTGATCTTTTCCTACTCCAACCCCAAAGGGCATATTTTGCTTGCCTAGCTCCAAAATTGCACGCAGGAATAGCAAGTCCTTACACAAATGTCTGCTGATGCTTAAGGTTGGACCTTATCCTGTCTCAAGGATGATTTGGCTAAAAATCTGTGTGGCTTCTAGAAAAACCAGTGATTTGACTTTCTGGAAACTCTGGTTTATATTCTGTTGGTGGCTGGTGGGGAAGTTGCCACACTGACCTTAAGGAAATCATCCCCACCCTTTGCAGGTATGCTTTAGTTTAACTGCCATATTAAGGAACATGGGGTCATTTACAGTTGGGTGGTAACCACAGTCTTGTGTTTGAATTTGAGCTCTCCACATTTAGAGAATTAACATGATCTTTGAAGTAGAATCTATATATAGAAATAGAGATAATGTATCACCTGTTATTTAGACAGCCAGTCCTGTGTTAGATAGTTTAACTCCGCCAGCACCAATCGTAAATCTTGCAAAACAGCTCACCTAATCGCCTATAAGCCTGCACTCCCCGACAGACTTTTGATTTCCGCTCAGGTCACGATCTTACTCTTCTTGGGTTAGAGCCCGCCTCCGGCTCTGTGCGCTGACAGCACAGAGCCTGCTCGGGATTCTCTCCCTCTCTCTCTGCCCCTCCCCAATCTTTCTTAAAAATAAAAAAAAGAAACTTAAAAAAAATAATTTTTGGGTGCCCATTGTAATGTTTTTTTTTTTAATTGTTTTGAATGTTTACTTGTTTTTGAGAGAGAGAAAGAGTGCAAGCAAGGGAGGGGCAGAAAGAGAGAGGGAGACAGCGATCCGGAGCAGGCTCCAGGCTCTGAGCGGTCAGCACAGAGCCTGTTGTGGGGCTCCAACCCACAAACTGTGAGATCATGACCTGAGCGGAAATCCTGAGCCGAAGTCGGTCACTTAACCCACTGAGCCACTCAGGCATCCCCCATTGTAGTGCTTTGTACACAGTAGGCACAAAGTAAGTATTTATTGCCCTGATGATTGAAATAGAGTGGATGGAAAAGCAGTTGCTATTGATAGGTAGACAATGAATAAAGTCCTGGAGAGACTGTGAGCTATATTGTAGCAGGATTCTCACACACGAGGCTTTTTTTTCCAGGAAGCAGCTTTATTTCTGCAGGCACTGCTCAGTTGTGTTCAACTATGCCCGGAACTCCATGTGGCATAGTTTTTTATACATATTTTTATTTCTTTGTCTCCAATATATGGTAACATATAAACATATAGTCTGATTAAGTGGTCTCATGTTACAAGGTCTTGAGGGATGTTGCCACGTAGGGGTATAACTAGGTTGCCTTGAGGATTTTTTTTTTTTCTTTCCTTAGGGAGGGGAACCTACCACAGCATCACAATTTATTTTTATTGATTTATTGATTTTTATTTTTGTAAAAAAGTTTTTAAATATTTATTTCTGAGAGAGAGAGAGAGAGAGAGAGAGAGTGGGGAGGGGAAGAGAGAGAGGAAGACACAGAATCTGAAGCAGGCTTCAGGCTCTGAGCTGTCAACACAGAGCTAGTTGTGGGGCTCCAACCCATGTACCATGAAATCATAACCTGAGCCAAGGTCAGAAGCTTAACTGACTGAGCCACGCAGGCACCCCACAATTCATTTTTAGATAAGCCATTGCTGCTGGTCTAGTAGACATAGCTAAGCAAAATTGCTTATTTGTTAGACTCTGTTTCAGATTTGTGTTCATTCTTTCAAACGTTGAATGTCAGCTATCTCCATAATCCAACAGAAAGTACTTAATGTGTTGCTTTTTCAACAATATACGTTGGGGCTAAGAAGTGAAGGGGAAAAAATGAATACTGTTGAATTTGCAGGAAGCCAAAGATGATAGAACATAAATACCACATAAGGAAAATGATTAAAATGTTGAAGTGAAAATTCCCATTCCTGTTCATAGGGTCATTGGATCTGTACCCTGTAAAAGTATAAAATGAAAAGCAAACCACCTTCTTAGCCCTCTCTCAGCTTTCAGTACATCTCTTCCAAAACCTCCTTTTCTTTCAGGAGAGAGAAAGGAAGCAATGCGAGCCAATCAAGAAAAGAGCTTTTCTCGCAGACTTAATTTACAATGGCTCTCAACAAGAGGTGATTTTGCCTCTTGGAGATGTTGGACAATATCTGGACATGTCATTGATTGTCAAGGTTGGAGATGGGCATGCTGCTGGTGTCTTCTGTACAGAGAACAGGAGTGCTCTTTAACAGAATGCACAGGACAGATCCTTTCAACACAAAATCATCCAGCATAAAATGTCAATAGTGCTGAGGTTGGGAAGTCCTGGGTTATAACTATGAATGTATTTTATATAATGAGGAAGCAGACAAGAACCTATCAAGATAATTCAAGTCACCAAATTACTTTTTCTGGAAAAAAAATTATATATACAGGTAAGTTAACTAGGGGACTTTTGGCTTATTGTGCTTGGGTACATGTCCCATTTTGACTTTCACTCATTTTTGATTCTGAAAATGAAGACACTAAAGTGAAACAGAAAAGCAGGTGGGAGTAAAAGATCATAGGAAAGACGTGGATGAAGAGGAAGAAAGTAGGGGAGGAGTATACAGAGGAGGAAAGCAGAAGTAAAGGAGAAAAAGAAGAAAGACTGCAAGAAAGAAATGGAGGAGGTGGGCAGACAATATAAATCAGAATTCTACTTTTATTATACTGAACATATGGATCATCTTTAATTATTAGGAGAGTATTCAAATTCTCTTTTCTTCTCACTTCTATGGATCCCTCAGAGAAATCATTTACTATATATATAAGTCAACAAGAATGAGAAGACATGTTCCCATATTTAATGTTGTAAGAGTACAGTGCCAACATATATTAAAAATGGGGCTTCATTCATTGTAATCTGGTAAGAACAAGCCATCCTTGTGCTCCATATTGAAAACGGCAGCCCGTCTCCATCACCGTCTCTTTTTAAAGCTCAACCTCATCTGACAGGTTCTCTAGTAATGTGTTGTTTTAAAGTCAAAAGAACTTCATTGAGATATATTTTACATATCATACAAATTATCCATTTAAAGTGCACAGTTTAATAGTTTTTTAGTATATTCACAGATATGTGCAACCATCACCACAGTCAATTTTAGAACATTTTCATCATCTCTAAAAGAAACCCTGTACCTTTAACTATCTCCTTCCTATCCCCCTCTTATCCTCTCTCCAGCCCCAAGCAACCACTAATCTACTTTGTTTAGATAGAATTGCCTATTTTGGTATGTTATCTTCTGAGAGTTTTATAGTTTGGCTCTTACATTTAGGTCTTCAATACTTGTTCCTTGTCAATCTGGATGACTTTTAATTATATTTCTTATGCAATTGCCATAGTGAGAACCTCTAGCGTGATGTTGAATGAAAGTAGCAAGAGCAAATATCTTTGTTATGTTTCTGATCTTAAGAAGAAAGCATTTGGTCTTTCATCATTGAATTTGATGTTAGCTGGATTTCATTTTTAAGATTCCCTTTATCAGTTTGAGGACGTTCTCTTCTATTCCTAGTTCATTGCATATTTTTATCATAAAAGGTTGTTGAATTTTGTCAGTGATTTTCCCACCTCTGTGGAGATAATCATGGTGTTTAAAATTATTTTATTGATATGATGTATTGGATTTTCTGATGTTAAACTGACCTTGCATTCCTGGGATAGATCCCAGTTGGACATGGTATATAACTGTTTTGATATGTTATCAGTGTCACTTTGCTAGTATTTTGTTGAGGATTTTGTAGTCTGTGTTTTAAGAGATATCAGACTTATTTTTTGTTATGTGTTTGTCTGGTTTTGTTTCAGGTTTAAACTGTCTTCAGAGAATGAGTTGGGAAATGATTCTCCTATTTTTAGGAAAAATTTTTGAAGAACTATTATTAATTCTTCTTAAATGTTAGGAAGAATTCATCTGTAAAGTCACCTGGGCCTGAACTTTCCTTTGTAGACAATCTAATTCATCTCTTTACTTGTTACTGGTCTGTCCAAATAGTCTATTTCTCCTGGAGTCAATCTCAGTAGTTTGTGTCTTTCTAGGAATTTGTACATTTCAACTGTTACCTAGTTTATTGACATACAGTTACTTACCTTCCTTTGTAACACTTTTTATTTCTGTAAGGTTAGTAGTAATGTGTCTCTTTTCATTTCTAATTCTAATAATTTGAGTCTCATTTTTGATCAATTTAATTAAAGGTTTGCCAATTTTGCTAATCTTTTCAAAGAACCAGTTTTTGGTTTCATCTATTTTCTTCCGTTGTTTTCTATTCGCTATTTTATTAATACCCACTTTAGTTGTTACTATTTTCTTCCATATGCTTTATAGGTAGATTTGTACTACTTTTTCCAGGGCCTTAAGGTAGGAAGATAGCTTATTTATTTGAGGTCTTCCTTCCTTTTTAATATAGGCATTAACAGCTACAAATTTTCTTGTGTGAATTGTTTTAGTTATATACCATAAGCTTGTGTCTTCACCTTCGTTCTTTTAAAAATATTTTCAAACATATTTGGTTTTTCCCTTGACTAATAGTCATTTAAGAATGTGTTAATTTCTAGGGGCGCCTGGGTGGCGCAGTTGGTTAAGCGTCCGACTTCAGCCAGGTCACGATCTCGCAGTCTGTGAGTTCGAGCCCCGCGTCGGGCTCTGGGCTGATGGCTCAGAGCCTGGAGCCTGTTTCTGATTCTGTGTCTCCCTCTCTCTCTGCCCCTCCCCCATTCATGCTCTGTCTCTCTCTGTCCCAAAAATAAATAAACGTTGAAAAAAAAAAAGAATGTGTTAATTTCTAAATATTTGTGAGCTTCCCAAATTTCTTTCTGTTATTAATTTCGAATTTTATTCCATTGTGTTCTGAGAATAAACTTTGTATTAGTTCTATTCTTTTAAATATATTAAGTTTTGTTTTATGGCTTAGCATATGGCCTGTCTTGGCAGATGTTATGAGTGCACTTGAGAATATATTCTGCTGTTGTTGGGCGAAGTATTCTATAGAAGTCTGTTAGGTCTCATTGGCTCTAGTGTTGTTCATGTCTTCTAAGTGTCTTTTTTTTTTTTTTTTTCCTTTTTTGGTCCTTTAATTATCTGTCTTCTCTTTGAGGGAAATAAATAATTTTTTATTCAGTGCTAAATTCTTAGCACCTAGAACAATGTGTGTCACATAGTAGGTCATCATTAAATAATTAATTCATTTATATTTTATTAATTATGTTGCAGATCTTATGAATGAAGGAAGGAGAACTCAAGACAAGTTTGAGTTCAGTTTTGAAACTTACACCAACTCTTTTTTTTTTCAACGTTTATTTATTTTTGGGACAGAGAGAGACAGAGCATGAATGGGGGGAGGGGCAGAGAGAGAGGGAGACACAGAATCGGAAACAGGCTCCAGGCTCTGAGCCATCAGCCCAGAGCCCGACGCGGGGCTCAAACTCACAGACCGCGAGATCGTGACCTGGCTGAAGTCGGCCGCTTAACCGACTGCACCACCCAGGCGCCCCCACCAACTCTTAATCATAAGCTTACACATCAAATTTTGACCATCCGTCTCCTTAATGAATGTTATTGACCATAAAGAGGACAAGCACGAGAGAGAGGAGAGCACCAAACCACTATTCATTGGAGTGACAGAAGCATGAAGGCCTTGGGGGCATGTGTTGAGGATGTCTGTGGTAGTAAGGACAGCATGGATTTCGGTGTAAACCTTGAGTGTTTCAGGCCACTGGAAATGCTGAAAAGAAGACAGTCAAGGTCCTTAGAGTTTGTTTTTGAGGCTACATGATAACGGATGTTCTAAAATAAAGCATAAAACTCTCAAATTTGCTTAATTGTACAATATTATACCAGGAGGGGAGATTTCTTTCTGACCTCAGCTGGTGATCAGTTTATGCCCTGATGTATGCGATTTAATGGTCTGTATCATTTTTATCATGTCACTGCAGATGTTATTCTTATCCATACGAATGCCTAATCCTCTTGTTGGATACTTATCCCAGCTAATTATCTCTACTGTGTCTGAAGCAAGCCACTCACAGCCAAGGCTTACGAATGGGAGTGTTTCCTCCCTGCAGCCAAACTAGAGAAAAAAAAAAGGGTGGGGGAGGAGTCTCAAAGTTTAGGTTAAAATATATTTTAGTTATGGTTTACAAACTCAAGAAGGCATTTTGGCAAAGGTGAGGTAGCTTTATTAAAAGAAGACCATCTCCTTGTTTATTTTTATGTTACCTTGCTTATATCATGCTCAGAGAAAGAGAAACCACATTTCAATTTCTCAACAAACTGAAATCAAGTGTGAAAAGCTTTGACCTAAAAAAAAAAAAAAAAAGTAAGAAAGATACCTGTATGTCTCTTCCTAGGAAAGTCAACAAAAACTATTAAATGCCCACATAAGCACACATACCCCATGAACCCTCACATATAAAGGTGACAATGAATCACTGAGGTCTGGATGAGAGCAGGCTTAAAAAATAGCAATTTAAATATTCAATATGGGGCTCTAGGTCCAATACATATTCCAACATCTGTATAAAATATAGCAATGATTGATCCTGTCTTCTGCCAGTAAGCTTGTAAGAACGTGGAAGAGTCATTCCACCTCTCCAGGTCTCCAAAGCCCCTCAGTTGTAAAATGGGATTTTGTTCAGTTTTAGGGCCTGTGTCTGGCATGAGTATAGTCATAGGAAATAGAAAACGAAGGAGGCACCCTTCCATTTAAGTTAGTTGGTCAGACCAAATTTTATCCAATGTTCCCTCTTAACTCTGGATGCCGAGGAAACGTCACCAGAGAATCTCAATTATGCAGCAAAGTTAGAAATCAACTGAGTTCAAAGTTTTCACTGATTTATGAGCATATATTCTAAATATTCTCTGAATTGGATTCAGGTCATGCTGAGAACCTCCTCAGAGGTGGGAGATTTTCTATCTCACTAGGCAGCTCTTTCCAATATCCCAAAATACCATCAGCAGGACTCACTCTTAAGACTATCATCCAGGAGCAAATAATAAACCTAGAACACAACCTCTGCGAGAACAAGGAGGAGCAACTGAGGTAGAAAGCAGAAGGGATCGCAAGTTGAAAAAACGCAGTTTCTCGGGGCAAATGAGGGAATTCACACAGTTTGAGGCTTCCTGAGTGCCAGACCCTGTAGTGAACCTTTTGCTGACATCATGCTGGCGAGGCAGAGAGGACTAGTCTACTTTACATATGAGAAAACTGAATCTGGAGGTGGAATAGTTTGACCACTGTCATGGGATTGTAGATTAGATTGCAGAGGCAAGTTGTAATTCCTTGGCCCTCTGAATCTCTTGAGCACAGTACATAGTACTGCCTCTCTCTGCTTATTTTGTCCCTATCTGCTTGCCAGATTTGGCTGTGTAATTTAGGGCCACTCATTTAACTTAGTGGGGACTTATTTTCTTCTAGCTTAATACTGGTGACATTCCCCCAACATGCAACTGTAATGTCTAAGTAAATCTCAAGTTTATTAAGGGTATAGTAGTTACTGCTTTGAGAGTCCACTGCCTAGATGCCCCAGTGTAATTCCCATTCTGGGCAGGGATGATTTATCATACCTTAATAATGTGTGGCCAAGATAGAACCACAGGTAACTACAGATGATGTATTGGCTCAGAGATACAAAATGGACAATGCCTATCAGCTATTCAATACCAATGGCCAGTTCATCGTGCTTTAAGACCAATGTTTGATACAGTAAAATGAAAGTGGTAATTGTAAATTTGAGGTCAGTTATCACGTAGCAATGTAGTAATCTCCACTCTGACGCGTTTAAACAATCTTCGTGCATTGTGAGGTCTGCTTCTGTGGTGTTTAAACCATATGACACACCTAATAAAACCGCTTTACGAAAATACACGTTACTACTGAACTTCTGTAATTAAATACGTTTATTGTAATAGGGATACAATTTACTGGAGCTCTGAATGCTAGTCCGTATAATTAATAATGAAACTTGTTTTAATGAACATTTATTAGCAGTATGAAATACAAATATCTTGTAGATCAGCTACCATCTAGGAAAACTTCACTTATTCTCTGGGTTTAAAAAGCCTTGCATTGGGGCGCCTCGGTGGCTCAGTCGGTTGAGCGTCTGACTTCAGCCAGGTCACGATCTCACGGTCCGTGAGTTCGAGCCCCACATCAGGCTCTGGGCTGATGGCTCAGAGCCTGGAGCCTGCTTCCGATTCTGTGTCTCCCTCTCTCTCTGCCCCTCCCCCGTTCATGCTCTGTCTCTCTCTGTCTCAAAAATAAATGTTAAAAAAAAAAATTAAAAAAAAAATAAATAAAAAGCCTTGCATTACCTCTTTTGGTGTGGCAGTCTTGACAGTCCACCAATCTGTTCTGTAAAAACTCGTTAATTTGGACCCCCACAAATACAGACACTGTGATCATTTAGAAGGTGGTGGGACTGAAGTTTGCCCTTGTGCTATCTGTGAGTAAGAGTTTGCTAAATAAATTAATCATGTAAACAAGATTCTATAAAGGTCTGTTTAACCACTTGAAAGAATTTTCTTTCAAATAGCCTAGCACCATGCATTTGCATACACACAATTAATATGCCAATTACAAATGAGTCTTATTTATTCCTTCAAAGGGACTCAGTCCCTTGTTTACCAAAAAATGACTGAATACATGTTGATAATCTACTAAGTATAAAGTGATGTATTAAGAACTTGAACTGATACAAAGGAATTGAGGAAATGAACAATTCTATCCAGAAGATCATATTCTAATTCAGTGGTTCTTAACATTGGGTCTACATCAGAAACATCTGTGGATATTTTTTTAAAAATTAATGCACAGGCTCTACCCCTAAGAGTTCTAATTTAATGAATCTGGGTTGAAGCCCAGGCAAACATTAGAAAGTGATTATTTGGAGTGAAAGCATTACAGTTCTTCAAATAGAGTCTTTTAAAATGCAAAGGCTCCTGTGAGTATTAATAAATTAAGTTGTTGTCAGATTTCTTGTGTTCCTGAACAACACGGCCAAGGATGTGTTCTTCTAGTCTCCAGGTTCTGCAGCTGGCAAGAATGTACAGGTGTGACCCTACCCTGAGGGCGAGCATACATCTTTGGTCACCTAGGATGGTCCTGGTTGATGACTATCATATTGGCATAATTATTGGGGATACACTTTCCATGAATTATCAAAAGTGTCTTGGTCTGGACATTAAATCAAATGTCACCTAAACTCTCCTATCAATCTTTAAGTCCCTGTTAATCATGTCAAACCCACCTCTTCCTGTCTACCCCCACAAATACTTTTCACACAGGACCATACTATTCTTTCATCCGGCCTCATCATTTCCCAATACCTCACTGTGAGATGCTTTCTTTGCAATTGGTGAAGTTGTCACTGTTGCCCTTAAACCTTACCCAGTTACTGAGCATGGTCACCCAGGTCCTCCAATGACTTTTTCTCTGCCTGTTTTCATACCTCATCTCTAGCTCCTCTGCCCTTCCACAGTCCCATAGATCCTTTTTTCCTTTGTTCCTCTGTGCCCCCAGGCATGCAATACTCTCGGCCCAGATTCACTGCTCCCCCACCCCCATTAACAGTCCCATGCCCCAGGGAGCAGGAAACACAAGAATCACATTCTTTTTTTTTTTTTTTTTAACGTTTTTTTATTTATTTTTGGGACAGAGAGAGACAGAGCATGAACGGGGGAGGGGCAGAGAGAGAGGGAGACACAGAATCGGAAACAGGCTCCAGGCTCCGAGCCATCAGCCCAGAGCCTGACGCGGGGCTCGAACGAACTCACGGACCGCGAGATGGTGACCTGGCTGAAGTCGGCCGCTTAACCGACTGCGCCACCCAGGCGCCCCAAGAATCACATTCTTAATGGAACATTCTTTGACTTTTCAGAAAGCACCCACTGTAGGTTTTGAACACATTGCCCTGTATTTGTTCATTGGTTGTTTTGTTTATTTTTTTATGCCAGCATCAACAATCTTTATTGAGGAATAAAATATGTGTTTCCACAGCTTCTGTCTCAAGTTTTCTGCTTAGTGAATATATCCCAATATTAGAGATAAAAGCAAAATACTAAACTAGCATGATGAAATGTGTTCCACTAACCCCTGTTTTTCCTGGACTCTTCTGCAGCTGATAGTGTGTGCAGTCCCAGCCATTTTGTGGTGATCTTGAGTAAATAACCTGTCCCATATCCAGATCTAAATAACTATAAAATAGACACTTTAGCGTGCCTTATATTCCTCCAGAGTGCAATAGGAGCATATTCATTATAAAGTGTTTTGAAGATGATTCGTTCTAGAGATATGACAATTATTATAAATACTGTAAGGAATATAACCATTATTTCTAGTTTCCATAAGATCCTGAACAAAATAAGAATAGTAAGATGAAAGGTACATCTGTTCACACACATACACCAGTCATATATCTCATTCTAAAATATATACTGATTACTGATAATGAGGTGTATCATTCTGGCTGATGGCCTGTCATAAGATTTTTCAAAAATATCTTTATTAAAATAGTTATAAGGAGACCAACTCTGTTAAAACCAGAACTAACCTTGGCTTCATGTCAAGAAATACGAAGCTCCAATGTTGAGGTCTGTTGAAGAAGTTAAAATTTAATTGACTTTATTTGACTGGTCTTGTCAGAAGGATTCTTCATTTAAGTTTATTATGCTTACTTAAAGGCAAGTTTTAATGAAGAGTGATTTCCAGAATATAAAAAAATAAGAGTAGGTTTTGGTAATTATTTAAATTTAGTTAAATTTTGTATATTCTACAAATATGTGTGTGTGAAAGAGAGAAAGAGGGAGAGAGAGAGAGAGATTCAGAAATAAGAAAAATCTGGTTTCCAGACATGAAATAAGCTATGTTATAGTGTAGACTGCAAAATTTACAATGACAAATTGGTTTTGCAATGTCCATTGCAATTATGCATCGTATATGTTGCATTATGCAAACATTTATTTATTTATTTATTTAACTATCATATTAACTAAAACCTTTGGTAGTCACTAATGTTTGAAGCATAGATTTTGCAATGAGACTATGTAGGCTGATAACAAGAATCTGAAATTTGGTAAGAGAGAATGCAGTAAGTTGGTAATTACTGTACTTGGAGAAAACAAAAACTGATGGTTAAATCAGCCATGCATTTCTAAGAGAAGACACGTAGGTGACTTCACATGAATACAGACTATAGCCACATGGAGTCTCCAGTTTCTGTCTATCGTTTGTACTCAAAATATGCAGATCATCATAAAATTTCAAATTAAAACATTTGATCGAAGTCTTGAAGAATTTGGCAGGAGGCTGCTAATTCTCGAAACAATCATCTTGAGGGCTCATATTTTCCCATCGTCATACTGTGAGGCAAATTTACTTTCTTGGCTGAGCATTATCAAAATGCATTGATAATGAGACGGGACATAAAAGCTATGAACCCAGAGCAGATAGACATGCCCTGAACGGAAGAAGCACATTTTATGCAAAGTTTATTAACCACTCTAGAATGCAATTTCAGGGACATTGAGAATATCTCTTCTAAGTAACTCTACTGTTTCCTAAGCCTAAGCATTCTTTTACAAAGTCCTTTTACAAAGTGAACTCTCCAGGACTGTTTTATCAGTCTCAGAAAACTGAGTGTGAAGGAGGTGGTTGAAGAGAGTAAAATGTCACACAACTGCCTGAAATAGGGAGTGGAAAGAGCTGAGAGCTAACGAAAGGACACCCATAGGCCAGTGATGTGGAAAGAGAGCTTCACCAGCTTGAGGAGTTTGATGTGTTAGTCAACTAGTAAACAGATAATGCCCTTAACCAGACGTTTCATCTAAAATGCATGAACACTCTCCTTCAAAATCTATCAAATTGCCAAGTGTGATAAATGGGAAGAATTATCATTTTACTGTACACATAGCCACATAGGTAGCAAACAGTCTTTGCTTTATTCAGGTCTGGCCAGATGACATTAGTGTGGCTCTAAGGGAGCAAGCAGTATTTCCCAAACCACCTCCTCCCTCCCCTCAAACCCAACCATGCACCTAAGGACTTCCAAGCAACTATAATTTAACTTTCATCTATGGACATTTCCATTTCTAGAAATCTAATGAAGGGGCAAAGTGAAAGCCCAAAATGTAGGACTTGGCGAATTTGCACAGCTTTATTCTATCAACAGGTCATTGTATTAGGGGACCCAGCCCTTACCTATTTCTAATTAACAACAGTAGGGGATTAACTCCTAGATAACTTCCTAGATAACTCATTACCTTGAAGTACAGCCTCCAGTTAAATTTCTTGAGTTGAACAATGCCAGCTGTGGGCCATACGGCCTTAGACAGTGTCTATTCAATGCTTGTAATGGAATTGCCTGTTTCTATATGCCTTTGCCCATAGAGACCCCATTCATTTCATGGGTTTGAATAAAGCTTTTGAAGGATTTGGATATGTATTTTAATGCTAGTAAACTGTCAATTCATTTATGCAGAAATTATCTATAGCATAGCCATACTTGCAATCATCCAAAGCAACATTGCAGGAAGCAATTTAAGTGAGCAGAAAGAAAATCAGCCCACATTACATTTTCAGATTACAGATGGCAACAGAAAGCATTAGGAAACCTTGGTTTTAGGCCAATCATCAACCCCCAGTGAGAGAGCCTTTCTCTCCCTCAGTCCACGATACTTCAACCATGTCCTTGGCCACATGTCCTGCTCCCCTTGTGGTTCTATCAATTTTATCTCCTGATAATTCCTTTACTTACCCCCTCTTGAAAGGTGACATGAAGCCCTCTTGGAAATACAAGTACTCCTTGCATTTAATCCCCTCCCCTGAACTCTGCTAGCAGGTTCCCCTCCATTTCTGTGGAACATATTTCTCAGTTCCTCTGCCCCGAAAAATGGAATTGGAGGCTGCCCAATGATACTTGCATACCAAGTAATGACAGGTAAATGTCATTGTTATTATTATTATTATTATTGCACAAAAGCGTATAGAAGAAACTGAGGGATAAAAAATCCTCCTCCTGGAGCAACTCACTTCATAAATTTATTATAATTTTTTCTCTTAAAATATTTACTAACTGAGAAGCTTTACATCTTTCAGCTGTCAGGTGCTTGTAGTTCTGGCACTGTGTTCAAGAGGTAGTTTTGTACTGTTGTGATTCGGAAGGCATGAACAGGATCCAATTTAAGGTACAACTTAAGGCAATTGGTCCAAATTCAGGCCCAGTTTCCAAGTCATTTCTGACCTGGGAGTTGACTCTATTCTTAGATATTTTTCACTGTAGTTCTGGAAACTGGTCTTGCTACTTCAAGACTAGATCTATCAGGGGCTTATTATTTACATTCATAAAGTCCTTTCCAGAATCCCAGCCATTGATGCCCACATGTGTCTCCTGTGCCAGACTCCAATCAATCAGGTCTTCTTGAGTAGTCCAGCCTCCCTTAGAGATACGGATGACCATTCCCTCTGAGGAAGCAAGGGGAAACTGGTTTCTGGGTGGATGGGGTAGCGGTGCCTGATGCAGACATTTGTACATACTGTGAGGTGTGTTTCAGTTCGATTTTCACACTACAAGTCTACAATGTGGACTTTAATTTTATCAAGTAGAGCACTGAATTTATTGTCCTGGGAAGGCAATAAATATCTACCCCAACTCTACATTCATTCACATCCTTACCCCAACTTGAGCGGGAGCTAGCACTGGGATTTTCTCAAAAGAAAGCCTTTTGGTGAGCCTAAACCAAGAAAGAGGTATTCTGCAGAAAATGGGAACTTAAAAGTCATTTCCTATATCCACAACTGACATCACTTCTGTCAACTTAATCATATTTTAGATCCAAAGAATTTCACTCCTGTAAGAAAAGAGTTACAGATCCTCGGTAACTTATCTACAACCCGTGTACTGCACTTTGGCAGTTAGCAGGTCCCCCGTCCCTTGCTTTTCCTGAGAGCCTTTGTAGGAGACCCAGCTGTCTGTTTCTTTGCTGTAAACTAGTTAGTTTAAAAGCAGTCCTAGGAATGGGACCTGTTCAGGAAAGAATGGATTTTATGCCCTGCTTATTGCCTTCCAAATGCCAGGAGCTTTTCAGAGTAATAGCAACTGGTGTAAAAAGAGAATTTGAAATAAAGAAGCTTTTATTGCCCCAGAAAGAGGCTGCCCATAAACTTTCCACCTGCCTTAACCACTGGGGAATGTGTATGTGTGTATATATATATATATCTCAACAATTTCTAGCCAATGAGAATTTACCTTTCCTATTAGCCTCATATCTTCTGGAATAATGTACATGATAAAAACAGAGGAGGAAAACAGGATCAAACCTATTTAATTGCAGTTGTCAAATGTATTCCAGTTTAACACTTCATGCATTCTGTCATCAAGAGGACATTTTACTGCTGGTGCCGAGACTTTACCCTTACGCAAAACCTTTCATCTTGGAATATCAAAGATTTCTGCAAATACTAATTCATTAATTAAGCCTCTCGATGACTGTTCAGAGAAAGAGAGAAGAAAAATGTATTTCAAAAAGAAAGAGATTTAAAATTCGGGGTGTTTGGGTAGCAGCTTCAGTGAACAAAGAATGCCATTTCACTGTGTCATTGTAACCCCTCACAAATCAGTCACTGAAACCGGAATGGACATTTTTCTATGAAGATGCAAACATTTTTTAGGTAAATGTTTCACAGGTTTGTCTTCAGTTTTTAATGAACCTTCTTGTGATACTTGGTCACATCATTTGTCTCTAATTCTGTTGTTCCTTTGTTCTTCTTCTCTAATAGAATGTGAAACCTTGTGAACTTGCTGAGATTTATCGGCTTGCATCAGAGTTGCAGTAGAAAACTGTGGTGCTAAAACCCCACCCCAGGGAGAGGGGAACCTGCCTTGGATCCAAGCCAGGTTTTCAAGAAACTGTTCTCAAATGCAAAGCCAATAAGAATGTTTGACTATTTTGGTCTTAATTAGTTGAAATGCTGAAGCTCAAAATAAGTCAAAATAAAACATTATCACCCCAAACCGATATATAAATAAAAGAGACTGGAGGATATTTTCTACCACCCAACAGGTGTAATTTAAAGTCACAGCCAATCCAGAACCAGTGTGTAGCTCATTCTTAGGATTTTTAGAAGATTCTTAGAATTATTATTATTAAAATACAGGTCCTTACCTACTTTGAAAGAAAGAATGATGAGGTGGTATAGGGAAAAGTTACTAGAAATGTGTGCCTAGAATCACTCTGCCATGTTCCTAATTGGAATTACATATGCATGTCTAATCATTACAATATTTGAGTCCATCTAAGTGCATTTAAGGGTTACCAGTATCATCACTGATAGTGTCAGGAAGAATTTAATTAATTAGTCGTGAATATCCTAGGAACTAGTTTGTAAACCCCCACTCACATCCATCGGGACTCAGCCACTCAACTAATACTTAGTGAATATGAGAAAAGACACTGTGTTGGTGTCACATTTGATTCTTTCAGGGTTTTCAGAAATTAAAACCTGTGCCTACAAAACACATGCTAAGGTTTAATTATTTCTTTGTGCTTGTTAGAACAGATCATACTTACCACATTGTGTGAAGATTTGGAAACTTCATGAAAAAGAGAACAATACCTAGAGTCCAAAGACCTATATTATGTAAACATCTTCCTACATTAAAACATGTTTAAATGCTGTATGTATAGCAAGGGAAAATGTTGAACAAGTGACATTATATTTTTGACAATGAGCAGAGTAGATAATCCAGAAATAATGATTAGAACTACTTTCTCCCTGTGTAATGCCTTCTGCAGTCCAATACTTAAGCCCAAGATCAAATCAACCTGAAAGGAGAAGAAGCTTCATACATCTATGACAAGGTCCCTTCAAGGTGAAGACCCAAGTCTAGTTTTTTCTTAGCTACAGTGATAGACAAATCTTTTTCATTTTTGTTACTGCTCATCAAGCAATTATCAAGTGGCTTTTGTTTACTTGATTCTTTATTGCAACAGTCTAGGGAAAATTCAAAGCAGAAGATCCCTTCCTTCGAACATTTTATGTTCTAGCTGGGCTGTCAAGGAATGTATTTGTGAAAAGCTCCATTGTGATGCAGAATTATGTGTGATTAATCTCAAAGGGAATTGATGGTTTTTGCTATGAAAATTCAGAGGAAAGAATAAGGACACATGGACTGGCCTGATCAGAAAATACGACATTATAGAAACACCTGATATGAGCTTTAAAAGTTCAGTAAGACTGGGAGAGACAAAGTAAACCTTTTAGGTATATAAAAGAGTGTAAATCACACAAACCCAATCAGATAACCAAACGATCGATGAATGTAGAGTAGGGAAATCAGGGGAGGCTCTACTAGGCAGCATGGATGGTTCACATGTTGGTTCTTTCGGACTTTACATCAAGTACAATCACCACATTCTAGTGAAGAGATTTGCAAGATTTAGATGTGATCATTAGAAAAACAATAAGAGATATTTTGACTGCTAGATAATACGGGCCAATGATGAGGTATGTTGCTATTTAAAGACTGACAAAATTTGAGTTACATTAGAATTATGGCACCTTGACATCAAAAAAGTAATAGACCATGGTTAAAGAAATGCACTTAATTCCACATACCATATTTTAGTTATAAACCAAACCCATCAAAAATGAATTCAGGAAAGACATTGAACTAGGAACTAGTTTTATAATTAAGCAACTAGAAACTTTATCTTATGAGGAATCATTGAGGTGTTTGTCAGAAAACAGGTCTCTCAAAATATTTTGAGGGTTGTACGTAGAAGAGGAATGCATATAGTGAGTACCGCCAAAGAGGGTAAAGGAATGTGCTGCAGGGATCCACTGGACTTAGAGTTATATAATGTGAGACATGATGGTGACGCCATAACTAGAAATCTTATAGCTGAACTAAATGACCATATTTATCTGTGCCGTACGAGGGCTTCATATTAGTTGGGAAGTTGCACTATATGAATTCAAAGGTCTTTCTGACAATATACACAGTTATTAATACTTTAATTTCATCTATCAAACTATGCTCTGACAAATGATACTCCTATGCACAATTTTAATCAAGTGCTAAATTGTGTGGCTTATTTCCACAACATACACTTGTTACAGGAATATTAAGGAATCTCTCTATTAGAAATCTATTTGTATTTGAGGACATTGTCCATGATTTTTCCACTTGAAAAACAGTTTCTGAATTCAAACCCTAATCAACACAGAATTAGGTTTTTAATCATGCCATATAGCATTTATTTCCAAATAAGTCAGAAGTTTGAAATATACAACTACCTTCCTGTCTTTGCATTTTTATGAAAATGAGATTACACAATGGAGTTCTCTGTCAACTATTTATAAATAAAATATTTCTTTTTATCCTGTTCCTAAGACTTCCAAATAGTTGTTGGGCTTGTTAGCTTAACTCCAACACCTTCAAATTCAAATGTGTTTATTATCATTATTAAAAACAGAACACCTATCTGTCAATTGGATAATCAAATAATGGCTATATGCAGTAATGAAGCTATTGCATTAATATAAAGTCATTAATGCAAATGCAAATGACCCAGGGCTGTGAGTCTGAGTTTAATAAAGCAGAAGAATAAATCCATCCTGTCTGGGGAATGTTTGAATTTTCACCCATGCACAGATTGGGATTTCCATCCATCTATCATACATGGCTTCCGGTATCTAATTCTGCATCTTTTGCATGCCTCTCTACAGGTAAGATTTTCTGGCTTCTATTTCCTTCACTTTTTAATCTTCCTCATGAAGGTGTTGGCTTATGTTCCTGTGAATTAAGTTGTGCTGGTTTTCTTCCAGTTCATATGGTGACTTATAGAAAGAAAACAGTTGAGTTATTTGCATGACCTTTTATATTCATTTTGCATGAAATGAAATCATGTGCTTTTCTTGTAAAAGATACTAATGCCACTCAGCAGTGTATAGGGTTAATTGTTATTTTAATGAGAGTGACATGCAGCACTGGGTAAGAATATGATTTTAAAAGCTACAAGCTATAAAGGTCACATATCATCGGAGTGGCAAGTTTTTATGGCATATTGCTAGGAGCCTGGTCCATTCTATGCTCACAATCATGTTATTCTTTGCCTAGTGCAGGCCATATGCTTTGACAGCATACTAGAATTTTTTACTGGAAAACATTGTATCTTAAAATCTTTCCAAATAACTCAATGTTCAACCATGGGATTATGTGATTGGAACAACTTTAGATGTAGACAGCATATCAAAGTTTAACAGTTATACTAATAAAGTTATAATTCCGTGATAGAAGTTCAGATCAGATTTCATTAAATATTTACAGAGACAATACCATTGGGTAACCATCATTGCCTGTGTTCTCACAATTCCTATCAGCACTGAGTACTATAAAGATAATACTTAGGTTTATGTCACAGGTAGTGGGGGGATCCTCACTAAGATCTAAATGGGGGATCAGAGGCGGCTTCCCTGAAGAGGGAGTGTCTGAACTAATACTGAGGTACTGGCTCAGGCAGAGGTAACAGCACGTGCAAAGCCTAAAAATAGAGCTAAAGGGTTCTGTTGGAAAAAATGCAAACAAAGCCAAGGAGAGTAGAATATAATGGAAAAGGCAGGGAGTTGTTCATCATGAGGCCTAGGAGGCCACTAGTAGCTGGGATATGGAGCTAGATTTCATTCTAGGGGAAATAAGAAGTCATCGGTGAGACTCAGGCATGAAAGTGACATAATTCAAAGTAACTGCTGCTATGGAGAAAGGATTGTAGATTGGCAAGAATAATAGCAGCGATGCCAGTTGCACGTGTCTTGATGTCCAGCTGAGAGGTGATGGCACCTCAACTGAGTGTCAGTGGAGGTGAAAAGAAATAGACAGCTTAGGAGTAAATTCTGTAGATAAAGCAGAAAGGGCAGTGGCCGCATTTCTCAAACCAGCATAGGGTTGCCCCTCTTGCAAAATGAAACTTCGTGTGTCAGTCTTGCAGCTGCTTTGACCTCCTGGACTAACTTCTTCTAGGAAAGGAGAAGATGTGATTAAGAATTGACATTTTCCCCTTTATCCTCGAACAGAATACAAGTGGAATCATTCCAAAAAGATAGATATTTTACTCCAAGAGTAAGTTTGCTATGGGCATCTGTGTCCACAGGAACCATGGTTTTAAATGTCTCACTTCCATAAATTTTAAATTACTAATTGGTGAGCTTAACGATCGCTGGGATCTATTCTTGGAGATTTTTGGGGACATGAGTTTTGCAGCAACTAACCTAGGAACTGATGTACATTCAGCAGTAACTAATAGAATATAAAAATAAAAGGCATTTTAGCCAGCGCTGATAGGATGAAAAGGGCCTTTAGTGAGGGCATCTTCCCTCACATGCTACAGTCAGGGGCTCTGAGGAGTCATCTGGCTTTGCTCAGTAACCAAAAGAGAGTTAGATTTGAAATCAGACTGAAAGATACTATAACCATGAGGAAAGACTGATTGAGGCTCAGGCAATTGGTACAGAATTGCTGGCTGCTTGTTATGTAAGGATTATTTCATCTGCTTTTAGGCAATAAAGGAGAAAATCAGTCTCTGCTTTCGTGATTTGCCAATCTTCCTTCTGCACAGACTGCTTGGGCATTGTCTGGTTACAGGAGTCTGAAGCACGTGTGAAAAATCAGCCCATTGCTGGTCCTTTCTGGATAGTGACATTATCTTCCCCACGCAGAGGCTGTCACAGGCTTCTAATAGAGCCCTGTGGATGGTGGAGATAGGAGGCTATTGGGACCAAAAACCTTGTTTCTTTTAATTCTTTCCTTTTACAAACGATTAAAGATAAGTTTCCTTTTCCTTTAACAGACAGAATCCAGAGAATTTCTAATATGTACATCCGACATTTTTTCTTGGCTTTGTTTTTTTCCCCCACTGATGTTCTCCGTGAATTTTTAACACCTGGCGTTACACTTCTCCTGTACTCCTCCTACCAATAGTACTGTCAGCAATGTCATGCTTGCATCATGGATTACCAAAGCTTTCTGAGAGAATTATAGATATGAAATAAAATGATTCGAGTAGCTTAGGCATCGGTTGGAATCTCCATTTGCAAAGACACTACACGAAGTTTAGGGGAAAGAGTAGCTTTAGTTCATCTTCACTGGTCCATTGTCTCTTACCTAAAATTCAGAAGGGAAAAAAACATGTTCTAGGGCAAAAGTCGGAATTGAACATGTTAGGTAGCTCAATTAGTGCTGCCTGCAAGAAGATGCTTTCGAGAATAGTCTTGCTGGACCACCTGCTGAGGCCTTCCTCTTGTCAGTATTGTCACTATTGTCACATGCCTAAATTTTCTAAGGATATTTTTTCAGCAGTTGAGTAAGGAGCTGTCATTAGCAACATGTGATTGGTAAGGCATGTTGTCTCCACCTCATTAGTAGAGTATTTAACAATACTACCTTCATCCACATGGTTAGAAAGTCCATAGGCTAAGGGTCAAATATAGGTTTAAGCCGAAAAGTAAAGAAATGGCACAGACCAGATAAAATTGATCAATTGCTAAAAGTATAGGACGGAATGGTTATTTTTCCCAAAATGGGTACTGGTTGCCTGCTCAGAACCAGAATGCACGGCCTCACTCGTTGCATGAGGGTATACTCAACCTCATAGGGGCATTTTCTGCTGTTTATAAGGGTATCTTCTGCTGTTTCTAGAGATGATCTTTCCCAAAGAGAAGGTATGGCACAAGCTATTCCTCCTGACCTTTGCAAGTGCCAGTGTTTGAACCAGGGGAAGTCTGGTGATCTCTGGAATGATCCTTTCTCAGACACTCAGAGGTGCATAGTGGAGCTAATTGATCAAGAACAAACAGCCAGAGGCTATGCCTATATACATACATAAGTGTATATATACTCACACAGACAGACAGACATGTACATATGCAGAGGCATAGGCAGATACATATCCATATAGACATGCAAAAGACTTTCAGCATCAGGAACCCTTACGAGCTGGAGGTCTAAGGTAGAGACACAAATAGGAAATAGAAATAGGGGAGCATAGTCATCCCAATATAGTTAAGTTGGCTTTACAGAATTTAACTGGATGAGCGTGATACTATCCAAAGTGAGATCTGGAAAGTCTTTGTAAACAGTTTATATTTCCTGTGGAAATTTGCAGCTAAGTGTGTGTTTACAATGCTCAACAGGCATTGTGATGTTGCAGTATGTATTTCTGATTCCTTGCCACCCATGTGACTGTCTTTGTCTCCGTTCATAGGTCTTTGAGTGCCTGTTTCTAGGAATTATGCTGTGTTCAGGGAATGTGGAAGGACCTGAGATGGAGGAGTTTGCTGGGATTTTCCTTGTTTTCTAGTGGTTCCCTGTACCTTCTTTTATACCACTGACCTCAAATTACTGTAACTTGTGTCTCTCCCTTTAGCCTGGGGGCACTGAAAAGCAGGGATTTTCTCATATTTGCTACCTAATAAGGTCTTGTGCAGTGCCTGGCATGTGGTAGCATCTCAGTAGTTGCTAAACGAGTCACACAGTATACATACTACTCAAGGCTTTAATTCACTCCGAATTCTTATTTGTAAAGAGAGATTCACTTATTCACCAAAAATTATTAGCACATGCCATTTATACTTGGTGGTTCAGAAGGAAAAAGAAAAGAGAAATCACTTGCCTTGAAAGATTTACTTACAAAGACTGTGTGTGTGGGGGGGGGGGTGGGTGTGTGTGTAAAATACTGCAGAACAGGTTGATGGGCTTCACTATAGCTAAGATTTTGTGCATTTTTGCTGTAGTAAAATTTATTAAATAATTTAGTCTGTTATTTTGTATAATATGGTGTATTTTCTAGACTCTCCCCCTAAAAAGGGGTTCTTATATCTTTTTTCTGATAACATAACTTCATTATTTCATTATGGGGTTGAAGTCAGGTAGACTATACTTAAAACTGACTTGGATCTTTTTAAAAGAAAGTTACATGGTTCTAGATGTTGTTTGTTTGTGTTTTCCCATTTTATGCATCTTGCTCATCCCTGGTCCCTGTGGGCAGCTGGCAGGAAAGGTCAGGTTACTGTCAACTGTGAGAAAGGGCTGTTTCAGAAATGTTTCCAGCTGAGATCTCCCAGGAGATGTCACACTTTGACATGTGAAATAAGGTCTTCAGGAAATGCCTTTAAAATTCATATATAAATATGCCATGTGATTATAC